>NC_028647.1:62891966-62963006 GCF_001406875.1 Solanum pennellii | reverse complement strand
GGGGGGAGGGGAGGGGATGTGGGGGTTATATTGGATATGGGAAGAGATTATGACATTGGAATAAACTAATTTAGCTACTGAATACTTGTTTTTAAGTTTCAACTCGAAATAAGATATGCAGAATGCATTCTTAGGTAAATGTTTGTTTGGAAACTAAGGGAAGGAAAAGAAAAGGAAAGTAGAAAGAAGGAAAAGAGGAGCAGGAACTGATTTATGACCTGAAAGGCTGCTAGCAGAAGCAATGTGAGAAGGGAGTGTTTAGACAACAAAATTTGAAAAAAGGGAGGAGCTTTTAGACAAATCTGATCTATGACAATGGGATAAGATGGCAGTATGCTTTTCGAAGTTGGAGTTCAGTATTGTATGAAGGAACTATATCAGAGAGTTTTAAGACTTCCGAGGAAAGAGCAAGAGAGTGATGTACAACCTTAGTCTAAGAAAAAGGCCAAAGGGGCCAGAAAGGGAAATTATCTCTCCAATTCTTTGCTGTAGGCAAACATGAGAAGGGAAAGTCTTGTAGTTCTCTCTTCCTTCTCCAGTTGACAAAAGCATGGTTATGAAAATATTATGCATGAATGGACTTGTCATATAATTCGTTGGGTAAGTTTTCGTATACATATAACTTATAAGGTTATCTTTCTATGCAACTTTTGGGATTTGAATATGTAAGTCTCTTTGGAAGTCTCTTCACGTATTCTACTGAAAGAGGTATCTGGCAATACTTCAAAAGTCTGGATTAAAGGGATCAAAGTTCATGTATAGTTTTTTTAGCACTACCTAGTTTAGTATGGTCATGGACATAGACACATAGTGATACCAAACTTTTTTTTCCGTTCACAAAGACACAAAGTTCTTCATTAACTTGTTATCTAGTAAAAGATGAACTATCATCTCTGGAGTGACACGTGTAGTATTTACATCTTACTCCAAAAGATTTGGTCAAATAGAGATGCCACCTTATTTCAGTTTTCTACTTAAAACATATCTTCAACAGTTCATTGGGTTATAATGGTGGTATACATAAGAGAACTTTATATGTTGTCTCTGGAGTGCACATAATCACAGTATCTGTCACTACATAAAAAGATAAAAGAAGAGAAAGAGGAAATATGGCCTTTCAACTTATGTTTAAATGATGACCGTCACTCCTTATATTGTGATATTTTGATTTGCTGTCAATTTTTTGTGGGGTGATGGGTGGTAAATCTTATTGTTAACGACTTTGGACTTTTGATGCAGTGCACTAGAACCTTCTTCTCTTAGTCGTGCTGTATATCCATTGTTAACCTCATATGCCTCACCGGACAAGCAAGCATATCCTCGACATTCTCTCAGCCGAGCTGCACTGATTACAAGTGGCAGTTCAATATTTTTCCTTGATGCATTCACAAATCTCATTGTGTTCTATGCTTCGACAGCAGAACCTTCACTTCCGTTTCCGCCACCTCAGGACTGTAAGTAACAATATCTTCTCACTGTTACATTAGGTATCACTGGAACCTTTAATGGTGCATTTTTCAGATGTGAACTTTGATGTTGATAACCAGGTTTACTGAGAACAACAATAAACAAGCTTAAGCAAGAGAGGTGTATTACACCGAGACTTTCATTTATCAAGGGAGGGCAGGATGATGCAACGACGTTTGAGAATTATCTAATAGAGGAACAAGACGTTGAAGGAAGTGGCTTTACAAGTGTCATGGGTTTCGTTTCATTCCTCGATGAGATTAACCAAAGCACATTGGAGTACTTGAAATAAGTTGCATCCATCTTTCAACACCAAAGTAGGTACCTCCAAACTCACTGTACAATTCGACAAAAAACAGTTATATCATCGACAACCAATGAACAAGTGCAAACTTTTGCAACAAAGGGTTACATGTAGCATCACAGCAAGTATTTCTGACTTACTCAGAGTAGTTGAACCGATGTCACCTCCCAAGACCGTATCGTTATATGTTTCCCTGTTCAGCTTTAGACAGTAGATTTGCTCATTCAAAATTTGTACCAGAAGCTGACTCAAACTCTTTATCTTTTTCTTGGGTTGATACCTTAAATATAGAATAAATAGCTGTGTTTTGAACCAGAATTTTGTTGTTTGTCAGGTTTTCTGTTGTTTTCTTAATTCACACATTTGGTTCTGTTGGTGCATTGGCATATGGAAATTGAATGTAATTCTTATGTTTTTGTTCTTGTGAAGTACTAAGTTTTGTTTTCATTAGCAATGAATTCGTGTCGGTAAGTCTCACTTTTGGTGGGTAAAACGCTCCCTTTCAAAGGTGATCTTTTCATTTTCCGGACTCAAACTCGAGAGCTTTCAGTTGTACTTACAACCATCTTTATAATCAATCTGAAGTGACAAGTTCAGTGTTGTGGAAATAAAGAAGATTTCTAAACCGGATGATTTTTACAATAATGGTCTTAGAGATGAGGTGGTTTTCAAGTAGTGTTCGATCAATTATGTATTAATCAATATTCTATTGATTGAACTAAGGTTATCGATAAAAGAGATTTATCTATGCCATTTATCCGAATTGCTTTCAATTTTTTCTGACTCGCTTTCTTTTTTGCTTTCGTAATTATTCGTTCCTTATGGTTAAGCGTTTATAGTGGACATAATAACTGATACACCAGAGGTGTATCCTTCCCAGTTCTCTCGTTTTAGGGAAAGTTCTTATCTATACTCTAATGCCCACGCTAGATATGAACCGAATTGTCTCAGGTCCGAGATCGGTCCGATGATCATCTGATATAATGTGCATCTTTCCCGATTATTTACAATGTATAACGTCCACATCAGATACAAATCGAATTATCTCAGGACCGAGATTGGTCCAAGGATTGACACTCTTGAAATTTTGACTTTGAGTAAATTTTCGATTTTAATAATTTTGACTTTTGACCTTGAACGTTTGTCCGATCTATTTTGTTGGGCTTTGCTCACAAAATGGTTTGGGCTTATATCAAACTTACACTTAGCCCACAAAATCCCCTTTCAATAAATTCGAACCCCAAACTATACTGCTTCTTCTTCTTCTGCAAACATTTCAGGTCAATTTTCCGGTGATCTTGTTGTAAGTTCACTTGTCTTTAGATTACAATGATTAACCCTAAACCCTAAAACATTTTTGTTATGATTATTTATGTGATTCAGTATTTTTGTCTCCATCGAATTTTTTTTTTCTCTGAGTTCAAATTTGTTATTTCAGTAGTATTTTTGTGGATGATTCTGTATTGCAATCATGATAGACAGTTGATTAAAGCTACGTTTGTATTTAGGAAAGTGAGTCGTGAAATGCCTAATACCTGTTTGGTAAATTGCCTCAATAAACTGTTTGATTTTGGTTTGAAATGCCTAATACCTGTTTGGTAAATGCCTCAATAAACTGTTTGATTTTGGTTTGAAATGCCTACTCCTCATTTGCTTTCTTTGTGATTTTGTTGTATGAACTAGTATGAAAATGTGGAATTTTACTGAAGTACGAAGAATTTGGTTTAATACTTTGATGATTTGGTCCTCATTTGCATGAAAAAACTGAATTAGTTCGGTTGGGTGTTCGGTGCACACTTTTACAAATCCGAAGAACTGAATTGCCACCCCTTTGTGAGCATTTTTATGTAATCTAACAAAACACTGTTGGGGTAGGATAGGGTGGGGATTGGGGATTCAGGGGTGGTGTGGGGTGGGATGGTCAAGAGGTGGAAGGTTGGGTGGGTGGGGAGTAGACTACAATGAACTTGGAATGTTATATTGAACATGTTTTCCCTAGTTTAATTGGGGAAGTCAGTTTCCTCGTATTTAAGGAACTTGTTTTCCTAGAGAAAATGTTTTCTAAGGCATTTTGATGATCAAACACCCCTAAGTTGTGATAGTTTTCTAATCTGGCTTTTAGATTGCTAATAAAAGGATATTCAAATTCTAATTGGATAAGAATCAATATTTTTGTGTATAATAGTAGAGTTTCCATATCGGTGATAATGGTTCCATGTTTATTTTCATTATTGAACTTCTTTTGTTTTTTATACTTTTTCCTTTCTTACAAGGAATAAGGTATTCTTTAACAGGGAAAAGGTTTAGAGGGAAAAAGAAAAGATTATATTATGAAAAAAATGAGGTGCAAGAATGAAGAATGTTGTAGTTGTGCTCTCCTGTTATTGTTGTTTCATTAGACTCTTTTCAGTGAAAATTTGGTGTTTGCTTTAGCCTCTGCCTTTGTCCTCTGATGTTACTAAATTAAGGCTCTATTTCTGGATTTAGAGGGAGAAACTGAAAGTAGTATTGGAGTGGAAAGTATTCTTGGCTTTGCAAAATTCAGTCTTAGTAGTTTTTATGTTACAGCCCAAATATGGGATTTTATCCATTCACCTTTATAGTGTCTTTTTTGCCAGAGTTAACAGAATATCATTTCGTTATTTTTTTTCTTAGAAATTCGTCTTTTCCCAATCTCTGATTCTTCATTTAAAGGCTTTAGCAGGCTGTAGCATATAGCCTAGACTGCCATCCCCCGAAAAGCAGAAGAATAACTCTTGTAGAGCTGTGATGTTGTTTGTTTGAGGCTAGGGTCGGGGAAGTATCTAATTTAGCCAGTGTGAGGAAATCTCTTGTACTTCACATTGTTCTGATGAAAGCTAAATTGAGTTCTCATATAAAAGAATCTAGTTGACCCAAAAAAAGGCTATTTGTTATACCACTTGGATTAGTTTGTAAGGAAGACTATGTTGCTACTGAATTGTAAGTTCACTTTCAGGAAAAAAATGAAGAAAGGAATTCACCCTCAAATGCAATGGATATCCTACGTGACGCAAAGTGGACGGTTGATGCATGTTATGATGACTAAAATACACCAAACAGGCAAGGTTTATCACATAAGAGCAAGGCGTCAGATGGCTCAAAGTCTTGGTCAGATTGCAAAGTTTAAGCGCCGATATGGTGAGAAGGAGGAAGAGGGGGAGAAAACAGACAAATGATTGCATAAGTTGGAAAAATAGTGAATCTCTGATGATTTTGTGGATGGATTCATCCTCGAGTTTTCCTTTCCATCTCATCTTAACTTGTCTTCTTGTATGCTGTCACCCCTTTGAATGTCTGTTAAACATTAGCAAACAACCATTCTTCCTACTGTGTACAACAATTCAGTGATATTTTTGCAGCAATCATTATGGCTCGTTCTCCTGTCAGCGTTTGATAAGAAACTTTAGCGTCTTATGTGGAATTGTTGATGTCTCCTCTGCACCTCGTTAAACGACCACGATTCTGCTTTGGTACAGGTTTTTCCCTTGCATATTTAATGTTGTTGCCTGATCTTCAGTAAACTGTTAATAGTGTTGCAGCAGTAACATATTTTCTAGTTCCAAAGGTATGTTCATTCATATGATTGTTGTTCAAAATTGAACACTACATGGTCAGTGAGAATTCGTGTAGTAGTCTCAATTTGTTTGGGACGAAGACGTAGTTATCCAAGCCTTTGTGTTCAATGGACATGTAGATTGTATTCAGATCAGTTTCTCATGTGAAGTCATAGAAGGAATTCAATTACTAACAAAGTCGATCACACATATTTTGGAAAAACTAAGAGAGCTCTTCTGTTTTGTGACACAAACTTCAAAAAAGTCATGTCCACCTTTCGAAAATTGTATATATCATTTAATAAGTCGTTATCAATGGATCCACAAAATTTGAACTCAAACAGAGTCCATGACACATGTTCCAAAAAATTCATCGACTAATATACAAAAAATTGAGATGAGACAATCGAAAAATCATGACATAAATAAACACATCGAACACGAGGATGGACAAAAAGGACAACAAATTCCCAAAGAAATTCATTTTACTCCAGAATAAAGCTCTACAAACTGTTTGTTCACTTTGCATCCAAGATAAGATTACATTTTTCTGGGGGAGTTAACAAGGCATGAGTAAAATGTCTAACGAAGAAGGCAAGCGCAAACAATAATCTCGTTAATCATCAACACTATCATCAACTTCATTGACTTCCTCTTCAGCTTGTGCATCTTCGTTTTCGTTATCCAAGGGTTGTTCTTTCATCTTACCCTTCCCATTTTCCACAGGCTCTTTCAGCTTGGCCTTTTTGTTAGATTCTGGGGACTTAGATGACGTTGACTTCCTTTTAGAGTTCTTCTCTCTGAATCCTGTAAAAAGAGAGAAGAATATGTAAAGCAAAGATAGGTGCAAGTCCATTTCATCACTACAGTAAATATTGCCTCATTTCCAATCAGATCACGGTAGGCAGTTAAAGCAAGAATCTATTAGTTATCATATATGTATCCATCTGATATTGCACAGACTTCCCTGAATTTAACAATTCGAGGATGTAACACACATGACAAACAAATGATATATGTTTAACCAGTCTGAAACTTATCACAGCAGGAAAGTCGAATTAAGAGATCAATTAGTATCAACAATGATCGATCCCAGACAAGTATCGATCCCAGACAAGTCAGGATTACAAATATCAATGAGCCAGTTTTTTCTTCTAATTCATATGAAAAATGATTAATAAGCCCAAATGTTAAAACTTAATCTGTCCAAATAATTACTCCCTCTCCCTCTCCCTCTCCGTCCATCTCAAAGTCAGGACCTTGTTTTTTAGGACTCTCTATATAGAGATGCACTACTAAAGTTGTAAATTTGCTAGACTTGGTGTTTAACACCAATAAAGAGATCAGTGACTCAGTGTTCAATAAGCACTAATATGCTCAACTTGTCTAGCGTAAAGAGAGCTAGTGTGCCAGGCATCTCTCAAAAATTCAGTCTTCAAATGTGAGCATTTATTTTCTAATTTCAGCTCTTTCTTGTTGTTTTGACCTTTATAGAGTATTTCTGGACAAACCTAATAGAAATATGCAACACAGTTTCACATCTGTTCGATGATAATAGCCAGGAGACGAAGGCAATCAACCTTTCTGGTCTGAAGGAAATAGTGCTTGTTGTTTTGAGAGTAAAAAATCATATTTTGTAGAGTCAAGAACCTGCGCCTGCATAGTTTGTTTTTTGGGTGTGAAGAGGGAGAACATGGAGCAGTATATGGTTGGGTTACTTGGATTCACTTGGAAATTATGTAGCTTGAATCTATTGTAGAATGTAGGGGGCTATGTTGTTGTCATACTTTTGTGTGCCTTCTGGGTACCTTAGTACCTTACAAATAGAACTTTTACCATATTAAATAAGCAACAACATTGGCTTTAGACCTGGTGGATTGACACACATGCTACTCTGATACAGCTTGGAAGATCTCTGACCATAATCCTCACTAACTATTCAATTCTTTGAAGCTCTATGCCCTAACATAACACAATAGGCATATTTGGCTTATTACCGACTTTTATTTCTCCTTTGATCTACATATGTACAAAGTAAATGTTAGTGTTTGCAGCAAGAAGAAGCAGATAGATCTTAACATTCTAGGCTTTCTTTCGCCCTTTTTTATTTGGTTGGGAGTGAGATTTTTAGAGTAAGTTAGAAGATACCTCAGCTTTCCATAGTAATGCAAGGTGATTTGATCAATTTATACTAACATATGTGGTACTCTAGCTCCATCTTGTTACTAAGGTAACATTAAAGTTTCAAGAACACAATCTATTCTTACTAAGAGAAACCTCAACTAGTGTCATCCTCCAACTTAATGAGGCCATAACACTACTTTGGTTTTAGCAGAACACAGATAAATGACAAACTTTCTTCATCCTAGTATAAATATGTTTACCTGCAGACCTAAACAAGCGATCAAGCATCATACACCGGATCACACTACGTTACCAGCCAATGACAGTATTTAACTCAATGGATGTATTATGTGGCATAGGGAAGTAAACAATCATCTATTGTGAGCCCACCTCTCACAGATAGTTCATTAATAATATACTTAGTTTTAGTAGAAGAAAATTGTTGATGCTTTCAAGCAAAAGAAGAGAATAAGAGAAATCACATAAATGAATTACTCATTAAAATTCAACACTCGGTTTTGCCAATTGAGATACTATTCATTATTGTAGCACATTGTTCTCATAAAACTGGAAGTAACATATAAAAACTAAATAGACACAACAATCAAGATATCTGATCCCAATGTTGACCTGTGATTTTATGCAACAATCAGTGGATAAAAGGAGTATGTAGCCTACGATGGAAAGCTTTCAGCTTCATGACAAGAAAAATACAGACTTGTCGAAAAAATTTAGAACAATGAAAAGCAACTGACCCTCAAGAGAAGCTTTGAGAGGCTCAATGAGCTCGGGAAACTCAATCTCTTCAAGGGCCTTGAACACATCTTCTGCATTTATCGTTTGCCTCTTAGACTCCTTGCATATGTCATTAGCTCTGCAATTGCACATTGCAAATGAGATCACTCATTGAAGCGAAATATCACAAAAGAGAAACACGAAAACATAATTATTTTTCCATCTTTCTGTATCATCACTGATATCTAATTCAACTTGTTCTTCATTTCCTCAACTGTCAACACAAAGCAGCCTTATCATGTTTTACATCAACCAATAAATAACCTCATTCACACTCCAGCACTAGCTTAGAATCACAATATATCACTTCTTTTTCACAAATCCCCACCTTTTAGTGTTCATCCTACTAATCAACTAAAACTTAGATATCAATCAGTAAAAGAGTAGCTAATACACAGAACCCTTTAAATCCTAGATTACACAGTTTCACAGAGTTCCCAAAGTTCTTTTAACAACACGCCAATATCACTATCAACACAATCCTAATTTTCAGCTTTAGATCTATTCCTCTAAATACTCAATAACTTCACCATAGATCAGCAAAAGGATGACATTTTAAATCAAAATCCTTTAAACTCACAAGAATTCAAAAGCACCA
Organism: Solanum pennellii; assembly: GCF_001406875.1. Taxonomy (NCBI): domain Eukaryota; kingdom Viridiplantae; phylum Streptophyta; class Magnoliopsida; order Solanales; family Solanaceae; genus Solanum; species Solanum pennellii. The sequence continues at coordinate 62,954,143 of NC_028647.1, read as the reverse complement.
AATCTTCTTTTAAGAAACAAGACAATTCTACCTCTTAGGGTTAATCCGACCTAATCGCTCAAAAATTGATGTATGTGAGCTGATTAACTAAAATGTAATACCTATATAACAAGGGGTTGAACTTCTGCTTTAACCACATCACATATGATTTCCCTAGTGCAATTTACCTCTCACGTGTAATTAGCGAGCTATTACACTGGAGCAAAGCGAGGTTTACACTGTGCACACCCAAAGGGTAGCTGCAGCAGGTTTCCTCATCATCAATTAAAGAAAACCCAATACACATCCCAGATCACAAAAATTAAGAAATTTCCCTATTACCTTTTAGCAACAAAACAAACAATCCTAAATTTCAATTTTTTAAGACTGAATCCATAAATAATCAGTAATAGAACAAAAATTTAACAAAAACCCATTTGAATTCCGGATCAAAAAATTCAAAACAACACCTAAAATCTCCAACCCTTTTTTATCATTTTCCAGGAATTAATTGAAATTTATCAAAAACAAGAAACAATTGAAACTAATCCGCAAAACCCATTAAACCTTACGTTGCGGAGAGGTAATGGATGAAAATTCGAGCACTTTCAGAGAAAGCAAGAAGCGAGTCACGAAGAAGTGAGATATCAGTATCTGTAGATAGCTGAGAAAGCTTTTCCTTCACAAGCCTACGTACGATAGTCTTGGGAAGACCCTCTTGATCGATTTGCACTGTTGTTTCTGCTACTACTTTCTCCTTCTCCTTGTTCTGCTTCTCTATCTCCGCCATTTTTCCCTCTCTGTGTGTGTGTTTGGCTGAATACTGAAAGATGATTTTTGGGGTTTTAGGTTTCTTTTCCCGCCATGAAATTGTTACATGGAAGGAAGAGGATTTTATCGATATAATATATAAATGTGTTTTCTTAACGTGATTCGGATCGAAATGTCAATTTTGGTGTGTGCATAACTAAATATTTTTTTTCGTCGAAATTATTTATCATATTGCGCTTATCGATAGTTAATTTGACTAATTATCAAAGGTAAATTAGATTATATCAATTTATTTGATATTTTAAATTAAAAAAATTAAATATTCTAAAACTATATGAAAAGTACTATAAATTACAATTTTTTGCATATTAATATGATGAAAAAATACATCTTAAAATGTTAATCAAAATTTTTATAGTTTGACTCTAAAAATAGAAATCATGACAAACAATACCTGACGGAGGGAGTATTTAGATTTGTATACATATTCCTTTTGATATAATACATGTAATATGTGAATTGTCAAATAGGGCTGCGTATGAGTTGGTTCGGCTTGATTTTAAAATTAACTGGTTCGACTAATCAGTTATTGATTTGTAGACATGTTAAACCGTTAAGATCCATTAAGATATTGGCTTATCGATTATTGTTCGGTTATCGGATTAATCGTTAAGATTTGATGCAAAAAAATAAATAATTGAAAATCATTTAGAAACATGATGACATGAATTGATAAATTATACTTCATCCGTCCACTATTGTTTGCCATGATTTTATTTTTAGAATCAAATTATAAGAACTTTAACTAACATTTTAAGATATATTTTTTTATCATATCATGCAAAAAATTGTTATTTATAGTACTTTTCATATAATTTTTGAATATTTAAATTTTTTTGTTTAAAATCATGAATTATTGTAATTTAATTTAAAAATTAGTCAAATTGACTTTCAAAAAACATAATATGACAAACAAAAATGGACGAAACGAGTATCTTGCTTAAAAATAATACTAACACATCTTGGAAAAAACTTTAAATGTTTGAACCGATAGCCCTAATAACAAAAAGATCAAAACCGTTAAAGCAATAACTCATTAAAAATAAATCAATAACTTTTTAATCTATTCGAATTATCAATTTGGGTTCGATTTTAAAAACACTTTGAACAAATATTAGTATTCTGCAACAACAAACCTGTTGGTGTCTCCTCTCTATCTGCAACAACTAACCATCATCAATTTTGTAAGAATACTTTTTCACTTCTCCTTCTTTGTGTAAGCATTTAGCTTAAAGATTTGTATGCAGACTTAGGCAGAGAATGAACAAAGAAGCCCAATTGGTTTAAAAGTTCTAATCTTTGATGAAAATGGATTTGATTCTTTATTAATACATGTGTTAGACAAAATGTTTACTTCAGAGTTATGGGAGGCTTAGGCTAAAAAAGATGCTCAATTAGTCTAAAGTTTTAATCTTTGATGAAAGGTGGAATTGGGGTTAATTGAAACATGCATGTCAAATGTTTGACAAAATGTTTACTTCAGAGTTCACACAGGGTTAGGCAAAACAGATGACCAATTTGTTTAAAGTTCTTATCTTTGGATGAAAGATGGATTTGGTTCTTTACTATTTATTGTTGTTCGGGCTAGCTTACACGCAACTTTACTAATTCCATGAAATACATGTTACCGTTCAGTAGCAACAGGTACCAAGTAACTTTGTCTACGAAGATCAGGAGAAGTCATCTAGTGCTTTTTGTCTCTGAGGGGGTTTGAACTTGAGACGTCATGGTTCTTAATCCATTTTATTGACCACTAGATCACACCCTTGGGTGTTGATTCTTTGTTAATACATTCATGTTTAGGTGTTGGTCAAAATGTTTACTTCAAAGTTCAGACAGGCTTAGGCAGAGAGTGAACAAAGATGCCTTAATTGGTCTAAAATTTTAATCTTTGATGAAAATGAATTTGTTTCTTTATATTAATACATTCACATTAGGTGTTGGACAAAATGTTTACTTTAGAGTTCACACAGCTTAGGCAAGATGAAAGGTGGATTTGGGTCTAATTTCTTTTACCCGCCTTTTGTCTTTTGACTCCCTTGTCAACTTGAACCCACAATTTGAAGGTGGCTTAAGGTTGGAGGTGGATCGCTTACCACCGAGCAATCCCTTTTGTCAATTTGGGTCTAATTAAAACATGCATGTTTGATAAAATGTTTACTTCAGAGTTCAGAGAGGCCTAGGCAGAGAGTGAACAAAGATGCCCAATTGGTCTAAAGTTTTAATCTTTGATGCAAGGTGGACTTGTTTACGAAAAACCCTCTGCAAAATAAATAACAAGTGGAAAGAGTAAATAGCTTTCATGTATGCCCTTTTTTCTTCTATTTTTGTAGTTTCTCTAGTATAGATCCCTAGCAACTAGCTTAAGATTGAGGTGTAGAAGTTGTAGTTGTCATTGAAAGTCGCTCTTGTATCAGTTTATCACCTTCTAAAGATTAATTGAAAATTAATGATCCTAACTCTGTGTATCAATGTCCTTGCCACCCTCTTGTTATAATGTAATCTCCTAACTTTTTGTGCATCGATATCCTTAGCACCCTCTTTCTAAAAGATAAACTAAATTTGAGGGCTTGATTTACAAGCTCAACTGATTCTACTAGTTAGAAAGATAAACAATTAGTAGGTGGTAAACCACAACTATTGAATCAAGGAGCAATTGGACTAAAAATTGGAGGAATCAATAAATATAATTAGATCTTATTTTTCCTTTCCCTTGTAGGCATCGGTCGCTTCTGATTTTCTAATTTTGCACTGGGCTACCTTAAGTCTTCCTCTTTAAAATTCCATAAGAATTATATCATTGTTACTCCATCTTTGCATGAACTCTTTCATGGTTTGCGTATCATATGTGAAAGTAAAAAACTGTGCAAATGCAAACATGAATTGTGTTAGAAAAGAGAAATTTTCATCTGTGAATTCAGGACAGTCATCTCGAAAAGTTTAGCTTTGATTAATCTGCAGAACAGAAGTCAAATTTCTCATATGTGCATGCTGTTATGTTCAAAAAAATGTTTCAGAGAGGAAGATTGTGCCCTTCATCTGTAGGAAGATTTACCTAGCATTAGTATGACTATCTCTATAATTATACTTTTAGTCTCAAGCTCGTTTGAGCAAGTCCCTCTCCTATTGGAGCTTAAGAAGTAAGCCAATGATAAAAAAAATTTCTGGGTTATTGAGTTTCTTGATACTTCTTAATGTTTTAGGTTACTCAAGCATGGTTCATCAAGCTTAGTCTAGTTGTTTTCTGTTTTATATGAGTTTTTGAGTTCAGTAAACAGTTCTACTGATTATTGTTGTTACTATTATTCACCTATGTTTCTTATCATTGTTGCACCCATGTGTAACTTTTTGTTGTCTCCAGTTCAGTAGGCGGTCTTGTTTGAATACTGCAAACACGACACTGATTTGCTTTCTGGAGCACCATCGCATGAAAGTACAAAAATAATGAAGTGGCTATCAAGGCTATTACTAAGTAAAGACGTAAGAGCTTGATGATCGAAAAAAATGAGAATGCTTTCACATCACTTCAGCTCCAAGGACCTCTTGGCTCTGGTAATGTGTTCTTCCGCTTGGCTATCAAAGGCCGAGCCACTTTCTGCCTGGTACAAGTTTAAATCCCATTATCACACACAACAGCCAGAGCAAGATAGAAAACAAAGACAAGCAGATGAAGAACATAAACAAAACACGTACCAGGGACCATCTATTGGCTCTCCAGCTCGAGTCCAGAAGCTTATTGCTTCCCAATCAGATCCACTCCTTGCTAAAGAAATTTTCGATTTAGCCTCGCGAGAACCCGATTTTCAGCACTCCTATGCCACTTTTCACACCCTTATCCTCAAGCTTGGCCGTTCCCGGCAGTTCTCCCTCATGCAATCCGTCCTCTCTTCCCTAAAGTCACAGCATTATTCCATCTCCCCATCTCTTTTTTCGCACATCATCCAAATATATGGTGATGCTGGCCTACCTGACAGAGCCCTTAAAACTTTCTATACTATCCTGGAATTCAATATGAAGCCCCTTCCGAAGCATCTCAACCTCATTCTTGAAATCCTCGTAACTAATCGGAACTTTCTTCGCCCTGCATTTGATCTCTTCAGATCTGCACATACATACGGAGTTTTGGCCAACACTGAGTCCTACAACATTCTAATGCGGGCATTCTGTTTGAATGATGATTTAAGTATTGCCTACTCGCTGTTTAATCAAATGTTTAAGAGGGAGATCAGTCCTAATGTAGAGTCATATAGGATTCTGATGCAGGGTTTGTGTCGAAAAAGTCAAGTGAATACAGCTGTTGACTTGCTGGAGGATATGCTGAATAAAGGTTTTGTTCCCGATGCTTTAAGTTATAGCACTCTATTGAACAGCTTGTGTCGGAAAAAGAAATTTAAGGAGGCTTACAAGCTTCTTTGCAGAATGAAAGTAAAGGGTTGCAATCCTGACATTGTCCATTACAATACAGTAATTCTGGGATTCTGTCGAGAAGGTCGTGCTGCTGATGCCTGTAAAATCCTTGAGGACATGCCATCAAACGGGTGTCTTCCCAATTTGGTGTCTTATAGGACATTAGTTGGTGGTCTTAGCAATCAGGGAATGTATGATGAGGCTAAGAATTACATGGTGGAAATGATGTCAAAAGGCTTCTCTCCGCATTTTTCTGTGGTTCACGCTGTTGTGAAAGGTTTCTGTAACCTAGGTAAAATTGAGGAAGCTTGTGGAGTAGCGGGGAGTATTTTGAGTCATGGTGAACCCCTACATACAGATACATGGGAAGAAATCGTATCGAGGATCTTGGAATGGGATGCAGCTGAAAAAATAGGGAATACCTTGGTGCAACTTATTCAAGCTGAGATAAAACCTGAAACGAGAATAGTGGAGGCTGGCGCTAGGTTGGGTGAATATTTGATGAACAACATAAAAAGTAAATCAAGGAAGGGTTGATCATTTCATAGGACAAGAATAGGTCCTGCTAAGCTACCCGAAAAGGATGTTTACCTTGTTAGCTAGCAAATACACATGAAACCTGATAATGGTTACTACAACCCCGAAAAGGACTCTATTTTCAGAAAGTAAATTTGAGTTTATCTTGCTACCTCGTCAGGCCAGTTCATCGACATGGTTGTTTTAGCAAGGTGAGTCTTCCTCTCCCATGTTTTTCTTGGCTCACTTTATATGCATATCAAATCATACTCGTTGAGTCTCCATTTGTTCTTTTGAGGTGGTAATTGGTAGAGTCTAAGAACATCTCCCAATCTTTGGATCTTTTTTCTTATTTGCCTAGTGCCTTTTTCAGGTTTGCACTATTTTTTTCGCGGTGTAAGAGTTGTTGGTGCAATAGACTTGACGAATCCACGTTGAAGTTCTCAATGTTATTATGCATAAGAGTTCAGCAACTTTGACAGAACCAGAAATGCAGAGACATGAGTAATTTACTGAAGCTATCATTTTCAATGTCAAGGTTAGGTTGGTTTAGTCTGTCTATCAGTCTACTGAAGCAGCTTCTATTGGTAGTTTGGTACACCATGTTATTAGTAGTCGTGAAAAAGGGATTCGTCATCTACTATACATTTATGCATTAAAGAATAAAGACTTTATATATACAATGTAATTTTCTTTCGAATGGGGTTCCTCTTGATAATAATAGAACAACTTCCATTAAGTTTCCAAGCTACTATAGTTATGATTTATATGAAGAATAAAAAGCCAAATGGAAGTGCACTTGCTTGGCAAATAATGACCATGTCAAAGTTGTCAATACAGCATTAATACTTTCTCCACCATGGTTGGTATGGTCAAGTTAATATATTAATCAAATTATAAAATTATTTAGATATACATGATCTTGATACGTCTAGATATATATATTTTAAGATACATAAGTAATAAGTTTAAAATTATATACGCTATACTCAAATAAACTCACATATATCTAAGACAGATAGACAAATCTATCTAATCAAAAGAAACAGAATTCAACAGGACTAATATCTTTTTTTTGAGAAGTTTCTGGAGGTGAAGTGTTCATTAACAAAAACGATTTCGTATTCAAGATACTCATACCTAAAAATTCTTAATTAAAAATGAAAGAACACTTATCAATCCGTGTTAACCTTATTTGACTCACATTTGTATATGCATTTTGTGCTATTTATGATCTTATCTAGTTTGGTACAACTCCTTAAACTACAAGAAATCGTTTGAGTAAGGTACTAGAGAAAAATAATACTCTTATAATATTCATTTTGATATTAGCTCTATACATTTAAATTCGTTTCGAATATGATTATAATTATTTAAATGAAAAAATATAAATATACTTCAAAACTATGGTAATAATAAATAAGGTCATACACAAAAACATAAAAATACGTTACCGAACTCACCACCGAACAACAATGTCTTCCTATGGCAGCCGACCATCGTATTCTCCTTCTGCGCCGCCACTCTCCGACCCAAATGAGCCACCAATAGCCCACCCATATCATCCTTCTTCTTCTACTTCCTATGCAAATTACTCAAATTATCCTCATCAGTCTCAGCCGCAAACAGCTGGTTATGGACCTGGTTCTTCATATGGGTATTACCAGAATCCTCCAAATTATGGTTCTGTTTTTCCTCCGGGGACTGACCCACAAGTTATTCATAGTTTTCAGATGGTAGATAGGGATTGTAGTGGGTTTGTTGAGGAGAAAGAGCTGCAACAAGCTCTTTCTTCTGGTTACCAGAGGTTTAATCTAAGGACTATTCGTTTGTTAATCTTTCTTTTCAAGAATCCATCTGCGTATTTTCCAAGGATTGGTGAGTTTTGGGGGGAAAAAACATTTTTTTTGCTATGATTTTGGTTGTGGGGTTCTTTATATTGATGTGTTTTGCTCAATTTTACTCATTTCTTGAATTTTTAGCTCTTTGGGTTTTTCGTCATGTAGGCTAATTGATTCATATGTAGCTTTAGTTTTATATCTATGTAGTTCAAATTAACAATGGTGATTAGGAAAAAGAAGGAATTTTGGTTGTGGGGTTCTTTATTAGCTCAGTTTTACTCATTTCTTGAATTTTTAGCTCTTTGGGTTTTTGCTATGTAGGCTAATTGATTCATGTGTAGCGTTACTTTTATCTCAATGTAGTTCAAATTAGCAATGGTGATTAGGAAAAAGAAGGGATTTTGTTGTGTTGTTGTTGTGGTGATGGTGGTAGAGTCCAAATGCTGGCAATATAATTTATCCATGTCTTTATCACGAATTGGTGAGTTCAAAAAGAAAACCCCCTTTTTTGCTATGATATTGGTTGTGGGGTTCTTAATATAGACTTGTTTAGCTCAATTTTAATCTCTCTTGAAAGTTTAGCTCTTTGGGTTTCGCTATATAGCTTTTTCTTTGTATGAAAGTAGTTCAAATTGACGATGGTGATGTTCTTGTTCTGATTAAGAATTAACGATTATAGATTATATTGCTAGTGTTTTGCAGTTTTGGTTTGTTTATGAAATATTGTGGTTGTTAGCTATATGACATAGCTATCTCATTTTGTTGCTTTGGTTTTGCTATTTCTGAAATTTGTCTTTGTATTGTTGAACAGGACCAAAGGAATTTGCTGCACTATGGAGCTGTCTTGGTCAATGGAGGGTAGGCAATTGTTCATTCCTTTCTGCTTTAGTTTTTACTTGTTGGGATAACATTCAAGAAGTTGGATATCAAAACCACTAGCAGAAACAAAAAAAAAAAATTAAACGCATGAGGAAGAGCGGGTTGTAAAAGATAGGGAGGTGGAAGCAGATTTGGGGGTGTGGATATACAAAATAAGTTATATGCAGCCCAATCTGGCCTTGTCCTGGGGTAATTTTTTAGTCGGCCTATGGAAGAACATTAATCACAGAAAGTGATGGGTAAACATTTTGGAGAGTTGCTATCGATGATTTGTGAACAGATACTCACCTTTACCATGCATAAAATTTAAGCTTTACAGTTCTTGTACTAGAACACACACAGCCAGCATAAAAAGAAAAGTAGGTGATTGGTAAACAAAGATCCAAAAGAAACATGGAGGCCAATACTAAGGTTAACTTAGTGTTTATATGTCTCTCACGCCCTACCATAGCCACTCATATTTTGTTTTCAAGATCATCTTTTTACCACTTCTCTAGTTTTAGGTAATGTTTCTGACATTTTGATCCTCTGGTTTGCAGGCCATTTTTGAGAGATTTGACAGAGATCGAAGTGGAAAAATTGATGCAACAGAACTAAGGGATGCTCTCTACAGTCTTGGGTACATGGTGCCACCTTCTGTTCTTGAAGTTTTGATTTCCAGATATACTGATGGAAGTGGTAGGAGACCCGAGCTGTGTTTTGATAGTTTTGTCGAGTAAGTCTGATACTGCTATCACATTTTCATTAAATAGATGGGTTTTCAAGTTGACTATGTTCTGAACTTTATGTTTTTATGATGCAGATGTGGGATGGTTGTGAAGGTAAAAGAACTGATCTCTTTCTATAAGCATTTCCTTACTCATCTTGATTTATGCATCTGCACGGTTTCGATGTATTTCCCCTTATCTCTCCCCCACATTTAAGTGTGCCTTCTCTTCGGCATGAAGAGGAGACTAACAGTTACAAGTGTTAACCTAGTTTGTCGTTGCAATCTTATCCTTCTTATAATACGGAGTTTAGACAGAAGTGTTACAACTCAAATTAGAGGTCATGACTAGCACCTGATGGGCTACTCCAACTGTTATTAGAACTCCGATTTTAATAAGTTATGATATCTAAGAAAGTCTAACTGCAAACTGAAATTTTTGATCTGAAAAAGCTAATACAATGTGCTGAAGCTGAAAATCTAGGTCTTGTACACGTCACTAAGCTCATAAGTACTTCTCTTTCTTATGCTCTCTGAATTCTGAGAGGCTTATGCATGTAGTTTGTTTTGGGAGTACACTTCTAGGGTAGACCAAACAAGCATCGTCTGTAAGAATTAGCTAAATATCTTGGTTCATCATGCATACATATGCATACATATGTCGTGGTTCCTTCCCAACACATTCACCTAGGTGTCCCGGTATATCGTGTTTGCATTCCGATGGTTTGACATTAGGGTGCTAGCACATTTGAATCTAAAGCTATTTATTGCTTAAATTTGGATACTTCATTTTATCAATTCAAATAATTGTCAGAAATTTCACCTTGTTTCCGCACCCACCGTGGCCTTATCTTCTCCACTTTGCGACATTAGGGTGCTAGTTGATCATAAGGGTCTGGGGATTGAATTCCATTTTGAAGACTTCTCTGAGTTTTCTGAATATAAATTATGGTTAAAAATCAGAAGAAATTAAGAGAAATAAACATAAAATAGCCTCCCTCACGAAGAAAATAGTAGCCAACAGATGTATATATATGTAGATTGGCTAGAGGCTGTAAATATTTTTGGCCGAGTGACCGGTTGCAGATATAATGTGCATTTTCTGAAGTATTTCCCTCTAAAAAGAAATGCATTGAGATGGAACTCAACTTCATTGTCATATTTGCCACTTCTTGATGGAATTCATTTCATATGTGTAACCAGTGATACTACCTACCTGTGTTTTCCTTCATAATAGTGTCTCTGAATCCTCTTTTGCAATTCTCAGGGCTTGACCGAAAAGTTTAAGGAGAAAGATACGCGTTATACTGGCTCAGCGAAACTGACGTATGATGAATTCATGGCCATGATCTTACCTTTCATTGTGTCATACTAGGATGCTAGAAATTCATTTCTTATTTCATTTATTGTTCGTTTAGCGGTTTTGGAGGGAATTTCCAGAGTGGATTGTGTCAATATTGTGATCTTGACATTGTATATTTGCAATTGTCTGTACAAGTGTTTTCAGGTCAATTCTTGTTCATATGTATAAGGAGAAAGCAATTGTTGTTGTTCAAGTATGGTTTTTCTGCCTTTGGGATGCAGAAATTTTTTTTTTTTGGATATATTCATTTTTGATAATTTGCATGTATTACTGCAAATAAAATTTCTCATCTGCAGCAAGACTTGTACTTTAATGGTATTGGTAGGAGTGACAAATGGCTAAGATTGGATCAGATTTAGATGGATTGGTTTGGATTGGATATGGATTGAACAAAAACGATTGAGATTACAATCTACGCAAATAGAATATAAGAAATATGAATTTTGTCAAATATGGTTTGCGTAATATGGTTCCAATCCAATTAAAAAATCTTTTTTTAAAAAAAAAATTACCCCCTTCCCCAGGTGCCTCTGCTCCTATTATTCACCAATCTACCCCTAACTTTTTTGTTTTTCGAAAATTTAAAAAAAAATTTGATTTGCGAATTTTTTTTAAGACCTTAGCTATAGAGTCAGTTGGCCCTGACGGCCAAAACATCCCATTTACAAGGTCAAATGAACCCCAAAGCAGGTAAATTTCTCATTTTATTGATTTTCGTGTGCTATCGTTCATCATCTTCTTCGGTGATTCAGAATTCCGACGTTCATTTTTCCCAAAAATTTTTATGAACGTCGATTAAGGTCTTAGCTATGGAGCCACTTTGACCATATTTGTAGAGACTTTTAAAATAGCTTGAGCGCCCATATTTAACCAATTAAAATGAGAGTGATCCAAATTATTAAATATCGACAAAAAGAACTCATTTCATTAATATGGACTGAAATTGTCACCCCTAGATATTCGTATGAGTCTTGATTTTTACTACCTCTTTTTAAGTTCCGCTTGATGGATGAAATCTTCTATCTTCTTAGAGCTTGTTCTCGTGGATTTATGGAATATAAGACGAAAGTAGATGTTTTTTTCGTGTAAAAAACGTAATCACCCTTGAAAGAATGTGTAATAGCTCATGAATAATGTTACAATAGCTTCGGTTTGAGTAAAACCAAAAGGAAAAAAAAAGTGCAGTATACCAAAGAGCATCGACACAAGTTATGAGTGACCTCCTACATAGTGTATGAGAGTTATATGTCGATCGAAAGAACCAATCAATTAAATTTTTTTACAAGGTTTTCAAAGATTTTACACAACATAAAAGAACAAGTACACAAGTTGTTGTACAGAAATAAATGTAATTTCATTGTCATTCATGCAAAAAGAATATTCTGTACACTCTGCCAAAGAGTTCAAATAACATGATATAAACCATATACTAATCACAGGCCTATGATAATTCAGGTTCAAATGTCATTCTTGGTGAATATTGCAGATTGCAGCATTAATACTTTTACAATCAAACTCCATAGTCTTCATCCAATTCTCAAAGTCTCCAATTTCCTGTGCCAAAAATAAAATAAAATATTGAAGCTACATATATCAACAATGTAGAAACGACTAATATCATCTATGCCTCTACAAGATTGGATAACGTTAGATGAACTGTCAATACGGAGAAAAAAACAGTTTCCACTGCATAGAAGCATGTCCTATAGGAACAAGTACGACTCAGCCTCATCTAGTAATGGTCGGCTATTAAAAAATGTTACAAGTCGCTGCACAAAGCACCGTGCATTTACGCAGTATCCGGGAAAAGGTCCACCTTAAGGGGTATGAGGTAGGCAACCTACTCTGATGCAAATGTTAATGGTTGATTCCACAGCTTGAATATGTGCCCTACAAGTCGCAGGGAGATGACTCCACTAGTGGAGACCGTTTGCTCAAAGATTCCTTTTCAGTTGGGATTAACTATAACTCGCCTAAGTTCAATCGTAGGAAAATCTAATACCCGGGAGAATCTTAATAGTCAAGTTAATTAGCTACCTAAACTTCCATCTTGTATGTTCATATTCTAGAGGAAATTTTCAGTCGATTTCTCTGCCTATAGAAGGCATCCCCTTCCTAAGTTGTAAATCATCTCATCTCTTTTTTCTTACTATGTGGTTCGACCATTTTTGCCTACTCCAAGGCCACACATAGAATAACTTTATTATCAAAAGAAGAGAATGTTGAAGGGATAATGTTCAACTGGAGTGGGGGATGCCTATTTATAGGCAAAGAGATCAGCTGTAAATTTCCTCTGAAGAGATGAATATGCAAAAGGAAAATTTATGCACGCACCCAAATTATGTATCCGTTTTCTTTCTTTTGGACTTTGCGTTCTGACATTTACCTTTTTTCTTTTATGTGAATAGTGCATGTGATAGTATCGTATGTATGAATAATATCTCAACTGCATAAGGTGAAACACACTCACTATCTCAAGTCTGACAATGGAGGAGAGTATGATAGTCAAGAGTTCCGTATGTATGAATAATATCTCAACTGCGTAAGGTGAAACACACTCACTATCTGAAGTCTGACAATGGAGGAGAGTATGATAGTCAAGAGTTCAAGGCATTTTGCTCTGAGAATCAGATCAAAATGATCAAGACAGTTCTTGAAACACCAGAACAAACTCATGCTTCATATTCGTAACAACCTCAGGATAAAGGTTTAAAAGTCGATCCAACAGTCTACGATGAGGCTCGTGCTTTATAATTGAACTTCCTAGTTCTACAAAAACAAGCTGAAACTGTGATATCTGAATCAACTTGTGCACATCTTGCTACCTCATACGAGGCCAACTACCAACTAACTTTGTCCATCAAAACATACACAAACGGAAAGAAATCACCTAGCTTTTTCAGTTTTCTACTCAGCGGAACTTAGTCAAGGTGATATCTATTTTAGCTGGATATTAGAGCCTAAAAGCTACACACTCATCAGAAAAAATCTATCTTGAATAAACATAAACACAAATAGCTAGCAACATCGACTGACCTTAATTGCAGTATTGATAGAGTGTGAAGCAGCAAGCCATTGATCAGTTTGCTTTCCAAATCGAAAAATGCTTGCAGTTAAAGCACGAATTTCCATTTCAATCCTCTTTTCCATTACAAAAGCTTCTTGTACTTCTCTGTTCACTGAATCCACCAGCAGCTCCGAAACCCGCCTTGCATTACGAATCCCATCCTTCTTCGCCTTCTCTGAATCAAAATTCAAAATACCCACAACCCAATTTTGTCAAATTCCAGCAACCCCACAACCCAATTCGTAAAATTCAAGAAACCCACTACCCAATTCGTAAAATTCCAAGAATTCCATAACCCAATTCGTAAAATCCGAGAAAATCACAACCCACTTTTGCAAAATTCGAGAAAATCACAACCCACTTTTGCAAAATTCAAAAAACCTAGAAACTCAATTCGAAAAATTACAGAAACCCACAACCCAATTTTGTAAAATTCGAGAAATCCAGAAACCCATTGCGAAAAATTTCGAGAAACCCACAAACCAAATGCTCAAAAAAAACAAACATTGAATTGAAATGGATTTATGTATTAGTTACTGACCGGTGGATTCACGGAGCTTGAGAGATGAAGAATGGTGGGAGTTGATGATTTGAATGAGTGAAGCTTCTAAGCCATTAGGATCTACTTGTTTCGACCGATCCATCTTCTCCCCCAAAGTGACACTGCAATGGCAGCTCAAAGAAATTGAATCTTACAGAGATGATTATTAAATGGCTTAATACATGGTTAGTCCTAAATTTATCGAAATATTTTATTTAGACATTTAAATTATAATCGACTTTACTTTCATTACCAGATTAATAGGTTTTTAACAAATTTCTTTCGTAATTAGTTATTACGATGATCAAGGTTAACAAGCAAGGGCGGAGCTAGCTTATTGATTATAATTTCGATTGCATTTCATGTAACTTTAATTTTAATTTCTCTTAAAAAGTTATTGAATATATAGAAATTATAAATTTAAAAATCCACCCACACTTAAAAAATTCAAAATTCATAAATTAAAATTTTAACACATGTAAAAAATAAAAATCCAAATTTGATTTAATAGCGTCTAATTGATACTATTATTTATAAGAGTCGAAGTGTTCCACTGAAATATTTATATCTTGTATCTCTCATCACTAAATAATCTACCAATTTAAAAAATTTAAAATTCATAAATTAAAATTTTAACACATGTAAAAAATAAAAATTCAAATTTGGTAGATTATAAATTTAATAATCTACCAATTTAAAAAATTTAAAATTCATAAATTAAAATTTTAACACATGTAAAAAATAAAAATTCAAATTTGATTTAATAGCGTCTAATTGATACTATTATTTATAAGAGTCGAAGTGTTCCATTGAAATATTTATATCTTGTATCTCTCATCACTAAATACTAATTTAAAATTTTGAGATGTTTATGACTTTAAAAGACATTACTTCATCTGTTCATATTTATATATCGTCCTAACTAAAAATAAATATTTCTTAATACTTGTCATTTCAAAAAATGATACATAAATAACAATATTCTTCATATTTTACTTTTGAGAGTTATTAGTCTTAAATTTCATCAACATAAGAAAATTAAATAATTAATTCATGTTCATTAACTAATTTAATTAATTAAAATAAAGTAATTAAGTTTGTTTATTGAAAACTTAACTTGAAAAAAAAAACTAAATAAAGATACAATGCATAATTTCTTTAAAGACACAAAATTTAAAATAATTACATATAAATAGAAATGAAAAAAATAACTACGAAAAATAAAATGCATAAAAATAATTAATCTTGTCTTAAATTTCTAAAACAAGAAACACTTTGAAAAAACAAATCATTTCTTTTTAAAATCAAGAGAACCAATTTGTGATAAAAGAAGTATTATTGAAACACCTAATTAATTAACAAGTCATTATAAGAAAATTTTAAAATTAAATCAAAAAAATAAAGTTATAACAATTTAGATAATTGAACTTAACTCAATTTTGAACAAACAATATATTGTTAAAAATTATTTTTAAAATTAATTAAATTGACTCTCGATAAATTTAACGAACATTTTAGAATCACAAGTAGCCCTACAAGCTTACAAGTTACAACTACTACAAGTTGATTAAAAAACAGCAAATATAAGTCATAATCAATCATATACATCAGCACAATAATATTTCCCTTATTATAATTCAAATAATAATAATGGGATGACAACTATTGCCAGACAAATACATTTCTGTTCTTATTATTAAAAATTTTGTAAAATGAATCAACTATTCAACTAATAAAAGTAGTTAAACAAACTACTTTTTTTTTTCTGAGTCTCTATAAATTCTATGTTTTTTTTCTTCTTTTTTTTTGGTATGAATACACAATGTCTCTATTGATCATCTCCAATAAGCAAATTTTTCCAGCAAAGTTAGCAAAATGTGAAACAGAAAATAATAAAAACTGTGTCGTCTACGAGTACCTGCGAAAAATAATAATAATCAACAAGTTATTAGATTAATTGTATCAAGACTAAGAAACCACATCATTATCTGCAGAAAAGTATAACAAGAATCACACATTTCAGCAGCCAAATTTGAAAGTTTAGTTGTCAAAGATTAGTCAAATGTGTTGAACTTCTACTGTTTTTCGTATCGCGATTCACTAGTTCACTACACGTCTTGTAGAAGGCGCGGTGTGTCTAGAAACATTCAAAGACAAACTTTATTTTGTATCAATGATATGACACAATGTTATAGGACCTCTGTAAACAACATGTTCTTGCCCAGTTGTGTCAAGAAGATCATGACATAGAGCTTCGATCAAAGGAGATAATTATAGACTAGATCTTCCCTACGGAAGAATCAATAGTCAATCACTTCTTAATAATACGAGAATGATTCAGACCTAGTTCATGGCCTATAAAAGATGCAGAAGGAGCTCTAGTGGGATTTTGGAGTCGGTTCGATAATGACTGAGTGACACTGTGTAACACATGTCTCTGCACCCGGTAGAAAGTATCGTTTCTATATAACTAACTAGATGTGGTGAAGGTTTATCCAGTCTAGTAGGGAATCAAACTCGGTGGGAATATTAGCCAGACACTCTTGTTGCGAAAAATGTCAAACTTCATCTACACATTTTAAGCAATTGCTGATATAAGAAAAGGTATCCTATGGGCTCCATGATGTTAAAGTTTCAACTTTTTCAAGAATTGCCAACAAGAAATTTCCATCATGCCAGATCAGTTCTCTATAAGCACATACTTTTATCTACAAGGCAACCAAAAATTAAAAATCTAAAAAAAGATCTTTTCCCTTATATGCCCCGAACCCCCCTCCCGACTTACGTCGAAAAAAAAAGCAAGAAAGTAAAGCCACAAACACACTATATTCACAGGGGAAACAGCCTGACATAACAAATCTTAAGTTACTCGGACTCTCCAGAATTGTTGTTGCATCTGTGTCGAATCCTCCTATGTTCTTTGGAGGATTCGACACGCACCCGTTAACATTTTTGAACATTTTTGAAGAGTCCAAGCAACATAATAAGCACCAAGCAATCCCACATCAAAGAACATACAAAACACATATATTTTTGCTCCGACCCCCACTATATAAAAAATCTATATTAATATGTGGACCGCTTTTGTAGCTACTTGGCGAAATCAGATAGGGAGGATCTTCATTTCAAAACTTGTGCAAGTGTGGAATAAGGAACATGTTAATAAAATAGGGAAAAGAAGAAAAAAAGGAGGTAGAGGTTGAAAGAAATGCAAGTTTGAATTGACTAGAAGACAGATAGGTGACACCAATATTGATGGCTTCACATCAGATTGATGCAACAAATTCTTACGAAAATAATGATAAAAAGAAAGAGGCAGAAGAAGTCATAATCAGATACAGGATTCCACTAGTACACACAATTACTAATGAGCTTTCCACTTGACAATACTCCCTCCGTTGCAATTTATGTGTCTTAGTTTGATCTATCACGGCGTTTTTAAGAAATAAATAACGACTTATGAATCTTGTGGTCTTAAACTTAATACATAGAATGTTGGAATGGAAAATCTTGCTAAATATAGAAAGAGACACTCTTAACAGGACAAACCAAAAACGGAAGTAAGACCCCTAAATTGGGACTGAGGGAAATAATTCGGAATTTGTTGATAGATGGGACTCAAAAAGGTGGCTTTCTTTACCAATATACAAGCCAATATGGACTTTTGTCTTCATGAAGATGATGGGAATTTTGTAAAATGAGATTCATATGCATGATTGCTAGTGGGAAGATAAGGCTGATGAGACACATTACCATATCTTCAATAAAGAAATGATACAATGGAAGGTATCCCAGAAAGTAGGTGATTAACAGTTGACCATCACTGGAATATTAAAATCCCAAGAATCCATTACAACTTGCATAAGGTGGGATTTTAACTTACAAAAATGCAAATTAACGAAAATAACTTCGACGCCGCACATGTTTATTAATCATGGTTAATTCAGGCTACGTTGTTTACACTCTTCAAAAATGATGCAGCACTTCTGGAAAGTTCGAGGAACGTGGATTTCAGGAGGAGCTCCTAACTATTAAAAACTAAAGGAAAATGAGGATAAGATACTTTGAAAACTAATGGCCTCAAACACCCCTAACAAACTACACTAATTCAAGAATGTTCAGGGAATAACGAAAGCATAAATAAGGAGAAATTTGAGGTTTGAAGTCTTGTTACCGTCTAATATATATCAGCGGAAGTTCCTGAAAAAATTGAATCATCTCTAATCTCCATGTTTTATCTATCGTACAGCGTTCAGAAGTGTATCAAGAAAATCATCATAAGCAGAACAAAAGCAGAAATAGAGAAGGCCTGTAAAAATAAAAGGATAGTGTTAGGAAGGCAAAAATATGCAAGATTCAACATTTCAGCATAATATTGAAAACAAGTTTTGGAGTTACCACAACTATAATAATTAATAGAAACCGATGAAAATAAGGTAATAGTCGACATACGAACAAGAAATGACAGATTCCTTACATTTTTCTTAGCAGCTGAATAGTCCATACGTGGAAGAAATCCTCGTAACCCGATGTTATAAACTGGAGTTCCATCAGGGTAGTAGAGACCATAATTCCTCTCTGATGCTGGACCAGGCTTTAAATTTTCGTTAAAAAGTGCAAACACGTAAACATCAATGGGCTCCGATGGCTTAGCTGGAGTCCCTTGATTTTGCTGCATACGCTGAAATAAATTACCATTATATAGTGCAGCATTTTCAGGTGTTGCTCCAAACTCATTCGGGTCTCCCTTTGACGGCCAGCCAGTTTCGGAAACCTTAACTGGAATGTCTGTGTGGCCCATTGCCTTAATTGCTGAATAAACTGCATCAATTTGTGCATACAACATGTTGTCATACTTCAAATTCGTGATCGGGTCAGTCGTACCTTGGTTAGGCTGGAAAAGTACATAATCAAGCGGAACTTCGTTAGGGTTGTCTTTGTATGCAAAGAATGGATAGAAATTGATAAGGAACGGTGACTTGGTTTGAACATGGAAATTGAGCATGCCATGAATGTATTCACTAAGATCTTGTCGAAATGAACCAGAAGAAGGCGGAAAAGAGTTCCCCAAGATCCCTGCCGAGTGGGGATGTGCCACATATATTTCATTACTAAGTCCAAGATTAACAAGAGCACGGTACACACCCTGCATTGCTGGTAGGAGGTAAGACTTCAGCTGCGTATCAGTACCCGTCAAGACCTCATTACCAACAGTAATACAAGTGATTTTAGTCTGAGTATGGTAAGGTTGAACATGTTGTTGAATCCAAGCCTGAGCTTGTTGAGGATCAGACATTCTTTGTAGGTACTCATTCCCAAGTCCAATAACAAATTCAACATTCGTGTTAGCGAAAGCGGTTAACACGTTTGGATCAGCGTCATAGAGTTTTACTCTCGTAACATTGAGTGATCTGAGGAGAAATGAGACTCGTGAGGGTGTTGGCAAATTGTTTGCAATTTGGCCATAGTTAATTCCAATTCCAAGGCTGAGTGTACTTGCAAATAAAGCTGATCAAACAATTGAAATAACAATAAATACTTTGTGGAATATCATTTAACAATCAGAAAATCTGAGCAAAACTCTGTTTCCCCCAAATCAATACTCATAAAATGAAAATTACAAATGACTAAACTAAAAAATCGAAAATTCAAACTTCTACACCCTATCCATAAGGAAAGTTTGATGTATAAATTGAGGGAAAAGATACAATCGCCAACTGGGAGCTATGTTGCTCGGACTCTTCAAAAATACCGACGGAAGTGTGTTGGATCCAACACAGATACGATGCGGCAACATTTTCGAAGAGTACGAACAATACAGACAAGGGAACTACAATAAATCATCTTAATGAGGTTCTACTGACAATTTCAGTTTTCAGCTTCAACAAATTGAACAGAATAAACAATAACATACTCTATTCATTAGCACCAAGATGATCCACCTTCACTAAATCTGATGACAGAACAACACTTCACCCCAAGTAATTCAAGAAAACAACAAAAAAACAGGTAATTGAATCTTTGCAACTAAAATGGCAGTTCCACCCCCACCCTACCCCAACTACCTCAACCAAGAACCAGAAATCCCAGAAGAGATAAGAAGCAAGAGAACCCAATACAATACTATAAGTTCCCACCAACCAAAAAAAATTGAATCTTTATATCTAAAATGGCAGTTCCAGCTCTCTCTCTCTCCCCCCTCCCCCCACAACAACCAACTACCTCATCCAAGAACTACAAAACCCAGAAGAAAAGTTAGTAAATCCCCCATTAAAGGCCAAGCAATACAATACTATAGTTCCCACCAACATAAAAAAGAATCCACACAAAAAAAATTGAATCTTTATAACTAAAATGGCAGTTCCAGCTCCCCCACCTCCCACCCCCAAACCAACTACCTCAGCCAAGAACCAGAAATCCCAGAAGAGAAGAAAAGCAAGAGAAACCATTAAAGCCCAAGCAAATACAATACTATAGTTCCCACCAACTTAAACAAGAATCCCACACATAAAAATTGAATCTTTACAACTAAAAATGGAGAACCAACTACCTCAACCAAGAAACAGAAATCCCAGAAGAGAACACAACCAAGACAACCCATTAAAACCCAAAGCAATACAATACTTTAGTTCCCCCACCAACTTAAACAAGAACCCCAACAGATAAAAATTGAATCTTTACAACTAAAACATCATTCCAACTCCACCCCACACCCAAAAACAACAAAATCCCATAAGAAAACAAAAGCAAAGAGACCCCCTTAACTAGTTAATGAAAAAGCCACAAGATTTAACACCAAAAAGGGCATGTTGTCACCTGTAAAAGAAAGAAGAAGAAGCAGGGGAAGAGCCTTGAAGAAGAGGATGGCCATTGCCCCTTTTGCCAGCCTTGCTAAATCTCAAGCCACGAAGCCTCTTTAATGATCCCCCCCTCCCCTTATATAATACACACAAAACAATCAACATGCAACTTCCCATATTTTTCTTATTATATATACTCTTGTTATATATATTTAAAAAATATTTAACATTTTTTCAGTTCATTTTTATTCGTATTTATTAAATTTATTAGTAGATTTTAATCATATATTCTAGCGATGAATACATATAATTATGGGCAAACAAGTAATTTTAGTAATCACTTAACTAGAAATGGTAAGATTATTTATATAAATAATTTTATTATTATATGTTATTGTTTATAAATAATATATATATACAGTAAAAATCAAACGTTTACTGTTATATTAAAAATTTAACCAAATAAATACGATGTTCAATTATAACTTCAACTAGATCACATTGTGATCCTTATCATAGACAAAATATAAACACTATTTAAATATATATTAATTAAATTATAATAATGAATATTTATTTTTAAATAAATTTTTCAAATATGAGTTCGAAGTTGGAATGATTAGAAAAAAAATGCTTAGCTTAAAATGAGACTTATTAAAGTAAAATTTAAATTAAATGGAGTTAGCATTAAACACTCTTTTGACATTTTTGTGCTACTAGCTTGTCTCCTGTCTTAATCACTAGGCAATTCATTCACACGAATATATTAATTATTATTTTATTTTAATTATTTTTTCACAAATAAAATTATATTGAATATATTACTATTATTTCAAGTAAAAAGTATTAGCGATGTCAGAATCGATTCTCACTATTAACGGACATTTTTAATCAAATTCATCTTGTAATTGGAATTATCTAGCGTAACATGTCTCGTGTGATTTACAAGTTATTGCACAGAACATGAAATGAAATAATATATTTTGGTGTGAAGACATCGGAAAAAAGATCTGAAATATATTCAAATGTTGATCGAATTGCACTAACAATTTCAAACTCTGGATAAAATCTATTACTCCATATTCCTACACCGTTTAATAGTCTATTTTAATTTTTAAAGATATAAAAGTTTTCAGTAGGGGTGTGCATTTGATTTATCGGTTCGATTTTATACTATTCGGTTTGGGTTTTTCAATTTTTTATTTTAAAGAAGTGTAACCCAATGCAAACCAAAATAAATTTGATTTGGTTTAGTTTTCCTCTTTTTGGTTTGAATTTTTTCGATTTGGTTAATCGGTTATATCAATATTAGAAACATAACAAAACTATTTGCAATTTTAAAATTTTTATATATATCGAATTTCTTAAATATACTTTTAAATATAGATCACAAGTAAAACATAAAACACAATACTTAAAAGTATATTAATTATAGATGTCTACACATAAATCATAATGAAAATAACTAAAAAGCGACAAAAGTAGTTATCTATATATATGTATTTTTATTTTTCTAAATCCGAAATCAAACCAAAAAATTAAACAAAGTAAATTATAAATCAAAAATCAAACCAAGAATTCATAAAACCAATCTAAATTAAAATTTGATTTGATTTGGTTTGATTTTTTGATTTAATCGAAATAGTGCACACCTCTAATTCCCAGTGAGCAAGTTACTATTTATAGTTATACAATATCTATGATATTTACGTAAACACTTATATATTTTAAAAATATATTATTAATTTTGTTAAAAGTTCAGATATATTTCTAACGATTTTTCGAAAGATATTGTGTGACAAATTTCGAGTCGCTTTCTTACACGTAAGTTGGTTGTTTCCTCTCTGTATTATAAAAATCAGAGCCGTTTTATGTACTTTGACGCGTCAATTTAACCGACATAACTTTTTGTTATGTACAAATAGACCCTCATAGTTTATTTTAGTTAAACTTTGATTGCAATACACTTTCTGTTATGTTTCCTAAAAAATATAATAATAATAACTAATTTTGCCAACATTTACGCGTATAATTAAATAAAAAATTAACTTTTATTGAAAGAAAAAAAAATACTAAAAGATCCCATTATTATTATGCATGTTTTCTTAAACTTCAAGTTATGGTTTTTTTTAAAATAAAATGCAAAGTTAATAATCTTACGACAACATAAAGAAATCTAAGATTTAATATATGTATATGAAAAATATTATGTGGCTAAGGGTCTATTGATAACGATCAATTTACTGAACGTAAATTTATTTTTTATTATTTTAAATTGACACATTATTTATTGAAAATGCGCGTGACTAATTAATTATTTTAAGGGAAAAAGGTCGAAAATACCTAACAATTTTGTTTTATTGGTTAATTATGTCTTATCGTTAATTTTAAGCTAATTTTACCCCTATCGTTGCTAATTTCATCATATATATCCTTCATTTGGCGGAAAGTCCCAAATCAACTCTAATTAACCCGTTTCAATAGAAGTTATCCGATTTTCTCTTTTCAATCCAAACCCGACCCACTAAACCAAATGAATCATTACCAAACTAAAACTCAAACCCATCTCTCTAATATTCTTTCATCTTCTTCAACTCTATTTGAGTTGATTTGGGGCTATGGATTTGAGTTTTAATTTCGTATTGATTCATTTGATTTAGTAGGTCGGGTATGAATTGAAAAGAGAAATCGAATAATTTCTATTAAAATTAGGTTAATTTGAGTTGATTTGGGGCTTTCAGTCAAATGAAGGGGTATATATGGAGAAATTACTAACGACATGAGTAAAATTAACTTCAATTTAACAGTAAGAGTTATAATAAAATAAAATTAAAGAATATTTTTGATCTTTTTCCCTTAATTCAATAATATACGTATCGTTAAATTTGAGATTATTAATTTCTTCTTCTTTTTTTTTTTACCTCAATATTTGATAGTGTTTTCTCTAGCTATCAAGATATATTTTAAAGGAGCTTTTTGTTGTTAAAAATAAAATACAAATTATTTTTAATAACTTGTGATCAAATTTTGTGATTAAAATAGGTTGGTGGACTGAACAAGAAGAAAGAAGAAAACAAGCCTAGTTTAGTCAACGGTCAATGGAATTTCAACTACGTTTTTAAAATTGACTATGATAGAAATTAAATTATTTTTATAATCTAATTTTTATTTTAGTGATGTCATTTGTTTGGATATATTTCTATTTGTATAGCAAAATGTTATTAATAAGAGTCGTGATCTTTTTGAATTCAAATTTTAAATATTAAATATCAGGTGCACGTGTAACGTAAAATGAACGTTAATTCTAACAAAACGTGTTATAGCTTAATTGATTTAACTTATAGCAAAACATGAAGGTATATACTATTAACAAGATTACAAATTAATGTTTAAAGTTTTTTTTTTTTTGCCAACCTAAATTGTGATAAAAGTATAGAAAATAAATTTAAATAAAAAAATCTCAACCTCTTAAGATCTCTTTTGATATTTAAAGAGTTAATTAATGCTTAATTAGATGAAAGTTTGGTTGCATAAATCATAGCCTAATTAATTTAACTATTAATATATGAAATTAACTAATTATAATATGATCACCTAGAATTTGACCTAATCTTGTCATAATTATTTCAAGGTCACCAAATAAGAAAATTAAAGTATAATCCACAATTTTTATATTCAACTAAAATGTAAAATTTTGACCACGATTAACGTCCTAATCATAGTCAATTCAGATAGAGATACATAAAAAAGTGTTATTTATAAATTAATAAACATATATTTTAACATAAGCTGTCAATTAATATAATACTATCAATAAAATATTTTAAAATATTAAATAGTGGGTGGGTGATTGTGAATAAAATTTGAGCGGGTGTTTGGCCGAGTAACTCATCTTGATTTGAAGTTTATGAATTTTATATAATGTTTTTAAGTTAATATATAATAATAATTAAAGAATAATAAATTTCTTAATATATATATATATAAAGTTTGATAAAGTTATTGAACTTCTAACAAATTCGTTTATTTTACTTGTGGTATATAATAGCTGCAAATAATGATGATATTGATTGATGGTAATAATTGTGATATATAATAGCTACTAATAATGATGATCAATAAAGATGGTTGAGGTGACAATTGATAATTATGATGAAAAATAATAATATTATGATGATAATAAAATGATAATAATAATTTATGATAGTCTATACATACATAGAGATTATAATAACGACAAACGATGATGTTTATAGATAACTTTACTTTCAAGTGATGATATATGAATTGCTGCTTCAAATATTTAAAACTTGTCATATATACCGAACGAATCTAAGTAGAAATAAAATAGTCACCCGAATTTCTTTCGATGAAAAATTTCACTTAAATTTTAGAAAAATTATGTATCTATAAATATATAGTAAATGCCTTTTAATTTTTTCATATCTTCACTTTTTCATATTTTAAATCTTCGAAATTAAAAATTTTAACAATTAGCATATCATGTGGGAAAAAAATTGAGTTTCTTAAAAAAAAAAAAAGAAGTTAAAGGACTATGGAAAGTAGAAATTGATTACGTAAATGAATGAATACGATACAAACTTTGCTTTGTTCTCCAATAAATTAAAACTCGTTTTAATTAAATAATTACAATTGTACAAGTCAATGTCAATTTAGGATGCTAATAACAACTCTCTCCATTCTAAAATAATATTGTATTTCTAAAATTATTAAATATTAAAATTAATATATTAATTGTATAATACTTAAATGTAGAGAAGATAGAATGTTATACATAAATTATATTACTTGCTTGTGAGGTAGGGACATTATTTTCTGAATTTTGATAGACGTTTAAAATAAAAAAAAAATGAACTCTTGTTAGTGTGATAAATTAAAGGAAAAAGGAATAAATACATCCTAAAATTATCGTAAATAATATGCAGATATTTTCCATCGTACTTTTGAGACATTGAAATTCATGCCGTTCAAAAACTAGAGCATATATGTCCTTCACTCTAACGAAACACTAAATAGGAGCACGTAACACAATCTTATATATTGATTAGATATTTAATAAATATAGATTAGTGGATAAAATTATGACGCATATGTCAGTTAGTATAAAGAGTATATATGCTTTAATTTTTAGATGACAGAGATAACAATATCCTAAAAATATGACAAAATACTATATACCAATAATTTAAAAATATATATTTTTTTCCCCATAAATTAAGCAGCAATCACGTGTGATAAGACAAATATAAGACTTATTTATATTTAATTAGAAATTTTGATTTCAATTTACTAATACGGCGCTGTTTCCTCTAACACATCTTACAAAAACAAACTCAGCTAATTAAAGCTCCAAAATATATATAATAAAAAAAAGAAATTCAAAATTCAAATTCTATAAAATAAACTTCTTAAATATATTTACATAAAAAATTTAAATCTCTAATTTAATATAATATAAATTTAAATTAATTCAGACTCCATATAACCAAGTAAAAACTTTCAATAAAAATGAAATATTATTAAAAATTAGTTTGTGAGTGTGTAATAATATTAAATTGAAAAAAAAAATAGAATTCAAGTCAGATTCAATGTAAAGTGGTAGACAAAAAAATATTTTCATGTTTTATATTATTAGAAAAATGATTTCACATCATCTAATCTTATCCTTTTACTATTTATTTATTCTTTATGTCCATGAGAATGCAATGCAGCCTAACAAAATAATTCAAATCTCCATCCACATTTTTGTTTACATTTAGCAAATATGAATTAAAATTTTCAATAAATTAATTTTAAATTTGAAAAAATAGGTACATGAAGTATTCGAAGAAGAGTTAATATCTACTATATATCCTTAATAAAAATTTAATTTATATAAAAAATATAATTTTTCATTAAATAGGTGCATATCCACAATAATATTTTTTGTAGATTGAAAAAAATAATCTTCGATATCGTGGAGTGATTAATATGAGTTTTCTCTTGTCCGAGACAATTTCGAGGAAAAAGGTTTTAAATAATAATAATGATAATAATATAAAGAAAATGAAAAAAATGATTTTAAGTGAAAAAATATTTTGTATTTTTAAAAGAAAAAAAGAAAATAGGATTTGCCACCTATTGACACGTGTCACCGTCCTTGATGGATCTTCCTCGAAATTCGTGTCCATATTTCATAGGTCGGTGAGAAATTTGTAGATGGGCTCATCATTTTCCTTAACTTACACTTTTCCCCCTCTACTTTTTTTCTTTTTAATCTTGTCCCCTTTCTTTTTTTCTTTTTTTTTTCTATGTCCTATATATATATTTTTTTTTTCTTTTTTGGGCTTTTCTAGACAGTTTGGGTACTCGAGTAAAATAAATAAAGAGATAAAAGAAAATGGAAAAATATTCATTTTAAGAGTTGCTAATTGTACTATATAAAGTATTAAAGATAGTTGTAATTGATTAATGGTATTTTTATTTTTAACTAAAGATTTTGAAGTTGATTTTACTTAGGCGCATGATCGTCTTTGTTAGGAAGCATTTTACACTATAAGAAAATTATGAATTATATGGAGATTTTTTTGGGGTTAGTACGAAAATCTGTAGGAAATTTATTTTCCTGTAAATTTTCACAATTTCCGAAAAAATTTCCATATAATTCAGCTTTTCTTGTAGTGTTACCTCTGAATATAAAACTTTACAACATGAATCAGAATTTAATCGAGTTTTAATATGAATATCAAACATGAGAAATAAAAAAATTAAAAAAACAGGAAGAATAGTATTATTTATGGGTTGTTTTTGTGAAATGACAGATATCAACATATATTTTTAGTAAGGACTAGGATTGACAATAGGGCGGGGTGGAGTGGGTTTAACGCTATGTGGGGCGGGGCGGCTGGGATACGGAGAGGATTGAAGTGGGCTTTTTAAGGGCGAGTTGCGGGTATATATGATTTTATGAGGATTCAAATTTAATTTTAATTTTTTACACGTTACAAGAGTGATAGAACATTATTTATTATAATAATTGTAATAAATCTATTATAATATTCGAGATGAATATATTAATGGTTCAATAAAAAACTAATACATTTTCTTACATGTTTTCTAATTGACCCCTAAAAAATAATTTTTTAAAGTCACTATTTTTATTAAATTAATACAACCTAATAAAAAGAATTCACTATTAAAATTTTATCTTTAGTATCAAGCTTAACTAGAAAAAAAATATCTAAAAAGTTATGCAAGACAGGGTTTATGCATACGGAGCGGAGTGGGGCGGGTTGAATATGAAAAAAATTACTATACATGAAGAACTAAAAAAATGTGAATTAAACTCAACTCGCACCATTCCATCCTTAATAAGGACGACACATAAATAAAAACGGAGATAATACTTTTTAAGAAAATGTCGTATATAGTGTTGAAATAACTTTTAAACTACTTAAAAGTGAGATATTGAAAACAAAAAAGGCTCGATTTATGAATGAACTTTGTTTTTCTTTTTCTTTTTGAATTTATTTATTACTCCCTCTATTTACTTCTATCTCCATTATTTTAAATATATACATTTTTAATTCTCACTTTAATATATAAAGCCATTATTTTCTCCACTTTCTCTATATGCTATAACTTTTAATTTAAAATTAATAATTTATATTTTCATTTTATTTTTTATGGTAAAATGATTTTCTGAAATGCTAATTATTTTATATAAAAACGTAAAATGTATAAATTATATTTGTATTTGCATACAAAGAGAGAAAATTTTATATATACGTATATTTTCGTTCTCCTCTTTCTCCTCTCCCGGATCTCGCTCGCGATTCTTTCAGATGTCGCTCGTTCATTCGCCTCTCTCACTTTATACAAACAAGCAAATGTATAAAAAATGTGTTTATGTTTGTATAAAGAGAGAGAAAATTATATGTATATATATAAATGTAATTTTCGTCTTATACCCTTATAATTATACAATTTTTTCCTGCCCAGTTTTCTTTTATCATTCTCTCTTTCTCGCTTTACACAAATACAAATTATACAATTAATCTTTTGTATATGTATATCAAAGCAGATTATACAACTGCTTTCTTTTATATTTGTATGTCGAAATTATATAACTGCTTTCTTTTGTATATGTATAGCGAAATATACATATTTATGTTTGCTAAGGAGCGCAATTATGCAAACTATAACTATAACGTACAAATATGATTTTTATGTTTGTTATAGGTGAAAGTTACTCATAAATCACAATAATTAATAATTTAAAAAATATTTATAAAATACATATAAAAGATAACTCGACTCTAAAAAAATCTATCAATGCTATATAAATTAAGGCAAAAAATAAAATATATGATAAAAAAATTACATTAAAACGATACTATATGAATGAACCTTTTTGTCTTTTATTTTTGAATTTATTTACTACTCCCCTCTGCGTACTTCTAAGTTCTATCTCCATTATTTTAAATATATACATTTTTTACTTCTCTTTTTAATATATAAAGAAATATAATTATTATTTTTTTATTTTATTCTTATTATTAGTTACTTATTCACTAAATTATTTATGAAGACCTAAATTATTCATCAACCTATAAGGCTTAATTACTTTAAATGTGGCTCATATACAGTGGTGTTGTATATCTTTTTTTTTAAAAAAAAGTACTTAAATATAGATATAAAAATTTACGTTTGAAATATCGTACAATATGATAATACCCCTTTTAGGAAAAATATTAACAAGAGGATAATAATTTGATTGAAATTTTCTTATTTATTACTTATTTGATTTAATATTTTTCTCAATAGCAACGGGTATATATTGAAATTTTATAAGACCTTATAAAATGTGTTCTATTTTAATTAGGATTGTTAAACGTTATTTAATCCTAAATTCTAGTTTATGCATATATATAAAAGGAATTATATTTTCGTAGAGAGGCAACTTGAATATTTCGTAAATTCATAAAATATTTATAAGAAGATCAAATCAAAACCATCTTAGTTTGAGAAATACGTCACTGTCAATTCTTAATTAATAAATAAATCTTATAAATGAAGAATCAGAAGAGGAATAAAATTATATTCACAATCTTAATTAATAAAATTATTTCATATTTTATGTACGGTAACAATTTATTTTCTACTACTTTTGTTGCAAACACATCTGTTTTACATTAAATAATATCAAAATTTTTATTCATAATGCAATATAAAATTATTTGTCAGTACTATCATTTAAATTATTTTGTAGCCATTAAAGTTTAACACCAAAATTATGGCAACAAATTAAGATCCAAACAGCTCCCACTCTACTTATGGCCAAAAAGAATATTTTAAATAAAAAAATTATTTGTTATTGTTAATATGTTAGAAAAGAAAATTATATTTTCTTCAATTTTTTTATCATTGGCATTAATTACTTATATATTATTTTTTTGGCTTTTCTAGACACAGTTTCGGGAACTCGAGTAAAGTAAATAAAGAGATAAAAAAAAAGGGGAAAATATTCATTTTAAAAAGTGCTAATTTTGTACTAATATAAAGTATTAATCAAAGTCGTGGTTGATTGGTAAATATTTTTTTATTTTAATTAAAGATTTTAGATTTGACTTCACTTACATATATAATCATTTTTGTTAGGAAGTGTCTTATTCTCAATGTGAGACTTTATAGCATGAATCAGAATTTAGTCGAGCTTTAATATGAATACCAAACATGAGAAATCAAAAGATATACTCCCTCCATCTCATTTTATATGGCAACATTTGACCAGAAACGGAGTTTAAGAATAATGAAATCTTTGAAATGTTAATCAAATTGTATGTATTAGAGTACTATCTTTAAAATTAAGTGGGACCAACAAGGGTAAAAGAGGAATTGTACTTTTAAATATTTATCATACAAGGAAGTGTGACATTTTTTTTGGGGACGGACCGAAAAGAAAATGGTGTCATGTAAAATGGAACGGAGAAAGTATTAAAAATAACTAAAATAGGAAGAATAGTATCATTTTATGTGTTGTTTTTTTGTGGAAATGACAGATACTATGAAACATATATTTTTAATAAGGATTAGGGATGACAATGGGATGGAGCGGATTGAGTTTAAAGCTATGTGGGGCAGGACGGATTTAGGGTAGTGCAGGGCAGCTGGAATGCAGGGCGAGTCGAAGTGAGTTTTTTTTTTAAATTAATGTGGCCAAGGCGGTTTGCGGGTACATGTGATTTTAAGTGGGTTCAAATTTAATTTCAACTTTTTACATGTTATAAAAGTGATAAAACATTATTTATTAAGATAATTTCAGTAAATCTACTAAAATATTCTTGATGAATATAATAATGATTCAATAAAAGATAATACATTTTTTTACATGTTTTCTAATTGACCCCTAAAAAACTAAAATTTTAAGGCACTATCTTATTAAATTAATATAACCTAATAAAAAAAAGAATTTACTATTATAAATTTTATTTTTAATATCAAACTTAACCAGAAAAAGAAAATATTTAAAAAATTATGCGGGACAAGTTTCTGCGAGACAGAGTGGAGCGGCTTAAAACTGAAAAAAATTATTATGCAGGACAAATTAGAAAAATTGTGAGTTAAGTTCAACTCGTCCCATTTCATGCCGCCACATTGTCATCCTAGTAAGAACGACACATAAATAGAAACTGAAATAATACTTTTAAAAGAGAAATCTTGAAAACAAAGAATAAAAATGAACTTTGTCTTTCTTCTTATTTTTTTTTTGAATTTATTTATTACTCCCTCTATTTACTTCTATCTCCATCATTTAAATTTATACATTTTTACTTCTCACTTTAATACATAAAGTAAATATAATTATTATTTTTCTATTTTATCCTTAATATTAATCTTAATTATTTATTCACTAAATTATTTTTGAAGAGTTAAATTGTTCATCAAACCATATGCGTATCCCCTCCTCTGAAGCTCATATATACTGTTGTATGTTTTTTTTTTAAAAAAATATTTAAATATAAATACATGAAATTATGTTTAAAATATCGTAAAATATGACGATACCCCTTTATTCTCTAGATATGCTAAGTGAAGTCTGAAATTTAAAGCGTATATTTATATATTTCTAAATGTTATTAATAGTTCATTCGTTCGTTGCTTTTAATATGTGATCATTTTTATAAATGATTGATTCATAATATTTGTTATCTATAAAATTAATACATAATTCTTCTTAGCTATTTTATCATTGTGAGTTATTAACCTTGAAAATATACATTTGACCAACATAGAAAATAATTCATGTTCATTGGTCAAATTAATTAATCGAAATAAATTAATTCATATTCTTAAAAAGTTAATTTAAAAAACATAAATTATAGTAGAATAATAGACTTACTTAATTTCTTAATATATGTAAAATAAAAACAATAACATATACATAAAATCGGAAGAAGTAATATTTTTGGTGTTTTTAATTGATTTTTTTGCTTTATTTTCTTATAGAAAAAAACTTAAGTATATCACATTGAGAATTTCTAATATTTTACGCGATTAAATCAAGTGTGTATATTAAAAATAATAGTACTAGATATATATGTCATACGGTAAATGAGTTCAACTAATCTTAATAACTTTGATATGAAATTTTTAAAATTGATAACAACTAAAAGTTTAACTCAGTTAAATTTATATCTTAAATTCACATTTTTAAAAGGTACACTCATCCTCTCAAAATTTTATATAGGTCTTAATACCCTTTAGAAAAAAATATTAACAAGAGGATAATTTGATTGAATTTTTATTATTTATTACTTATTTAATTTAATATTTTTCTGAATTGTATCTGTGTACAATAAAATTTTATAAGACTCTATAAAATGTGTTAAATTTTAATTAAAATTTTAAAAGCTATTTAATTTTAAATCCTAGTCCATACACATATAAAGGGTTTATATTCTCTTAAAGAGTCATCTTTAATATTCCGCAAATTCATATAATATTTATAAAAAGAGCAAAGTAAAATCATTCTAATTCGAAAAATATAAAACTAACAGTCCTCAAATCATGATAAATCGGAAAAAAAATTATACTCACAATCTTAATTAATAAAATTATTTCATATTTTATTTATAATAACAATTTATTTTCTGCAACTTTTTTGTTACAAAGACATCTGTTTTACATTAAATAATATCATACATTGTATACATAATGCAATATAAAATTATTTGTCAGTACTATCATTTAAGTCTATTTGTAGCCATTAAAGTTTAACACCAAAATTATGACAACAAATTAAGATCCAAGCAGCCCCCACTCTACTTAGGGCCAAAAAGTATTTTAAATAAAATTTTTAGATCATTTTCAAGATCTAATATATTAAATATCAATTAATAAAAATAATATGATAAAATAATCATGCAATTCATTATTTCTTTAATGAGTATGTCAAGTCTAAATATAAAAAATAAAAGTAAACGGAGAAAGTATTCTTTGTTAATATAATACGAATATAATTATGGTATAATGGATATAAAATTTAGTAATTTTTAGTAAGACATTTGAAATACTGAATGTGAATTCAAATTAGTTGAGACCTTATATAAATATTGAATATCAATTGAAACAATATTAAAGAATAATTATTTTATGTTGCAGTAAGGATTGTAATGAAATAAATAAGACTTCTTTATCTTTAAGATGAGATTTTAGGTTTGGACCACGAAAATAAGGAAAATAACATAGAAACAAGTATTTTCGTTATTATCGAACCTTACATAACACAAAATTGAATTAATCGAGATTTGAAATTAAATATCAAATACCACTAAAAAAATATAGAAAGAGTTAACTAGCTTTTGATCTTTATATGATTCCCTTTAAACCTTCCCCATTGAAATTGAATAACAAATGTATTATTCTCTATAATTGCCAATTATGAAATGATTTTTTTAGCTTTGCCATTTAGTTTGAAGCATAAGCTAAGTGATAATTAATTATTCATTATTATCATTTGACTTTCTAATTCTTATCTCCAAGCCAAGCAACTTAGCACTAAATAACCCTTTTAATCTCTACCTACTTTTCTTTTATTATCTCTACTTTTTATAGTTTAATTTATTGAGTGATAAATAATTTACCTAGGTGAAATAGACTAGGATGAAAGGAAAAAAAATCTTTAAAGATTGTGGTGGGTTGATAAAAAATAAATTTGGGTTTGAATTCAGTAAAACTTCTCGATGCATATTTTAATTGTCGAATATCAAGTAGGAGACAAAAAAGAGAACAATATTTGAAGGAACAACTAACACGAATAAAATGATTTACTCTCAAAGTAATAAAATCTTCACATGAAATGAACCAGAACAGAACGAGTAATAATAAGAGATTATCTATTGTTGAATTATAGCTCTTAAAACATCATTTCATGTAAATAAAAACATTTGCTAATTATTATAAATTCCAAATAATCACCAAATATTCTTTCCATAATCAACAAGAATCCTCTCCTTTCAAATCACTAACTATTAATCATACAATTTTTCCATTTTTTCTAGACCTTTTAAACCTTTATTTATCAAATTGGTCCAATGAAGATGCTACAATTAGGAAATTAATATTACAAAATAGCCCTAAATTATACTCAAACCATCTTTTTGCACAATTAACTAAGTAGATATCTCCCAAAAAGGTCCTTTAATCAAAGTGTATATTATTCTCTTAGATCAAAATAGTCATAATGGAATTACAACTTCATGACAAACTTTGTCTAATTGCCTCTCTTTTTATCTAAAACTTTTAGCATATGTAGGCCATGATTAAATTGAACTTTATTCTTATTCCAATAGGCTCCAATATCTTTCATGTTCTTGTCCCTTTGAACAAAAAGTTTTTTGACAATACAATCTAACCCTAAGTCTTTTTGGAGCCTCTAGTAAGTATTGTTCTTGTTTTCCATACTTTAAAATGTAACCTTTAGGCTTTTTGAAAAGCCAAGGGGATCTTGAACATATAGGGTGTGTTTGGTACGGAGAAAAATAGGTTGTAGGGGCGACTTCCAGAGATAATTACGGCGAGGGGAGATGAAGAGCATTCTTCCTTCGGTTCGTCAAAATGTTTAGAAAATATTTTTGTTAGAAATATAAGTTCATCAAAAATCAAGAAATGACTTCTGTCATGTAAGTTCGTTCTTCCACCTCACGAAAACAAGAGCGGAGCTCGGTAGAGGGCCGAAGGAGGTCATCCTATCCCCTTTCGACAGAAACTTATGCTGTTTTTATATGGTTATACTTATTTTCTATGTATACATGTTAAACCCTTTAGTTTCTTCATGTGTTCACATCTTCATAATTTGAACTCTCTAGTGAAAATTCTGTCTACGCCACCGCTCTCTGCAGCACTGCGTTTGTGTGTTCGTTCATTCCTTCCTACCCCATGTATAGTGTTTGCCTAAATTATATACAAATGTTTCATATATTTGAGTGAAGGGAACTTTTTCTTGTTTGTCCATAGAAGTAGAAGATAAATGGTTAACTAGAAAAGTTCAATGTTGATATTATGGGCCAGTTTCAGAAGAAACCATGAAGCCCATCCATAGTGGCCCATAAAAATAAAAAAAAATAGAACAAATGACAGAAATCACATACTTTTATACGCTCATCTCATGTACATTTTATACATAATACACTAATCTAATGCATAAGATACATTAATTTGATGGTGCGTGAAAATGAAGGATTCTAGGGATTTGTAAAACTAGCTGGGGATAATGATAATAAGAAAACTTAAATGTGAAATTTCCGTCATTTTACCAAAAAAATATTTATATAGACAAAGCATTCTTAGTAAGAGTGTGTATAAATTCATAAAACTTGATTCTTCTGAATCATCATTTTCATATCTGATACTATTATCATGCCTCAATAACATGAATGCAAAAATAGCACATATGGAAATGAAACATCAAGGATTTAGGGAAAATATAAACCATCATATATAAGAAAAACACTTCATTACATAAAGCAATTTATGAAACAAAACAAGTTCATGATTGAACCTTAGTTTTGACACTAGAGGGGAAAAAAAAGCAATATCTAACTGTTTTTACCTTTGCTTTGACATAGGATTTAACTAGTAAAGATCACCCTCCTTGTGAGTGTGGATCACACAATCAGAGTTTGGGTAAGAAACACAAGTGAGCAAATATCCCTCCTTTATTTGCTTGTCGTCCAGAAAAGATCCGTCAGATTGATCAACAGTACCCGAGTGTATCTTCCCAGCACAAGTTGAGCAAGCACCAGCCCTGCAAGAATAAGGGAGATCGACTCCAGCATTCTCAGCTGCATCGAGGATGTAGGTATCGGAAGGTGCTTCAAACTCGTGTTCAGTACCATCTGGACAAACCAATTTGACCTTGTACACGTTCGCTGATACTCTAAAGCTAGAGTCACCTTTCAAGCCAAAGGATTTGGAGATGTTCCTTACAGAGCCCACTGAGAATGGCATTTTAACAAATGCACTCTTTCTTTCACTCAGAGGTGCAGCTTTGAACATGCAAGTGGAAGGAAGCCTTACGGTCGACATGTTTTACCTGATCAAATATAAAAGTGATCATGAAATACAGAAGTAACAAAGACGGATATGTTCAAGAAGAATATCTAGCAATACAATTATGGTACATGTATGAAGCTTAAGAGTTTGACATACCTAGTGAAGAAGTAAAAAGAATCAAATCAACCTCCAGCTTTCATTTTTTTATCGACAGAAGTCAACAAGTCCATTTTAAGTGTTCTGATATACCTAAATTCTTTCACATTAATGACATGCATATACATATGAGTACCTGGAGCTATATCTTAACCCATTTCTACCCAAAAAAAAAAAAAACTATTGATGTCGGCGAAGCAGCAAAGAAGAACGTGGTAGAAACCCAACACGGGAGTGGAACAAATATGACTATTTGAAAAATATATGCCATGTGGTAGATGAAAAAGAAATGAAAATCTGGTAGTCCATTTCTTAAAAGACAAGGCTTCAAATGTCTGGAGCATTATGAGAAGAACAAGCGAGTGGCTTCCTGTTCTTCACTCGAAGCTCCATATTGTGAAGATAAAATCTAGTGGTATAGTAATCTATGATTCACCAATTAAGTGTTATCCTTGTTCCTTTTACAATGTTGACGGTAGGCTCTGAATGGAAGGGTTAAAATGCACATTACACACAAATGAACAAGAATTAATCTGACATTTGGGATGATATATGCCGTGTGGTAGATGAAAAAGAAATGAAAAGCTGAAAGTTCATTTCTTTAAAGACAAGGCTTTGAATATCTGGAGCATTATGAGAAGAAGCAAGCGAGTGGCTTCATGTTCTTCACTCGAAGCTCCATGTTATGAAGAAATAATGGCATAGCAATCTATGATAGTGTTATACGGTGTTTTCCTTTTACAATTTCAAGACTAATTAGTAATGACATTTTGATAATATATGCTCTGTGGTATATGAAAAAGAAATGAAATTCTAACAAGTGCATTTCTTTTAAAGACAAGGCTTTGAATATCTGGAGCATTATGAGAAGAAGCAAGCGAGCGGCTTTATGTTCTTCACTCGAAGCTCCATGTTGTGAAACTAAAATCTAGAAGCATGGTATAATGTATGATTCTGCAACTCTAATTGGTATCCTAGTTCCTTTTACGGTTTCCAGGATAATGACAATGAATGAGGGGCTAAAATGCACGTTACACACATATGAACAATTAAATTGCATAATCACAATATCAATATCCTCTCCGACTAAAGAATGTGTTCTTGCATGAAAAAGTCTTGATTTCCTACTTCAGGGAATTTAGCCAAGGCTTGTTTAATTCTTCTTCTAGATGTTCCAAAAGTCTGGTTATAGATTCATCCAGTTTTAGAGAACTACATTTGCTCAAAATTAGACTAATAGTAAATTCCTATATATCAAAAAGATATTGTTTAATCATCCTCTATGAATTATCCCAACAAATTAAATGAATAAATACCCTTCATCTACCTTCACTACATCAAATTACATTAAGAGGTCATTGCAATTCACATACACTATCACAAAGTCCCCTTTATTCTTGTTACCAATCTAATTTCAGGACTAGACTCAACAACATAAAAGCAAAAGCACAAAATCGCATTATGCGAGTATAGAGCTAAGCTTTTTTGAATTGATTATAGTTATATAATACAAACCATGACACAAAACCAGAGTAATTTCATGTAACAAGTTAGCTATTTACAAAAATGTTTCTGCATTCGTACTATGACAAAGCTGAAAAACAAACTACAGCTACTACTCATTAGATTTAAAAAAACAGCAAAATTCAAAGTATTCATAAAAGTTTGAAGTACCCAAAATCCAGATTTTCTTAAAGATTCATTTTTTAACACAGAATTTCACGAAATGATGGACAAACAAAGAGAGATCTCAACATTTAACAGGAAAATTCAAAATCCCAAACACATTTGAGAAAACAACATGAGCATGAATTAAACAAGTTAATTCTCTTTACAAACCAAACAAGAGAATACAAGAATTGCCATAAGGACAAAACAATCTCTTTCACTACCTATGCAAACCAACAAAGTATCCAACAAAAAGTAAGCTCAAAGGTCATTTTCCATCTACAAAAGTTATGCTTTTTGACTTTGAAATTTTGAATTCAAAGCTCACAAGAAATAAAAAACAAGATTCAAAGTTTCAAAATCCAGCTTTTCTTAAAGACTCAATCTTTTAACACAGAATTTCACCAAATAAGAGATCTCAACAACCAATAGCAAAAACATCAAAAACACAAAAAAACATGTACATGAACCAAACAAGCAGAATCTCACAACTAAAAACCCAAAAATTTCTAAAAAAGGGTAACAGAAAAAATGATTAATTTTACCATTATAAGAAGTGGGGTTGGCTGATAATGAATCAAGAACATGAAACTAACAGGAAAATCACAGCTTTTCTTATAGATTCAATCTTTTAACAAAGAATTTCACCAAACAAGAGATTTAAACAACTAATAGCAAAAACATCACAACCCAATTTATAAAACTCAGAAAACAACATGAACATGAATTAAACAAGCAGAATCTCACAACTATAACTCAAGAATCTCTTAAAAGGTAACAGAAAAATGAGAAATCTTACCAATATAAGAAGTGGGGTTGGCTGATAATGAATCAAGAACACGAAAAGCCCAGCTTTTCTTAAAGATTCAATCTTTTAACACAGAAACTCACCAAACAAAAGATTTAAACAACTAACCGCAAAAACATCAAAACCCCAAATCACAAAACTCAGAAAACAACATGTACATGAACCAAACAAGCAGAATCTCACAACTCAAAACTCAAGAATCTCTCAAAAGGGTAACATAAAAATGAGAAATCTTACCAATACAAGAAGTGGGGTTGGCTGACAACGAATCAAGAATCTGCAATTAAGCGGAGTTCACAAGAAAAAGCTTGGCCTTTTGGATTTATTGGGAGCCAACTAGTAGTATATAGTGAGAATAGGAGGCAGTGTTAGGCAAAGTTGGCAGAGTGAAAGTGGACAAGGAGAGACGTAAACAATATTACCCTAAAACCCACTACCGCCCATGGGTTTCTCTTTTTTCACACCCACCAAATCAAACAGTATTATCGATTTGATTTATCGATTTTTTATTTTTAAATATATTAGTCAAAAAAATTATTAATTATTAATTTTTATTAATTGATTTTGGTCCTTAATGTCTAATGCTTTGGTTTTAGTTTTATGAATAAGAAAATACTTATAATATAAATATATAACTATTTTAATAAATTTAACGGGACAAGATAAAATTGTCATTTTATAAATGCTTATGAAAAAGAAACAATAATAACAAAAAGAATCATACAAGTATAACAACAAGAAATTAAGAACCTGTAAAATTAAGAAAAGAATCGGCAAATAGTGTTTGTTCATATAATTTGTTATTGTTAGGCAAATATTTGGCAAATAACCCATATTTTCATATATTACTAGTATTTGGACCAAGTTTCATTATTTGGGAACTTGTAATAATTTACTAAAATCTACACTAAGCTTTTAACTTTTACAAAAACACATGTTGTTCTAGGTAATTTTTTTTACGTGACCATCAAAGTAGTGATAGAATATCCAGTAAATATGAAAATGATGTTATGATTATTGATGAAAATGATGAATAATTGACTCAAGATAATAAAGTCGTGTGATGAAAAAACGAATTAAGGTAACAAAGTCATGTGCTATGTAATACAAAATTATGATTAGTTGTGATGATTTTTAAAAATTATGGCATAAATAATATTTTTTAAAATAATATGAACAATATTTTTCAAATACTATAATAACACACATGATAAAATTCCACTTAATTAATAGTTATCAAAATATTTCAAAACCTATGACCAAACGGTTGCGAAAAGTTCCTATGTTTGCCCAACTCTATAACCTAAGATTTCGCCTTAAAAGGATTAATTTCAACATGTCTATTTAATTTCACAGGAAATCTAATTCTTCATTTTAGGTGCAGTGCTAAGCAGGCTTTTAGCCATAAATTATTATATTAGATATAAATTATTCATACTTAAATGCTAGCTCAAAAGTGAAAAGTGAATTTTTTTTTCTTTTTAGTTAAATCTTTACATTAGTAAAACAAAATTTTTTATCTAATATATCCATGGAAAACTAGTTATGATTTAAATTGGATTTGAAATTTTCGTAGCAAACATTGAATTTCAAATGATAAAAAACATATACAGTGCAATTCCACTTGATTTGAAAAGAATAGTTACATTAACCACTAGACCACATACTCGACTATCATTGTTACATAGATTCATCCTTGTTTAAGATGGAAAAAAAACAAATCATCATAATTAAAAATATTGTTTGGACTATAAAGTATTGGAAAATCACAACAAGTTGGCTGCTTAAGCAAGTGGCACTGATCTTATTAAGACAATAATTGAATAAAAAGTTACTTCTCATTGACTATATTGGTAAGTGCATATACTCTTTGATTATTGTAGGGTCAAATATATATATATTTTTTCTTTATTGCCTAAGCTTTAGAGCCAAATTCAAGCACTTTAGGTGGCTTAAAAAACAAGAGCATTTCTGCCCAACATTTGGTACATGGATGATAAAATCCAAATATAGAACTTGAAATTAACTATATTCCCTACTTGATTTGGAGAATTACACTTGATGGGATATCCAACCAATGTACCAAACAACCCCATCCAGTATTCAATAGAGGAAACTCAAAACAACGATAAAATTATCTTCATGTGACTTATATGTCACCAGTACGACCCCTTTTAGTATTCCAAAAAGAGCCTTAAAACAGCAATAAAGTTAGTTTCATGACTTATAGGTCACGAGTTCAAACGTCAAGAAAGCCTGGTGAAGGAAGAAAATGTAGCAATTTGTTCAACAATATAGCCAACCTTCAATGCAATAATCGTCACTGATTATAAGACGACCTTGCTCTGCTAATTGGCTTTTTTCCCAGAAGTAAATAAAACTCGAAAAACCATGAAGGATGCAGCAGTGCATCACGGGGGATAAGAAGGATAGAAATACTGCATATCATTCAAATGAAATCATCATCTAAGAGAAGAAAGAACAGAGCTCTTGAAATGTCTCAGCAATATGATCGATCCTTATAGTGATGTAACATTCAAAAACATAATCAAGGATGAGTACTATCCAAAATTTTCATTAATATCTATCTCTTACAAGAAGAATGCACGAAAAGCTCCAATAACGAGACTTGTCATCTTAAAAGACACGTTGAGTCTTCCCCATGGTGCTCTTCAAGTACAAGCACCTTACCTGTTGTGATAAAACAATTGAAACAGATTAATACAAGAAAAAACTGAGTTTACAATCTAGAGCAATAATACGAAGTTAACTGCAACTGAGATTGCCAAATGGACTTACGTTCTGCCAATTCTTCTTTAGAAGAGAAACTAAGAAGTTCACGCTCATTTGCACATTCTGGAAGATTTGTTTCTCTTCCATATCACAATTACCAACAGCAACACCCATGCAAAGCACCTTCTTCAACTGGAACTTGATGGTAGCCTTGGTTTCATTAACCTTAGACTCGAGTGACTCTTGGTGGGAAACAAGGGTTGGAAACTTACCTGCATTTACAATCAAACACGGTCTGTTAAAAGATAATCATCAAGAGTAACCAATTCAAGCAAGAACACAATTTCAGAGAGCTATTGTACAAGTCTGTACAGAATACCAAAACAATCTATAAAACTTGCCTGCCTTGTTCAGACCAGGACCCAAGAGACGAGGAATCTGCTTGATGACGGATTCTGAAGCCAAGAAAGCATGGTATTTCTTTGCAAGCTTCTTAACTAACTTCTTGTTCTTATTAAGCTTCTTGAGGCTCTCGACATCCATGTACTCCAAACCGATCTTCTCTGCCTGCAAATGCATGTGCCAAGTTCTGATTATTACCCCTAGAACACCATAGATTCATCTAACAGTAACTTTTAAGCCAAGTTAACAAATTATTGGCTGTCACGAATATATCGAACCCACAGTTGACAGACAAGCTAACAAAATTTCATAAGTCCGAGCCCATTAAAATCATACTTTGACTGTGACTCCACTCTATCAACTATTCCTATCTGTTAGACAGTCAGAATTGATAACATCATTGTACCCATCGTAATTACAACACGTATTCAGTGGTGCATGAAGATTCAATTGATTATTATCAATTACTTCTCTCACAATTTCATCATATAAGTAAAAGAATTATTAAAATATAATCAGTTTTCTATCAATTAAACGAGTTATGCTAGATAACCATCGACTAAAAAATACATCTTCTATTAGTTAGAAGAGTAAAAGACCTAATCTAGTATATACTAAAACAACAATATCTGAGGGCGACAACGAAAATCCACTAAGCAGTTGCATATGCACCTCCCAAACACTGTATGTGGTTAAACAAAAGAAAATCCCATAGAGCTAGTGACCTTAATGAGCATAAAAGAATAATTACCTCTCCCACGTGCTGAGCATCTCCAAGCATGCAAATCTTCATCTTAGGACGTGGAATGTGAGGCAACCTCACAGATCCACTGAAACGTTTGTCCTTTTGGGGATCATAGTTCTTAAGCCCAATCTGGAGCTCAATAGTCTCAGAGAACTTCCTCTTTTTCTCAGCCGAATCATTCTTAATTACAGAGATGGCTTCTCTAAGGGCCTCGCTCTGAAGCTTACTGTAGAAAAGTTAAAATTAAATCATTTTATGCAAATATTTAACAAGACATGCAATAAACAGTAAAGCTAATGTTCTTAACTACAACATATCAAGAGGCCAACATATTTACATACTAGAAGCAGCGAAAGAAAGAGAGATGCACACTTCAAAATCTCAGCCAAATATTAATAAACTATAGACACAACAAACCCTCTTTGAATGAACAAATTCCTAAGCAAACCTAAAATCCAAAAGCCAAATTGCTTTCACTTTTAACATAAAAAGGAAAACTCCACAAGATAGTACTCCAACGAACAAAGAGACCCATCAATTTTTCTTCTACTTGACCTATAAGTAGAGGATATATGACAAAGGTTGGGGCAACGTCTGTGTAAACTCTTAAGTTCTCTAGACCCCAACTGTGGTTTACAATAGGTATGGTTATTGTTGACACAAAAAAGTTAACTTGCCATTTCAACAAAAAACTCTTTTGAGTTAACAAATTCCTAAGCAACCTCAAAATCAGTTGCTCTGACTTTTCACATAAACAGGACAACTTCTCAGGATAGTACTACTCAGAAGAAAAAAATCCATTACTTTTTCTTCTGTTTGAGCCATAAGCAAAGACTCTATAGGAAACAGCCTCTCTATCACACAACCACAAGGCTAAGGCATGCACAAACTCTACATTCTCCAGACCTCACCTGTGGATTACACTGTACAAGGTTGTGGTTGACACTAGCATTAATTTTTTTCAACTTCCCACATACACAGGGTACAAAAACAAACAAATCCCACAAAAATTCAACAAAGTGATCAAATTATTGTCAAACATTCATAAAAATTAGCTTATCATCCTAGCAAAGCACAAAATACAGAAAACATCCACATATTAACAAATCAAAAATAAAGAAAAAAATTGAACATGTAGCTAAAAAAAATAAAAATTAAAGCTTTCCACATACCTCATGACTCAAATACTTCTCCTTTCTCCTTCAAAACTTCACTTCTGTCAATCGATCAACATAAAAAAAATCAGCATTCCAACTAAAAATTACCAAAATTTTCAAAAAAAAAAAAAAAAACTCGCACCGTTAATCTCTAGATCGAGACCTAGAAATGGAGTCCCTGATAAGAAGAAGAAAAAGTACCTGTATGAGAAAACCCTAATTAGGGTTTGTCAGCGCCGTAAGAGAGACGAAGGGTGGCTCAGTATAGTGAT
The DNA here is from genome assembly GCF_001406875.1 of Solanum pennellii. Lineage (NCBI taxonomy): Eukaryota > Viridiplantae > Streptophyta > Magnoliopsida > Solanales > Solanaceae > Solanum > Solanum pennellii. The sequence continues at coordinate 62,909,717 of NC_028647.1, read as the reverse complement.
ATATGACTTTATATACAAATAGGGCTACAATGTATATATTGGGCCTTTGAAATATTTGAATTCTAAACAAATTGCATCAAATAGCCACTTTTAGAAAATGTAATTTAAGTTTTTGTCATAATTTGCATATGTTAACCACCCAAAATTGTGTTTAGACTTTGTAGATATGGTGTTTTAAAGTTCGAATTACGTAATTCAAATCTAGGCGTGTATTTAAAAAGTCAATTGTTGTGATTTTAAATCCAGATAATTTTTGAGAAAAAAATAGATGCAATGTTTGTGGAGACTAACTTAATGTATTTCTTAAATTAAAATGATTATCATAATGCATTTGTTTATAAAATTGTCTTAAATTTAAATAATTTATTTTAAACTTCAACTTGTATTCCTAAAAGAAGTTGATGATGAAACTTATATAATTTGAGAGTGGTTAATTGCAAGATAAATAATTTCGTTGATGCGAGCATGTATGAGCGCGAGGAGGAGATGAGAAGAGAAATGAACGGTGATCTTTTTCTAAGAGAGGCTAAATTTTAAATAATGAGCAAATTTTGATTAAAGATTAAATATGAACCCAAAAATGTATTATTGTACAATTTGCTATATTTGAATGTGTTAAATGACTCTTATCTTAAATTTAAGACGATTCGTTATGTGTTTTCATCTTTTTATAAAAGTTCTTTTTTGTATTTTGTTATAGATTTGATATCTAATTTGGAATTTGATTAATTGATATTCGCGTTCAAAAATTTCATTTTAGAGGTAAAATAGTTTCGATTGTAAAAGGGTCCGATTCGCTAACCTCAAACTCGATATCTTTAGTTTTTAATTAAAAAATGCTTATCACATTATCATAAATTTGTAGAAGTATCCACTATATACAAAAATCGAAAGAAAAAAAATATATATGTCTTTGAATGGATGGCTAATGAGAATTGCATATTTGTTTTGAGTGGTTAAGGTATCTTTTGCTCTTTTTTTCGCTTGATGTCTGAACTTGATTGGATTTACATTCATATACTTCATTATTTATTTGGAGACAGGTTTTCTAACACAAAGAAAAACATTTTTCATTCCTACGGAGTACTTCAACTATCAATGCAAGAAAAATTGGAGGGATTTCAATCATTCCATCACAACTCATATTGATTAACATTTTTTTACTCATCGACCATGACCATTGTGGTTTTCTTCTATAATAAAATGGAAAAAAAAAAGGAAGACAAATTTGAATAATTTTGCAAAGTTCAAAAGTAATTTCGATTATTATTATTTTTCATTTTATTTAGATGTTATTCTATAATAATTTGAAATTGTCAACATAGATAAAATATGTAAGATGGAGCTTCGTTTGAAATTAAAAGCATATGTGATATGTTGAAGTAAATGTTTCACATAATACATTGATAATTAATTTCAAAAAAGTTTTAGAAGCAAAGTTGTGCCTTGTATTTTGCTAGATAAACAATATGCTATCAAATTAAAAGTCTAATAATAAACGAATGTCCATTTTGTTTATATATATTTTTTTCATTTGGAATAGTTTATTTAGTGAATATGTAGTTACATAGTTTGCTTTGTTTAAAATTAGCTCAAAAAACAAAAGAAAAATGAAAAAAAAAGGAAGGTAGAACATCATTTTTGAATAGTTTAGAGCAACCATATGAGATCGATGTTTGAGTATGACGAACATAAAGAGTTACTAACAAAAAATCTTTCGTCTTGTTTCTCTAGAAATCATCCTGTGATTAAACTAACAACTTTGTAAGATGACATTTTATTGTTGACAGATGCAGGATTGCAGAATGATGATGGAAAGGTAAGTATCGGTACTGCGACTTTGGATAGCCTTGGAAACATGCTTCATGTCCATGGAGCTCCAATCCGATTTGTTGGGAAAGTCATGACTGTTGAAGCGATTGCTGTTAGAAAAACTCTTGAATATGCTATCATTAAAGGGGTGAAAGAGAGTGAAGATCTTATCAGATGCTAAAAATGTTGATGATATGATTCAAAAAACGAGCAGGGACTTCATGGGAGAAAGAAGTGTTGTGTGAAGACATTTGGAAGCTTTCAATCATGTAGAATTTATATATATATTTCTAGATTCGTGAACAAAATAGCGGATAGGTTAGCTAGATACTCTATCTCTTTGTTGACGGAAATCTCTTGAGAGAAGTTTTTTCCAAGATTGATCGTCCAGGATGCAAAAGATATGTTTAAACTATGTATTCCGTTGATGCATTACTAAAAGAAATTCTGTACGACAATTTTTTTAAAAAGTATTTTGGGTAATTAATATAAGGAAATTAAAAATTAACGATTATATTGCACATCATTTTAGAACGGGATATAGATGAAGTAGAGGCTTATACATTCAACATCTTATATGACAAAGAACATATCACTAAGACTTACATGTAAGTTTTGCAAAATGATTATGCGATTAACTATGTTGTATGTATGAAGTATTAGTCGATAAAGAACTCGTACGTCCAGAAGATGAAAATAACGAAAATGAGATATCAATTATAAATGTGTAGACATAATCTCATCACTAAAATGATATAAAATTACGTTTCTTTAGTCAGATATCATAAAAATTAAAATTAGTAAAATTTATCAATAATAATTTTTCATATTTATTCCAAAAAAAAAATAATAAAAAAAAATAGAGGACTTTTCTACCGGGTCTAATATAAACCCATCAAAAAAACCAAACCGGGTCGAGGTAGGTTAACAATATACAGAAGCTCAAATCTCAAAGCAAATCATCGCATTTTCTCAAAATTCATCTGTTTTCTCTACAAATTACCATATCTAAGCGAAACCCAGAAGGGATTTTAAGCTCAGAAAATGGAATCAGCTGCTAGAAGAAGTGGTGGTGGTGTTCTTGAAGGATTTTACAGGCTGGTTATGCGCCGTACCCCTGTCTATGTTACCTTTGTCATCGCCGGCGCTTTGCTCGGCGAACGGGTCAGTCGTTTTTCAAAAATTTATTTTGTAGAGATTTGGGTGTATTTTGATTGGATCTGAAGATGTATTGGTTAAGTTTAATGGATTTGATTTGTAAAAGATGGGTTATGTTTCTCGGACTTTTTAAAATTGTTATCGCATCCGTGTTGGATTCTTCAAAAAGATACTGCTTTTTGGGTATCCAACATGCACGTGTTGACGTTTTTGAAGAGTTCGGAGCAATATAGCAGATGGGTGTGAACCATTTTTATGTTTTTCTTGCTTGTTGTGTTGTTGTTGTACTGTACGCATGTGGGATTCTTTAAAATGCAATAATTTTGGAGTACAGGATATGCATCTGTTGATATTTTTGAAGAGTTTGGAGCAATATAGCAGATGGGTGTGATCCATTTTGATGTTTTTCTTGCTTCGTTGTGTTGTTGTTGCAGGCAGTGGATTATGGCGTTAAAACGCTCTGGGAGAAGAACAATGTTGGGGTATGTTTGAATTCTCGAAAAGTTTATTCCTTTATCCTGATTGTGCAAAAAATTCCCTTTTTATGAGCACACTGAGAAGCTAAAGAGATGCAACATATAAATATGTATACATAAAAGAAATTTGACCTTGTATGTTCATTGTAATTATTTTGGTGAAGAGGTGTAAGATGAGCCCCGTTGCAGCATCTAGCTCTGCATAGTAGCCTATAGGGTTCATTTTTTCAGTTATGAGAACTGTTTGAATTAGGTTGCTGTTGGGACATCTTGTAAGGTTGCTAACTTGCATATATGTCTATGGAATGACCATTTCTTCACACGATCTTTCCTGTTTATTTGAAATACGTGTGCTTTAGAGTCTTGTTCTGATGCGTCTTTTTCATACTAGAGTTTGTGAAATGAATGAAAATGGTTATGATGAATGGGGTTTTCCAGAAACAATAGCCTTAGTATTTGGTGATGGTATTTTAAACCTCTGTCTTGATGAAATTGCAAATATCATGGATTCTGTAAATTGATTAAGAATTTCAAGGGACCAACATTAAGTTTTTTTAGGGGAGTAGTGTTGTAGACTGCTGTTGGGATTATGTCTGAAGTTTGAATGATGTATTGGCTAAGTGACTTAAATGAACTAGTTCTCTTTTCAGCTGAATGTGGAAGATAGTCCTACCGCAGGTGTCTGTTACCTAAATTTGCACAATTTGAATTGGGTTCTTTTACTTCCTCTGAGGGTGTTCTAATCCCTCTTGTTCCTACCTTCTATTTCTGTTCTTCTTTTTCTTCTAGCATCCAGCTCCTCCTTACTATTGTCTTGTAATTGTTTAAACATCTCCACATTCTTTACCATTTCTGTTATTCTGTTACATTTTTTATTTTGCCCTTTGATTTTTTCCTTTTGTCACTACTTTCTTTCTTTTCCCTCCCTCTCCCTCTCTTCTTCTCCCTTCCCCTCCCTGTTTGTTTTTTTTCTTCTTACACCTTTGTGTTATCTATATTTATCAGCTTTTACAAGTTCCGTCCACCTGTTTCTTCTTTACCTTTTTTCTGATTTGTCTCTCTTTTCCCTATATTCCAGCTTGCTTCTCTTTCTTGCATAAATCTGATGTCCTGACAAGCTTGTAAGCACATACACTCTTCCATATCGTACTTGCTATCTGGTACGGCTACCGGTGCAAGTACTGAGTAACCTTGCTTTTCAAGGTTTAGGCAGATGTGCCGAGTTAAATCTAATGTCGGCTTTCTTGGAATGTGCACCCCTGCTCCAAGGTTTTAGTTTCCTCCTCCGCTTCCTCTTCCTCCTCTGCCTCACTTTACATCCTCTATTTTCTGCCATAAAATCCAACAACTTCAATTGTGATAATTGTTGCAACAACTCAATGTTTGTTTAGTTGCAGCAGATTTCATAGATAGTTGTTGCAACAATTTCTTAATTTGTTGAATTTTCTGCACAATCTCCTTTGATAACTTGAATTTTCCCTCATAAAATTTTCTCCTCAAATCTTCACAACTAAAACAAAAATAACTCATAGAATGAGAAGAAAAAGAAATGATAAAAGAGAAAAAAGAAGAAAAAAATGGAACGGGGAAGGAGGATGAAGAAAAAAAAAAGAAAGATAAAGAAGAAGAAGAGGAAGGACGGAGGTGATAAAATTCAAATTTGAGATTTGAAATTTAGAAGTGTTGATAGGTTTCTTTAAGAAAGTTCGAAATTTTAATCTAATTAATACTAATTATAGTCACACCCAAGTTCCCTTAATTATATTTGACTCGGTCAAAGTCATCTTTTTTCAAATCAAGGCTTGACATGTCCCTGTAGTGTGAGTGTGAAATCTTCTCGAGTTACGTTGTGGCTGAAATGATAAATGATATGTACAAGTATATCAGCAAGAAGCAGACCGGTAGGAAACAATAGGAAAGCCATGATATCTTTCCTAAGCAGGCAAAACTTTTGCTTGTGAAGTCGTTGAACGTCTGTTTCTTTTTTGCTTCATTGTAATCAGTCAGTAACTGCATTAAGTCTCTACATAAAGAACTCTTAATATAGTGAAAACTGATGAACAATACTATGACCTAAATGTCAAAATACTGAATCAACCTTGTCTCCGGAAAAGTGAAGAGCGACCATTGGTTCTGAAAAAAAACTTTACAACAGTAAACAAAATTGAACAATGAGGGGTCGTTTGGTTACCTGGATTATGACACTAGTACTGATATTAAATTCAGGATTGCATTTATCCATCATTTGGTTATTAATATTAGGTAATATCAATATAAATTTGAGCGAAGGGTAAAAAACACACCTAAAGTATCATGTTTTTTTCGAGTTCAATACATTAACAACGAGGTGCGAGAATTTCCTACATGAACCATCACCAAACATTTCTCAAGGCTCACCTCAACTATCCGTTGTTTATTTTTTCCTACCTGAAGATGGTGACATTTCATTGAATAGGCTCTCTTATGTGATATGAATAGGTTCATTATTATCTTTGACAGCTTATTTGATATGAATAGATTAGCTTTTAGAAATGCTTGACACATCTTACTGTTATATTCTTTATATTGCTGGTTCCATGTTCATGTTTGATTCTCAGTAGCAACCTATGTTCCCGAGTCCAAAATTGTTGCCACTCATACTGGCTCCTTCAAAAATGCATTACTTTTGGGGGATCCAACATATGCACTCATTGACATTTTTGAAGAGCCCGAGCAACATACTCATTTTAATCTTTTGGTATCATTCATTTCTAATTTGGAGCGTTTACTCAATTACAGAAGCGTTACGAGGATATTTCAGTTCTTGGACAGCGGCCTGTTGATGAATAAATTTTCAGTAATGGAAAGTTTATTTGAGACAAGAGACAAAGCACTTGTTATCGATATTTCAATAATTGTTTTGCTAATTCGCCATTGCTGGCTTTCTTTTATATATTTGCTGTAGTTTTGAAGGAAATTCATTGAATGAAATATGATACCAACTTGAAATTTTTGTCATATTGGCTTGTGTTTGACACTACGGGGTGACAGGAAAATAATCATATTGTTGCATTTTATATGAAAGTATTTGAAACGAATTTTTGAGATGATGTTTCTTGCCCTTCGATTATGGTATTATTTTGTTGTAACGATCGTTCCTTTTGTAAGTATGCTTTGTCATGCATTCTTTAGCATTTTGTGTTGGCTTCTTGGTTTTGTTTCTTGAATGTCTTTGTAGTGTTTTTACTTGAGTCGAGGGCTTATTGGAAACCCACCTAGGTAGGGTAAGGTTTGCGCATGCATTATCCTCTCCTGACTCTACGGGTGGGATTATGTTGAGTATGTTTTTAATTTGGTTATTGGTAGTATTGTTATAATAGCAAAGTAACTACAAATGCTATTTGAACTTGGAATTTCTTCATCTTTAACTAGAGATTTCATATTTCAGAACAGGGTCTAAAATAGATTTTTTAGTATCAATTCGAATTAGTCGGATCCTAAAACGATTTCAATCAAATAATAAAATCTTAAAAACATATCTTGCCCCCTAACTTCTTATGTTTATTGCAAAATAAGGCATGATTGATACAAATGTGCCAAAACTTTAACAATTAACTTCACCAAACAAAAGAAAATTTCAAGCAATGATCTAAAATCTCCTTGATAAGGATTTTATTCTTGAAATATCCTAATTTATGATTTTACTAGCTGATGAATATCTATATTCTGGTGCTACAAGATTTCGAGTATTCTTGATGTTGAAGCTCAACTTAAACACACTTGTTTCCCTTCAGACATTTTTTTTCTCTTTTTCTTCTCATGACTATCTACTTCTGACCTCGAACATTCTTGACCTTGAACTTGAACTTGAACACACTCGTTTTCCTTGAGACATCAAGGCTTCACGAGCTGATTTTAGTCCCTCCGGAGCTAATATTTTATCAAAAGAAGAATAATCCATCCATTCCCTCAAAGAACCCTCATGTTCCCATCTATCTGGTACAAGAACCTTACCTTCAACTTCTCTCCAATGCCTCTTCAATTTCTCACTCCCTAACAACCCTAATTTCTTCGATCCGATGAAAAAATTGTCTGTTTTATCTTCATCATCCACTATAGACAATGATTCAATGTTCTTGATAGAATCTTGATGTTGACATTCACCTTGTTTATGAGAGTGTTCTTGATTTACTTTCATCGTCATGGAGTCGAAAGAACTGTCTATTTTATCCTCATCATCCACAATTGATAAAGATCTAATGTTCTTGATGGAATCTTGATATTGATATTCAACTTGTTTATGAGAAAGTCTTTGATTTTCTTTCAATGTGTATACAATATGGTTTAGTAAAGATTAGAGTCTTGAATGAATTTATAATAAAGGTGGCTCAAATTGTATATATATGATCAATAGGTGGTGAATTGTTATACACGTTAAGACTTTCAATTTTTGACACATTTTTTATTGTTCTCCAAATTTTTTCTTGGAGTATATGTTAGGTAAAGTTAGTAGAGTTTGTGGTAGAAGTATATATGATGTGTGTTCTTTTTGTATGTTATATATTGAGACACATGATTATAAACAAACAAAAAAAAGTATGTGTATATGGACATCTTATAGTAATGTTAGATATTTTTTCCAAAAAAGTATGTGTATATGGACATTTTATAGTAATGTTAGATATTTTCCCAAAAGATGGAGTTATACCTCTCCAATGGTAAATTTGAAATCATAAAAAAAGATAGCGAATGAAGTTGCTTTTGATAGAGAGTGATTTATCTTTCGATATAAAAATTTTTGATAATAAATCTAAGTTAATTAAGTCGCAAAATGGATACTTAGTATTGGACGGAAAGTTACTCCTACAAAAAAAAATTGTACTGAAATTTCTTTGATGCACTCTTGCATACACTCTAGTTTGCATATTACAAATTTTATTAGATTTTGATGCATTTAGATACGTCCGCTTACATGTATCGATGTACATGAAGGTAAAATTAGGTGTAATTTCTTCTAGATACACTATATCTAAGTAGCTTCATATGTATTCGAGATATATAGACAAATCTTGCTTGCCACTCTCCTATGTATCTGGTATCTCATGACAAATACATATATCTTAGGATACATGACATCAAAATTGAGTATAATTTGTTCTGGATACACTATATCCAATTGGATTCACAAGTATATATCTGGGATAATAGACAAATCTCGTTCGTCGCCCTCCCATCTCACTCGCAACTCTCCTATGTATCTGATGTGATTTGAATGTATATGATACATGACTATTTTGTTCGCTTCCCTCCCCATATCACCTGCCTCTCTCAATTTTAGTACGTCTGGTATAAAAAATATACACGTATCTAGGTGTATCTTTCTCAATATATTGTTAAAAAATATTTAATTAGTGATAAAATACGTAACTATTTAAATGAATACATAATTTAAGAAAGCTTAGTAATAAATTGATTACTAAATTCTAGTTTGTTTTTATTGGACAATAAGGCATGATTGATACAAATTCTTCAAAAATCTAAGCAATAGACTCCAACAATAATAATAATAATAATTCAAACTAAGATCTAAAAGCTCCTAATTTATGACTTGACTAACTCAACATCAATATTCTTAGCCCACACCTCATGATCAAACTTTTTTTTTTGTCATGAGTATTTATTTCTCATTTCAAATATTCTTGAGGTTGGACTTGAACTTGAACTTGAACTTGCTCATTTTTCTTGAGACGTCTTTTTTCTTCCTAATTATGATTAACTACTTCTGATTTCGAGCATTCTTGAAGTTGAACCTGAACGTGCTCGTTTACCTTGAGACATCAAGGCTTCACGAGCTGATTTTAGTCCCTTCGGAGCTAGTATATTATCAAAAGAAGAACAATCCATCCATTCCCTCAAAGAACCCTCATGTCCCCATCTATCTGGAACAAAAACCCTACCTCCAACTTCTCTCCAATGCCTCTTCAACTTCTCACGCCCCGATAACCCTAATTTCTCCGATTCAACGAATAAATTGCCTCTTTTATCTTCATCATCCACCATTGACAAAGATCTAAACTTTTTGATAGAATCTTGATATTGATATTCACCTTGTTTATCATCACAAGAGAGTACTTGTTGATTTTCTTTCTTCGTGGAGTCGAATAAATCGCCTATTTTTCCTCCATCATCCACCATTGACAAAGATTTAAAGTTCTTGATAGAATCTTGATATTGATATTCAACTTTTTTATGAGAAATTTCTTGATTTTCTTTCATTGTGGAAGTGCATGCATATTGTTTAATTATAAGGAGATAAGAAATGTTGAACTTATATAAATTTAAATGATAGGTGACATTTTTTGACCAATGAGTGGTGAATCGTTATACACGTATAACACTTTCAATTATTTAACATGAGTGTTTTTTCGTTTTCGCACTCAGTGTCCGACAACGACGGAGTCAGAATTTTCACGAAGAATGTCCAAGTGTTAAAGTGAAACTGTTCTTAAAAAGTGCAAAAAAAAATTGTTAATAGTGATATTTGAACACACGAAGACTATAAATTTGCGTGTCTTTGATCTTTCAAGACGCCTAAAATCACTAGGTTACATCATATTGTTGAGTCAAGGGTGTCCAAAACATGTTATTTCACCACTTTGTTTATTATTTTACTCATATATACGGTAGAATATTCCGACGAAGGGTGTCCAATTGGACACCTTGACACAAGGGTGGCTACGCCACTGGTGTTCGAAGCCCGTATTGGAGCTTCAATTAAATACAAATCACGCACTTCAGGGCTTAAATGACGATCCAAATAAGATTTTTCCCATACCCATGGCTGGAACGCAAAACTTCTGATTAAGAGTGGAACAGTTTCACCAGTGCATTGCCATCCATGACGTTACATGAATTTTTGGTCTTGTGGGGTTTCTATGTTTGGATCTTTTTGTTGTTATGTAGGGAGTTTGTAGGGTTCACTTATTTCCTAGCTAGAGTTCTTGTGGTTGAACTATATATAACGTGTTCTTTATTTTTTATGTTAGATAGAGAGACACATGATACATAAACAAAAATGTTAAATAAAAGTGTATGTGGACATCTCTCTATTTAATCTAAGAAAAAGAAAGATATTTCTTTTTCATATTATAATATTGATGGAGCCCATTATGAAGTTTGACTAAATTTAGATCGTTAAATTTTAATCACATCGTTTCTTGATTTTAACGTATTTTACTATATTTTACTTTGTATTTTGATATAGCTTATTGTCATTTTTTCTTTTCATGAAACTCTGCTTCGAATAATTTCTCTTTTGAACTAGAAATCTATCAGAAATTGTCTTTCTATACCACACAAATAAGAATAGGTTAGACGTACATCTTACCTTCCTTTACCTCGAACCCCACTTGAGATTTACACTGAATATGTTATTATTTTTAAAATTTGAAGTCAAAAGAATATAATGTAATTTAAGTTACTCGATACTTGGACCCATGAACATATGAGTTACTCTTAATTATACCCATCATAAATAATAATAATAATAATAATAATAATAATAATAATAATAATAATAATAATAATAATTACCTTATTACCAAATTTCACTTAATTGCCATTTCTTTTAACTTCTTTTTTCCATTTAATTGATATGTCCTTGTAACACTACACACAACAACATATCTTATATATAAGATCGTGATTGGATCCGCATATGTTTGGTAAAGAGAATAATCTTATCCTTTGAGAATAATCAAATCTCTAAGGTTCACTAATTATTTGACTGTTGGCGGGTCTCTTTGTATGTGTTGTCCGGAAAGAGGAGGGCTCAATGATTATTCGTTCGCCGGAACCAGAAGTTAAAATTTTGGTAGATAGGGATCCCGTAAAAACTTCTTTCGAGGAATGGGCCAGACCGGGTCATTTCTCAAGAACAATAGCTAAAGGGCCTGATACTACCACTTGGATCTGGAACCTACGTGCTGATGCTCACGATTTCGATAGCCATACCAGTGATTTGGAGGAGATCTCTCGAAAAGTATTTAGTGCACATTTCGGTCAACTCTCCATCATCTTTCTTTGGCTGAGCGGCAATAATCATTAGCGGCAATTGATTCTTAATTGCCGCTAAATATATATTTTTAACGGCAATCAACACTCTTTACACATGTTCCTAAAGCCTTTAGCGACGTTAGTCCTCATGACACTTAACTAATGTCGATAAAGACTTTAACACTTTTTATTAACGTCAATACTTATTGCCGCTAAAAATTATTTTTGTTGTAGTGACATTTACATTTCCCTATATTTATTGGTGATACTTTGTGTAGTTAGTGATTAAATAAGTTACTACTAAAAATGAAAACAATTATTGCATGAATATTTAATTATATATCTTGATTTTACAGGGGAAAACAATACTTTTAATACATGTAATTTTTATTTTTAAAAAAAGATATTTTAAGGTTCTACATGCATATAAAAACGTAAATACAAAAAAATGACGAACTATATGACTTGTTTGTTCCTGATACACTTTTTAATAAGGATCGATTTAATTTCTATGAATTTCATTCGATTAAAGAAATTAAATATTTATCAGTTAGTTTTAAAAAACCAACAAGTTTTTATACTTAACTCGAATTTCATTCCAACCTCGATAGTTTGAAAGTTATTTTTGTATTCTAGTTGTAAGTTACTTTCCAAATATTATTAATGTGATGAGATACAAAATTTGTTAGTAGAAATACATTAGTATACACAAACTTTGGGCTGGGCTGCCAAGTTGGGCTTTACCATTTGTCTTTTGGTAATTTGAAATAAAACGATCCAACTAGTTCATTGGGCCTTAAATTAGCCCAAGTTGCAACCAAGTGGGCTGAGTCGGGTCGAATCGGATCGGATCGGGTTGGTATATTTCATGGAAAAATAACTTAAATACACAACTATAAGTTTTATATTCTCTAATTTTCCCTTCTTTTTTTAAATATTACATAATTCCCTTTTTTTTAATTTTAGTGTAAGTTTATAGATACATTACATTCTCTCTCCTATAATACACAGTCACCCATTTTAATGCCTATTTTTTCTCCATTAAAACACTCAACCTTTTAAATCAGTTTTTTGATTTTGAATTATTAATTTTAATTAATTTTAAATAAAAGACCCAATTTTGAAATTTTGAATTTCAAAATTTAAAAAATTTGAAATTTCAAAAATCAGGACAATTTCTCTTAACTTCTCCCATTTTGTTCTTACTCCATCAAGTTTCAGTTCTTCTTTTTCCATAATCATCTTCCTTCTTCTTAACCGAGCATATTTTATTGGTTTTTTCTTTTTATTCTTAATCCATCATCGTCTTTTTCTTCTTAATCTGTAATCGTCTTAACCCAGCATCTTTTTATTATTAATCCATCATCAGTTCGTCTTTTCTTCTCTTTTTTGTTTTTGTTAATTGTTCTATTACATCATAGTAATGGATCCGTTAATTAATAGAAGGATATATGATTCCGACGATGAAAATTGGAAAGAAAATAGGAAAAAGTCTTTGCATGATCCTATGAATCTTCAAAAGGATTCAAACAAAGACTCTGGCGAAACATCAAAATCAAAGGTTGTCAAAATACAACAAAAAAAGAAAAAAGAAGCAGCAAACATTGTTGTTAGGCCTACATTGTCTCGGGTTAGTATTTTGGTACTTAAAACTATTGTTGAAATTAGTAAAAATTTTAAGGAATCAAGTGTGCTTGCTGATACATTTGAATAAGTGTGTATAGTGTTTTAGATGATGAATTGATACATGAATTTGTTGTGTATCATAATATTTTATATGTATCATGAAGTTTTGAAAATTGTTATAATGTATCATTCAATAAGTTTAATAAATGCGTCATCAACTGTGCTTGATGATACATATAGAATCAGTGTGTACAGTGTTTAGTCAATGCACTAATACATGTAGTAGATATGTATCACATGTTTTGCATGTAGTATGAATTTCTGAAAATTGATATCATGTATCAGTAAGATATTAGTTGTTTAGTTGATGTATTGATACATGTTTTGAAAATTGTTATAATGTATCATTCACTAAGTTTAATAAATGCGTCATCAACTGTACTTGATGATACAATTTCTTTCCTTGATACATCAATATCCAACTCGGCTGCAATTGCTGCTTTGAGATTAGAAAACGAAATTGAATCTCCAACAACGATTCCGTCGATTTTGTAACTTTCATACTGCAATTCGTTCACCCAAATTCCGGAATGTCTCATCAAAATCGAAGTATTCATCTTGAAAAATCCACTGTAACAACAATAAAATTACTGTAGTTCCAAATTTAACAGATTGTGCATAAAAAATGTTTTCAAAGTAGATGATATAATTTTTGTTTTTCAAAATTTGAAATTAATATTCAATTACGTGCTGATTTTATGCTGATTAATGATCTGTTACCGTAAATTAAGCTTTTTTAATAACAACATTAAATGTACCGTTTCCCCCCATGTTTTTCTTAACAGTTTAAACTTACCATGTATCATTTACCATGTATCACTAGAGTCTAAAGTATCACGCCTCAACAAATTTAAGGGATTTTTTGTAAATACTAAATTTGTCGGGACAGAATATAATTATTGAATTACACTATGGGATTTCTTAAATTTTTACATATTTCATCTATATGTGAACACAATTAATCCTTTTGGTTCAGACTCGGTAAATATGGAGTAAATCGTCTCTGATAGAAAATGCTTATCTTTCCATTGAATTCTTTTGGCGCTGCCGCAAATGAATTAGTCGAGTCCAAAAGTTGATATCTAACGTGGAATTAAAAATAATAATATACAATACAAGTTCTCCTTCATTAATTGGACGGTAAACAATTAATTGAAACCATAAAAGATGTGATATAGTGGATGAGACTGTTATTTCTTTAATCAGAGGTCTCGAGTTCGAGCAGCGAGTATGAAAAAATCCTTTTCCCTCCGAATGGAGCCCTATGAGGCGCGAATCCAAATAGTCAGGCGCAAATGAATTAATCATGTTTCACTTAAGATCGTAAAAACGATTCGTCTGAATTTCTTTCGATGTATATAAATTACATTATACATATAAAATTAAAAAGTTATATTATATATTGAAGAGCCAATGAAGTAGTTGTGTCTCTCTCCATTAAAATATGGAACATTGATAACCTCTTCATGCACACCAAGAGTGAAAAGCCAATTACATTATTATATCAACTTAATTAATAAATATATATATATATATATATATATATATATATATATATATATTTCATTTGCACAAAAAGACGATAAATGCAAATCCAACTTGTCTTCATGTTTTTAAGTTGTCGTTTGTGATTTTATTTTATGTTTCAAAAAAAAAAAAATAATCCCTTCAATAACTTCACATAATTAATTAAAAAGAAAAAAATAATAAAGAATTAATCAACCTATATTTAATTTGTCTTCAATCTTTTATCAACCCACCGCCAAAATAACCCACACCATTTGTTTCCCAATAAAGAAGGTCCTAAAAATATAATATTCTCACCATATTTACGTATTGTTCGAATATTTTAAAAATAATTATCGATGTGTATCAATGTTAAAATGAATTTAAAATACTCCTTATATGACACGATATTATTTGCTTTGAGCTGAGCTGGCATGATTTCCTTCGAAAGGATTTCGCTTCATTACTCAATTCATCGTCTTTATACTCGTCTCACTGAATTTTTAAATTCATTATTGAGCTAAATTAAAACAGACACTCTTAAAAATTAGTCTATACCTAATATATATCTTCGTTTTCTTTTTAGCTATCAACTTGTTATTTTGTTTTAACATTCAATAATATTCAACATTTGGAAAATCTGATAAGAGCAATAATTTTTTTTAAAGAGTCTGAGCAATATGTATATACTATATCTAATATTTTTTATTTTTGTTGCTATTTAAATGTTATTTAATTACCCTAATGATAAAGCTCCCTCATGCACAATAAAATTGATTTATACATTTACAATATAAGAGTAATATTAATTTTTATATATATATATATATATATATAGACAAAGAGATATTTTTGATATGTTTATTTAGGAAGTTAAATTTATCTTTCTTTATTTGGTAGAAGTCATATTTGATACAAAATTTTAATCACATACAATAACTATGATTTTGTTGGAATGTTTTCCTTTTTAATAAACTAAATTTTCGCCTCATNATGGTGTTGTGATGCTTGTATCATTTGCAATTCACTTGTTGTTTGACAAGAGTTGTCATCTGCCACCATAGTCCTAAAAAACAAAAAAAAAAAGGTAAATAAGTGGTTAATAGTCATTATATAAGATAGATAAATATTATGATACATTAACGATCAATCGCAAAGTGTAAAAAATAAAATTTTTAAATTTTATTTCCAGTCAAATAGAATTACATAACTTGAAATGAAAGCGATATTATATTTTAAAAAGCTTTAACTTATTTTTTTTCTCAATTTAATGTTAGTTAGGGAGCTTATGGTAATATGGTAAGTAATTAAGTATATTGTCATCTTTAATAATTACAAATTTCGAATTGAAGCCTAAGTAATCAAGCTATTTTTGATAGAAAATGCTCTATTTTTAAAGTGGGACTCCTCTAAATGAATTTTGATTAGTCAGATCTCAAAGGGGAATCAAAACATTAAATTTTAAGATCTTAAATTCAAAATTCAATAGCCAAGTTACTTTTGATAAATGATACGAAATGCTTTCCCTCCAAAATCACATTTCTTAAGTCGACTCTCGATTAATCAAGCCTCAAAATAAAACCAAATACTCAATATTAAAATCTTAAATTTAAACCTTGAAAGTGAAGTGGCATTTAATAAAAAATATTTTACTCTTTAATTTTATTTTATTTTTTTAAATATGAATTTGAATTAATCGAGCTTACTCTCTAGGACGTGATGTCCATAGGGAACTTAAGGCTCTTAATCGACCATAATATTCACCAATCATCATGAAACACCTTGCTGATTGTCTAATTGTCAATATTCTATGCAATTGGTGTATTGTTTGTTGCCTCAAATTATCAGCCTGCAAATTAAATAAAATTCACATAAACCTAAAAAAAAAAAAAAGTCAAAAAAACCCTACATTCTCTAGTATAGCAAATGACTTTTTCTTAGACACAAAGTCAATGACCATTTTTGTCTTTATAAAATAATATAAAATTTTAAACTATACGATAAAAGCGATGAAATTCCATTATAATGTCATGGAGTTTAAATTTCACATCAATGACTATTTTTCAATTACAAAACAAAAAAAATAATATCTATTTGTGAATTATATATAATTAGTAGAAACATCCTAATCAAATTAAAAGTGATTTAGTAGTTGAAGATGGACCACTAAATGGTAGACAAGAGGGGCCTAAATGTTTAATTAAAAATTTCAACATAGTTGAAATTTTGGATCCCTTTTAAGTTGTCTTGTCATAAAATATATTTGGATTATATTAATTATTTGGTTAGTAGTAATAATGTTTTCATTCAAAGGTTTGGACTAATAATGTTAAAGTGATGATTATTTAATTTTGTTGATAGCTCTTGCAAGGGTATTTATTTGAACATGCATCATTTTCAGATAGGAACATATATCCAATAAAAACAAAAATTATAATATTTCAAATAAATTATAATTTGAAGTGGACCTAGATAATAATAATTATAATAATAATGTAATTTAAAAAATATACCATATATATACTCTTCCATTATTTGCTCACTATGTTTTTAAAATCGAATTTGAGCCGATCACTAGTTAATAAAATTACTATTTTTATCTCAAATTATCTGTCATTTTTTGCTTTTTGAAATTTCGATATATATAAATTTAAGAATTAGCCAAATTAACTTAGAATGATCTTCATGAAAGAGCTATATATATGAACCATTTTGGTGCATTTTATGAATAGGAAGTCACAATTAGGGGAATCCTCTTTGAATTTTATGAAAAAAACACAAGTAATAACAAAACAACAAAGCCATAATCTAAGGGAAAATCATCTTTAATTAAAAGCACTAATTACCAATTATTGCTATAGTGGGGACCTATGTATTAGGAATTTGATTAAGCACCTTTAGTGGAAATATATAACATTTGCTTTCACAAAAATCAAATAGATTTTATACCAAGTAAATGTCATTTTCAAAAGGATTTGTCAAATGTGTTTTTAGAACGATTTCGATCACAAAGTTTATTGAAAATAACTTTTGCTTCATATAAGGCAGAGATAAAATCTGTGTTTTGAATATATATATA
>NC_028647.1:62831537-62891461 GCF_001406875.1 Solanum pennellii | reverse complement strand
TATATATATATATATATTCAAAATCATCATTTTAAAATAGGTTATCAATTCTAATATTTGTAATAAAATTTATCGATAATTATATTATATATAACATGATTGAATAAATATTTTTTTTTTGGCTAGTGCAAAGTTATTGCTACAAGAATGATTTCTCTATTCTCTAATAGGTAAAAAAGACACTCTACAAATGAAATAGGCATAATAAATATATTGGACCCTAAACTTGGCTTCAAATTTTAACTTTGACCTCAACTTTCATAATGCACAAATAGACACTTTAACTATCTAACTTTTAAATAAATAAACACATGAGTCCTACATGACACAATACACGTAGGACAAAAAATGACATGTAGGACATGTGTGTCTATTTGTTCAACTTTATACAAGTTTAAGTGCCTACTTGTGCACACCCAAAGTTGAAGGGCGTAAATGTGATTCGAAGCCAAATTAAATGTAATCCTTAATTCATTTCAATCATAGATGCATGATTAGAAGGGGTAGTTTAGATTCTCCTTTTTTCAAATTAAATCCCATTTCTTAAGGGTTGAAAAGTGAGAAAAGCTATCACATAATTACACTTTTTGGGATCTTTAGCTATAGTATAAAGTGCAAAGATTTTAAAGTGATGATATCAATAACAAAAAGATGAGAACATGTCTCACAATAATCAAGGGTCTGACCTAGTCATTAATAAAGTAAATGAAGAGTCGTAAGATCTTAAGTTCAAAAATCTAATGCATGCAAAAAATGTGATAATTTTAAGCCTTAATTAATAGAAAAAGTTTGTGATACATATATTAGTGAGTAATAATAGAAAAATATATATCATATATGCACAATCAACTAACACATGTATCAAAAGTATAAGAAAAATTCTTAGTAATATAGCAAAAGGTCTGCTAAAAACAATCTATTTAATTATATCCTTCACAAGATAGTGGGAGACAAAGGTGATAAAAAGAGTCAAAAGCCTAGGTTTATATAAGATGGTTATTATTTCATAAAAAAAGTCTATACCTAAAATAACCACTTGCTTTATACAAGAGGCTACTATATGAATGCATAATGAATTTGATTTTCTATCGATCTTCACTTAAATATCAGACTTTATAAGTTAAGATTTTATATTTATCTAATCAATACATTATACGGTTCGTTCTTATACCACAAAGTCTAGACTAATAACTTAAAGGACATTTTAACTAATTCAAATTCAAAATAGAATTCATAAATAGACACTTTTAAGCCCTTCTAGTTAAAAACAAAAAAAGTCATCATCATGAAAATCTAAATTGTAGACGTGAAACTTCATGAAATAATCGTAAAGTTTTATATGTAAAACTTTAATTTATGACAATGACTAGTTTCCAACTACAAGGCTTAATAATCACTATATCCGCCACTATTACTGTCCCGTCTCAGATCGTATAAGATCTATTAAACAAAAAAACGCTCTCTGTAAGATATTTTATTTATTTTAATCTTAAATACGAGACTTATCATTAAGAAAATTTTACCTGATGGACGAAACTTTCGAGATTTGCAAGTTTTCCCAATGCAATAGCCATATGATGCATGCCATCATTGACAGAACAAGTGGCTATAGTTTCAATTAAAGATTGTTTTAATTGTTCTAAGCCTTGTGAAAGTGCTTCTTCAGCCTGTTGTGATGATTGTTGGAGACTATAAATTCCAACAATTTGTTGTTGTGTTAAAGGGTCCAATTGTGTAATCAACATCTGAGATGATAACTATATATCGTCAGTATAAATAGTTTTTGCACTATCAAGTCACTATATGTGAATAAAATTTTTATATTGTCTGAATTCTATAAAAAATAATATTATATCCGTACTAGATTCTCAAAAACTTAGCTTGTAGAGAAAACTCTCAGAGAATATATATATATATATATGTATAGTTAGTTATTTTCACAAGGTTACTAAATGATATTTTTCACAAAAAATTATCTATATATATAGTTATTTTGTAAGTGATCTGATTGTATATAGTATATTATTTAAATTGTCAATACATACTTTAACTATAGGTTGAGAAAATTAGTTCATAAAAACACGATACACCTATTTGTCCAAGTTTGGACTAATAATTAATCTACCTATTTATTAATTCAACTAACTCATTAAAAATTGGAACTATATATGTTGTCCAAACTGATAACTCATGAGAAATTTTGACAAAATTTATATTTTTTTATTTGATATATAATTATAATAAAGAAATAAAATAATTTTATCAGGTACCAAAAAATATTATATTAGAAAAACAAATAAAAGATAATAAATCTTAGTAAGATTTTCATGCATTACTTAAATTATTATAACCCGCTTTTTAAACCTATTTCATCCCATTGTCATTATTAGCTTAAATCTATTCTAACTCGTTCAATTCAGTTCGATACATTCATGTAATATCTCTAATAACAGAATGAGATACACTGATAGTAAAAAAATATTTACCTTGATAAGGTCAGACGGCTTAAAACCACCGAGCCAAAGGAACCCGCGCTCAGCGGGAGATGCCCAAATACCAGTGAGGAGGTGAAAGAGATCGGATTTGGCAACAACTCCTTTGAGTAAAAAAATATGATCATAATGAGCAATATAAGCATCAACAATTATTCTAAGTTCACCATCTCCTAAATGTGCTTGCAATGCTGTACGTAGCTCACATATTTGTCTTTGATCATCATCTAACCATCTTGAATATTCCATGTCAAACATCGATGCACCTGATATATTAATAGTGAAATAAAAAATTTCGTTAAAAATCTTTAAAATTTAATATTATATGTATATATATAATAACAATAATAACATACTGATTAGTATGATCTGAAAAAGGTAAAACGTATGCAGACCCTTAATTATATATTTATGTGGTAGAAAGACTGTTTTGACTGGTAAATCATTTTATGATTTAATGGCATTATATATATAAGGTGATGTAATAAATGTATTGTGCTTCTCTTAACAAAATTTGATTTTGATTTTTAAATATGATAAAATCTTTAATAGAAAATAATTTATTTAAATATATTATACAGGAGTTGAGTTTCAATATAAATATCAAATAAAAAATAAAACTAATTAGTAAAAAAGATATTATCCTTTAGAACACAAAGGATGACAAAAAGAACATATTAAATTTTCTTTAGTCAAAAATGATTATTTTTTCTTTGTGTCCACATTTAAAAACAAAGAATTATAAGCTTTGACTTGAAAAAATGCTCTAATTTTGACTGAAATTTTTTAGTTCTGAATATTTGGTGCTGCCATTTTGTCAAAACTGAAAAATTTATTTATAATTTTTTTATCGAGCAATTATTAAAAACAGTTTTTCTACTTCATAAAAATAGAAGTAATCACATTTTTTATATTCCAATTTATAGAATTATACTTGAATAGGCTATTGATTTTAATTAAAATATATAATGATCCATAGTAAATTACAAGGATTTTTTTTACCATTTATAAATAAATAAAAGTAATTATAAGTAAAACATTAAATTAAAACTTTACCAGAGCTGATATTGGGACCAGTAGAACCACCTCCCATGAAAATCCCCTGCTTGACACAAACCAATTAACAACAAAAAAAATTAATTAAAATCCACTTAAATTAAGAAAATATTTTATATGATAAAATTCATTTTTATAAATAATTTTTTTTACTTATTGAATTATTAAATATTACATGGAAAACAACTTCTTCATAATTTTTTTTCTTTTAAATATAATAATAATAATAAAAAAATAATTTTCAAAGATAAATTAAATTAAACCTGAGATCTAGCCCTTTGAAGTTCTTGTTCTAGTTGAGCAAGTCTCATCCTACTTGTTTCTAGTTGTTGTACATAAGCCTGCAAAAAATTTCAATAAATAAATAAATTATTAACTATGTAAAATACAAAAAAAATTATACATGTTGTCAGAATTCTCTATAATAATCATATTTTATAATAATATTTATTATATTTATCAACTTTTCTTTTTCAAAAATTTATTTTTAATTATTGGAACCGACCTCTTTATCAATAAAGAGATTGTTTTTTATATATTCTCGATCAAATGAAAAAAGTAATTGTTATAATAAGTTAATAACGTGTTATTATAATACATAGTTAGTTGTATATTTCAATCTTTTCAGACTCTGCTTATAAGACTACACCGAAAATATTATTGTTATAATATATGTTTTACTACCTTTTTTCTTAGTCTGCTTTTTCTTGCTGCTTCTCTATTTTGTGCTAAACGTCTCAAAGTCTGCAGTAAACAATATTAACAAAATTATTAACAAATATTTTTTAAAAAAATATAAAATTAAAATATACTAAAAAATATACTGCAAAATTATAAATTAATTATGTGGTACCACCTTAGCATCAGTTACTCTATCTGAATTTGAACCAGCACCTTTTCTCTGCAATAAAATAAAATATATATTTATATGTGTAAATTGTGTGCAAATTTTTTTTAAAAAAAAGCAAAAAAATTGAGTTTTTTTTTTTTTTTAATATTTTAGAGGTATAACGTGTCAAAAATGGCAGGATCTTTTGATAGACTTTTGATTTTTTTGACTAAAATCAAATTTGTTATTATTTAAATACTGTTCAGACTTTATGCAATATTTTCTTATTTCTATAATTAACTTTGAAAATTTGTGATCTTAAAATAAAAAATTTATAATATGATATATTAAGTATTTTTCAGATCTTGTGAGTTTAAATATAATATAGGAAATGTAGAGTAACAGAATAATTAAATATGAAAAAACAATATTAAATTTATTTTTAAAACAAAATAAAATTAAAAAGGAAATATATAATTGAAAAAAAATATTTTACTGAGTCAAGAGTCAATGATTAAATTAAAAATAATTTCAGTATATTCCATATGTCTTTATTTAAATTATAATTATTAAAATATTTTTTATCAAGTCAATGTAACAAATTTAAATAAAGAAAATATATAACATAATATATATGATTATATTAACATGACCAAATCCATTATTCTCCTGGATTGTGTTTGTTTGAATTTTTCAAAAAACTCAATAAATACATAGCTTATTTTTGAAAAATAATATATATTTTTAAAAAATCTAACATATATATAATATCAAAAATGAAAAAATTTGCGCACTTTAAATTACTGTAAAAATGCTCTTCTCCCCTCATTTCTTTTCTTGTCAGAATATAAATCAGAAAGAATCTTTAAAAATGTCATATTTGGGATTTTGGGTTTTCTTGATACGTGATCGATTCTCTAAAAATATTATCGCAATTATATCGAAACTTTCAAAATACATGTCTTGGGAGGATTTATCACACTTGCTAGTGTTTTTAAATCGTACAAATAACACATAAATGATAAACCCTCCAAAAAATTGTCCTAGTTACACCGAATCTTTTAAAAATACATATTTTTTTAGAATTCATTATATATTTAATTAATACTATTTGAACTCTCCGAGCAACATAAATAGATGATAGACCCTTTAAAAAAAAATTAAATTCATATTTTTAGAGGATCATCACGTATTCAATAATGTTTTTGATCAGTCGAAACAACATATAGACGATGATAAAATAAAAGAAAAAAACCTTTGCATAGTTGGATTTTGAAGGTGATTCTAGTTCCACATTTGCTTCACCTCTACTAGAAATAGTAGTGTTTAGTGCTGAATCTGAATCACTACTTTGTTCTCCTCCTATTGATTTTGAGCTTCCCTATATACAAATACGAGTTTTAATTTTATGCACCGATAATTTTAAAGATATTTATACTTTTAGTTTCAAGATATATAACTGTATATTTATACTGTCACACAAATAACAAAAATAAATAATATAAAATTAAGTGAAACAAAACTAGCAACAGACAGACATTCAATTAGCTTGAAAACGAACTCGTACGTAGAAACTAATTAAATGTGTATGCTCAACAAAACTATCTTTAAAATATAATATTTTTCTTCATGAAGCTTTAAAACGAGCTAGAAGACTTTTCTTAAAGTGGAAAATAATATCTTAAATGAGGTTTAAAAGTTCATTTCAAGAGTAAAATTATTAACTTAAATCAAAATCAACTCGAAAGCACGAAAACACCACACAAGTTTGATCATTTGATCACAAAGAGAAGTTTCAAAGTTTCCTTTCATTATCAAAGTTAGAGAAACAAACCACTTAAATCATAATCTTTTAATTATGTGACGATAAATTTATCAATTACGTTAAAACACGAATAAATATCTAAAAAATAGGGAAATAGTACTCTTGGGGTGTGATGCACTTTAGTAGGCCAAGAAGGGAACATCTCCAGAGTTGCTGCAGGTCTGTTTATGCCTGCTCCATATAAAGCTGCACACAACACACACAAAAAATAAAAAAAAATAAAAAAATAATAAAAAATATTATTATTAATTTTACATTTAATTTATTGACAACTTTAAAAACACGCCCTCTTGAGTAACAAAAACACACCTTATGAAATGATTGATGTTTTAGAAATGGAAATTAGCCTCTCTATTTTGTTGACATTTTTCATACAAGACTTTCTCCCTAACCCCCTAAAAAAAATAAAAGACCAAGGGAAAAAAAGGATTTATTATTTAAAATATTCTTAGCAAAAAATTATAACGTATATATCTCTATAAATATGAAAAAAATTAAGAACAAAAAGGCTTTATTCAAATATTTTTGAAGAAAAATCGATGCATATACCTCTAGAAGCATAGACGAGTTAGGAGAAAAAAGAATTTTTCTAAATCTCTTCGTCGAAAAACTTAACATACCCCATCAACATGAACAAAGTCAGAGTTAGGGGTAAAAAAGATTTATCTGAACCTCCTCGATAAAATATACCATGCCTCAAGAACATTAACAGAATATAGGATAAAAAAAAGTTTATCTCACATAATTTTATTAAAAAATTACACGGTATATATCAAATGAAAATGAATGGAATTAGAGAGAAAAAAAAAGAATTATCCTAATACCATTTGATGAGAAATTTATCGAAAATTCTGACTTGATCACTGTCGAAAAAAAAAGAGAAGAAAAAAGAGCATACATGATTTAAAAGAATCATCATTGTTCATCTTAACTCCTTGTAAAACAATAGCTTCTTCCAATTCTCCAAAATCAAAAGTTGATGGTTCTTGATTATTATTACTACACAACACCACAAAAAATCAATAATTGTCAAAAAAAAATTAAAACTAATTAAATAAATAATGAAAAAAATTTAAAGAATTTATATGTACTTTAGTGTGGAATGATACATGAAACTTGTATTATAAGTCATGTCATGATCAATTGACAAAGTACTTGTTGTATCTCCAATTCTTTGACTCTCCATGCAAATAATAACTAATTTTCAAACTATTCTTGATCTTACCTGATAAAAAGAAAATCAAAAAAAAAAATCCATTAGTTTGAAAAAAATACCTAATTTGTTTCAATATACTATAGTAATTATTTATCGAAAAAATCATCATTTTAGTTATTGGTAAAATTTATAAAAAAAGAGTTAGAAATGAGAAAATTTAAATGTGTTTAGTAATTTTTATGAGGAAAAGGTCGAAAGTCTCCTTTCATAAAATTCGAAGAAGAGAATGATAAAAATACTTCTAAATAATTTTTTTTTATCGATCTTAATTCACTTGCCTTTAATTTTTTTTTATATATAAATTTTACTTTTAATCAATAAAAATCAAGTAAACTACATGAATTACATCACTTTTAAAGATTTTCTTGTGAAAAACAAACAAACTAAATGTTCCTTAGAAGCAAAAGGACTAAAAAAGATCAATTTTTTTTATTGTCAAAGCTTCTACAATTGATGGAAAATAGAAGTTACCAACAAAAGGCCTCAAACCTTTTTTTTTTTTTAAAAAAAACCAAAATTTTAAAAGATTAGGTTTTAGCTTTGAGGAAACAAAAAATTGATTTCTTAAAAATATTATTTCAAAAAGTTGTTTTTCTTGTTGGAAACAATGAAAATTAAGAAGAAATGTAACTTTCTGAAATAATAACTATTAAGTTGAGTGATCATACAAGAAATCAACTCAAAAAAATAACAAAAAAACTATAATTCTATGTTTTACCTCAGTTTAAAGATCATCTTGAATAAAGGGCAATTTTTCTTCAGAAGCAAAGAGACTAATAAATAGTAGAAAGAAGCTAAAAAGATCAAATCTTTATAGTCAAAGTATGTGTATATATATATATATATTTTTTTTTTCTATTATTTTAAAAAATTTATCTATAAAAATAGAAGCACACCAACAAGAGGGGTCCAAAGAATTTGTGTTTTTTTTCCTTCTAATTGTATATCTCTTGTTGTAGGTATGGCAAAGACACTTTTTGATCTTTCTTTCATATATGTCTTTATCTAACAAAAACGATTTGATACACAAAATATTTTACGTTATGAAGATTAATTTTTTTTAACATTTTATACTATATAAAAAAAGTTATTTCATTATAAAATTTAAAAAAAATTATGTTATAAAATATGATTTTTTTCATCGAACCAATGAATATTTGGAATAATCATTGAGTGTTTTTTAAATTAATTCAATCGAAATATCTGTGAAAAAAGTCCAACGATAACAATTTAAGTGAAAAAATAGTAATTCTTAATATTCTCAAGAGGTGTAATATAAATAACTGCTTCTACCACTTGATAAAGAAAATTTTTCTAATGATTATTTTATTTTAATGTAGGTATTGATTTTTTCAGTCGATATATTTTAAATTTATAAGATGATATTTAATAGAAGAAAATACTATTATCCCAAATAAGTACTCTCTCTTCCCACAATTACTATATTATAAATTAATTTGGAAAACTTACATAAATATATTATAATAAAAAAATATTTTCTATTTAGAGTAATAATATTTTTTTTCACTTGACCAGTTTTAATTCATTTATAATATAAGTTTAATACATATTACAAAGAACAATTTATTATTCATATATAATACAAGTTTTTATGCTGGATAATACATTTATCACACGTTTTAATACGCTTAAAATACAATGTAAACAAACATAATATATTTCAAAAACAATTATAATTCAAATACAATGCATGCATAATTCACTTTTAATACATATTACAGATTTATTACAATATTGCTATAAATGATAATAAACAAAAAATATCGCTAAAATCAGTAATTATTTTTTAAAATGTATTAATTTATGTAATTTTTCCTTATTATTTTTATTCTTTTCTCTTATAAGGGTGTGGGCCACGGGGTCATTAGCCCGAATTCGCTATAATTTTTTAATATAAATTTAAATTAATCAAATTTCAAATAAATATCGATAAAAATAAAATTAAAAGGTACCACTAAAACAAGTGACTCCTACTCCACAAACTCTCTCTAATAACCGCCTGTGTTTTCTTATTGGTTACTTTTTCAATGAGTTGCAAGTACTAGCCATAAAAAAACAAAATAAAAAAAATATTTTCTATAAAACAAATTCTGTTTTACATAAATATTTTTTCAATAAAAATATAAGAAATGAGACAAATTATTATATTATATAATAATAAAAATAAAGTTGGAGAAAAAAGGTAGATAGTTGTTCTCTTGATTTAAATGTTTAGTTTAGGTAATGGAGAAATATGATAGGTGAGAATTTATTATAGCTGATTTAATTGAAATCAAAGACATATTATTATTTAAACATATCAATATCCACTATAAAATTATATTTGGGAATTCATCTTATTCGTAGATCTTGAATCAGATTAATATTTATCGAGTTATGAATTTTAAATTTTTAATTCATTTTGTCATTATAATAAATATAACTTTTAGCGGGTAATAAATAAGTACATTAATAAAGAGTGTTAAAGTCTTTATGACAATAATTAGGTGTCATTAGATCTAATGTCGCTAAAGCCTTTAGGGACATTTACAAAGAGTGATAATTCCTGTTAAAAATACATATTTAGCGACAATTGTTAATTGAATTGCCGCTAAAACTCATTTTTTCTGTAGTGTGTAAAGGCGAAGGAATAAGTTTATCATCCATCGAGTTATGAATATCACTTTATCTAATTTTCTTTTAACGAATTTATTTATGAAAGAAAAAGATAAAAAAACAAAATTCATAACTCGATAGATAATGAATTTATTCTTCCATACTTCCCTACAAAATGGATTGGGAATTTAAAATTTTGGTTTTAGCTAATTATTAAACCAAAACTTGTTTAAAATGGAAAAGGCACTCAACTAATTGTTTTCTAAAATTAATTAATTTAAAGGGGTTTGAAATGGATTTGTTTGGTATTTATCTATTTTGTTGATATGTCAACATCTAAGCCTTGTCATCACCTAAAACTCAAGATTCTTTTCCCTTAATTAGAAAATTTGGTTAAGTGGACTTTACCATTATGTATTATTGATAATTAATTAGGGTTCCCTTTTTTGGGCAACAAGAGGTGTGATGCTTGCCTCTATTATGTCAAATAATGTTACTAACTTTTTTCTTAAAACCTAAGTGTGATATTCGTTTTGAGATTATGATTAATTAATCTGAATTCATGCCAGATAAGAAAAGTATTTGCATTTTTAAAGTTCGAACTTGTGTAAATTCTCTTGTTAGGAGTTGATATCTTATTAATCTCATCATTAGTCTTATTGGTGTTACTTATAACTCTTCATTTTCTCTTTAGTGTCTTGCTCAAGGTTTAATATTTATTTTGAAATTCGATTAAACTTAATCAAGTGTCATGATAAAACGAAAGGGTTTTCTATTTATAAAAGGAAAAAGGACAAATATATTTCGAAACTATCGTAAATGATATGCAGATATTTCAGTCATACTTTTCGAATATTGATGCCCCTGCCATCCATAAACTAAAGCATATATGTTTTTCAAAGACTAAATAGGGACACGTGACACAATCTTATCCGTCGATAACTGTTAGATCGGTGGATATGATTATGACATGTGTATGTCCGTTAGTATAAAAGATATATATGCTCTAGATTTTGGACAGCATGGACACCAATGTCCCAAAAGTATGACGGAGGATATTTGCATACCATTTACGATGGTGCAAAAATATATCTATCTTTTTTTCCATTAAAAAAAAACTTCATTCTTAGGTTTCAAAGATTAAGTAAACAAGACATAGTTTAAATATGAAACTAATATAAAGTAATGATTAATGAGGGTTTTTATCCATTATCTCAAGTTTTTAATATACGAGAGACACTTTTTTTTAATTTGAGGGGTTTTCATTTGATGTTTGATTTTTTTTATTTGGTCTTTGATATTCATATTGAAATTTAATTATTCAAAATTAATTACACGTAGAAGAAAATCCCTCCGTGCTAAAAATTTTATTGTATCCTAAACTCTAGATCGAAATCTCTGATCAAGAAAGTGGTATGTAGAATTTTATTTCTTATGGTTGAAGGTAAATTTTGTGTCAATACTAGATTATGGCTTAACATTCTGCACACAAAAAAATTTCAGACTATAAAAAAAAAATTATAATCTACAAATGGACCCATCTATGATAAGTTCATTTGGTTGGAAAATGGAATATAATATACAAAAAATATAATATTTTTTTTTATCATCAACCACCTTTGTAGCTAGTGTTCCCTACCAATAATTCCTTCTAATCATTGGCCATACAAAAGGTTATTGGGACCATAAAAAGAAGAGAACTTGTTACCAATTGATTAGGTATGCATGCAATTGAGTGGTAGAGAAAATTACGCGAATAAGTAAATTTATACTATTTAAGTACTCGTCATAGTTATAATTTGCTATAATTATTACTCGCGATTAATATTATACATTCATTATGTGAATTGACTTCGAATTTATATAATTAGTCATGTTTGTGTATATATAATCCGCCAAGATATACAAATAAATGTGTATAAATATAATTTTTAGCATATATACATATATAATTCATCTCTCTCCCACTCTCTCCCTCTCCTGCTCGCTTCTCTACTCCCTCTATCAATCTCGCTCTCCTCTTTTCTCGCTCTCCCAATCTCGCTTGCCATTTATACAAATGTATACGTAAAATATACATTTATATACAATTACATACATATACAATTCATCTCTCTCCCACTCTCTGCCCTCTATCGCTCGCCTCTCTCCTCTCTCTCCCAGTCTCGTTCACCTCTCTCCTCCATATCCCAGTCTCTCTAGCCATATATACAATTATATATATATAATATACAATTATCTAACCAATATACATATACAATTACCTTTCTCCCACTCTTTTTCCCCTCTCTCTCGCCTCTCTCCTCTCTTTCCCAGTCTCGTTCTCCTCTCTCCTCCAAATAGCATGTAGCTACAAATTGTAACTATCAAACTATAGCTATGGAGAGTAATTAATTATTTTTAAGTGGCGATATGTGAGAGTTTTCCTAAAGTATTTCATATTTACGAAAAATTGAAAATAAAATATAATATTTTGAGAGTGTAGGGTGTATACATTCTATTCCAACAAAAAATCAATAGTAGTTGATATCGTGACTCTCTATTTAAAAAAATTGCGAACTTCTCTTGTAATTCGTCAAAAATTTCATATTTTCAACGACGTTTAATATACATATCCACCAAAATTTTGCATTTTTTAATAATACTTAAACATGTAAATTATAGGTCACACATAGTCTATATACATTTATTAGAAAACATAAATTATAAATTCGATTGGCTAATATTTGACTAGAAATAAATAAAATTTATGTACAAATTAATTATGAGTTTTAAGATTTGCAAGCCATGGTTCATGCATATACATGGGGTACCCCTTAATTAGTTCAGAATTTTTATTTTTTTAATTAAAAAAATTGATGACTTGACAAATTATAATTTGACGACGTCATCATATTTTAAATTAAAAAATCAAAAAATTTAATTCATTTTTTTTCCGAATTATGACTTTTTATTGAGCCAATTGTTCATCATTTTCATCAACAACCATATTATCACTTTCATATTCATTAAATATTTTATCACTACTTTTGTGTTCACGTAAAAAATTATGTAATACAACGCAAACAACTACTATAGAGGGTGTTTTTGTAAAAGATACAAATTTTGTTTAAAAATTTCTATTTCAAAAGATCCCAAATAATGAGATTTGATCCAAATACTAGAAAAAATTAGTACTTTAAAATTTGGGATATTTGTCAAAAATATTTGCCAAATAATGGCAAATTGTATGGCCAAACACTATTTGCCAAAATTTTTCCTCTAATATTATTTGGGAAATCTATGGCCAAATGAGCCATAAGACATGGCACATCAAATTAGATAAGTGTATCATGTATAAAATATACTTCACACATCAAATTAGTGTATCTCACGAATCAAACTAGTGTATCATGTATAAAATTCACCTCATGCATTAAATTAGTGTATCTCGCACATCAAATTAGTGTATCATGTATAAAATGTACATCAGATTAATGTATCACGTATAAAATGTAATGTATCTTACTTAACGATTAATGTATCTTGCGCATTAAATTAATGTATCAACACTTATATTATTGTATCCATTTTGAGGGAATTTTGTGATTATAAACTTTTAAAGGATATATTGTAATTTTGCCTTAACAGTATGTAATTTCTGTAATTTGCCCATTAAAATTTAGTTGGATCCGGATTTGATTAGGAGATATTATTATTTTCTTGGTTAATTTAATTTCCAGCCAATTAAAGGCTACCGCGTCATTAATGAAAGGATGAATCATTACTCTTGAAAAAATTGTAATATAGGTCCATATATGTGAATAAAGGGTATTCTAAAGCCCAAAGGTGGAAGGAAGGTATTTTTATTCCGTTCACTATACTTGAATGGTATTTTAGGCTCTTCTCTGTATGATAAAACGAAACAAAAGAAACAAGAAATATTGAGAGAAGAGTTAGACATTGTTCAACTACATACTTATTACTATTCTATAATAATTTTCGACCTCCAAATCGTTTTATCTTTAAATATAAATCGAACTCGTAAAACGAGCTAAGATTTCAAGAACGTGCGACAATGAGAAATATGTTCCAACATCGAAGTCAAAAGTTGAAATTAAATAATGACCCTGAAGGTCATTTTTGAAATTTCTCATAAAATTATCACTTTATTCCTATCAATAGTTTCCACAAATCTTGTTTAATTAGTTTACGAATTTGATTTTAGATTTGATTGTAAAGTTGTGATTCTGAATTTTTTAGCGTTTTGGAGAGTTAAAATTGTTAAAACTGAATTTTTTATAACAATCGGAGCTACGATTTTTGAAATGAAATTTCATAAGTTTCATCAGCTCTTGAACGTGACTTTTGGGTTAGTGGGACTATTGTATCAAGTCTTGAGATATACATATTAGTTTTGGATGAGTACTTTTTGTATTTTGAAAGTTGAAAGTATAGGATACTTGACCAAATTAACATTTGGTAATAGAAAGCTCGCAATGAAATTCTGACAATTCCGTTAGTTTCAGAATATGATTTTTCGTCTAGATAAATTATTGGTTTGGGTCGTAAGACATTTGATTTTTATTCATTAGACGAGATGTAGAGACAATTGAGGCTAAAATTTGACTTCAGCCAACATTTGAGGTTAGAAAAGTTATTTTTGAGTTTTGATGATTTCACTAGGTCCGAATGGTAATATTTGATTTAGTTCTCAAAACATTTGGATGAATTTCATGTATTATTAGAAATTTGGAAATCATTAAGTTAAATTTGCTTTAGTCAACATCAAATTAGAAATACCTAAGTAATGAACACGATCGACTACATATGTAAATTTCTCAATTTCCTTTTCCAATGATCCCGGGCCATTAAAAACTAGTTGGTTTGGCTTATTTTATATCAGTCATTAATGTTGACACCTAATTTTGATCCTCCCCGATATGAATTAATTAACGAGCTTCTCAATTCTGAATGATTTGAAATAACTAGATTTCATAAAGTTCAAAACATTTTAAGTTATTTTAAATTAATCTCATCACTTTTTGTAAATTTTAGATAATATATATTATTTGTATAATTATGTATATAATTAGTATATTATATAATTATTCGAAAACCGTCTCAAAAGATTTTATTTTGTTTAAATATCTTTAGTTATATAATAGTTTACATTTCGAATTAGTTATTTTATATTTAAGTCGATTATTTTATTTCGTTAAAATTAAGAAGCTTATTAGTTAACTTATAATAATCCGATCTTATTTGTTTATGTTAACGGAATTCACCAAATGACTCGATTTGGCTAACTTATTGATTCCAAAGACAAGGATTTGGGCCCCTTTATTCCAATTCAATTCCCAAATGTTATGAAAGAGACCCAGCCCATTTCCCTTTATTCTAATTCAAAGAACTCGAAATCTTGTTTTTGTATAGGAATTTAGGACGGGTACAAATCGAACGGGCCTAAGGCCCAAAACGAAATGGGTCCAAATACTGGTCCAGAGTTTAGATAGACATAAACTGGATCTGGAACCAACTCTTTCTCTCTCTTTTTTACTTACCACATTTATTTCTGACCGATATTTGTCGTTAGTTTCAGGGTTGAAAGACTCAAACCCCCGCAAAACGCCTTATGTTTTAGATATTTAAAACGATCGACTCTTAATAGATTTTAAAATTTAATTTTTATAAGTCAAAGAATTTCACTTAGAAGATAGGCCAATCTTTCATCTTTTAAACAATTCCAAATCGATTCAAATTAAGTTGAAGAATATTTTAGCTAAACAGGTTAGTTGTCGGAAAACTGTATTAACGGATATTTTAGGTGCCGTAAAAACCTTCCTAAAATATAAATGTGAACCCCCGAACCCCCTTTAATGTTTTCACTAGGTTTCCTGTTTAAATCTTTTAGAAATTATGTTTTTCTTGATTTTTCGTAAAAATTAAGTGGCGACTCTAAAAAGGTCTAAAATAATAAAATATTTTTTCTGTAAATAAAATAATTAAGCCATTAATAATTTCGCTTGTTTAGTAAAGGACACCAGTCACTCTTGTTCACAGCAGTTGAGGGGGTTTTCTCAGCACCGCTAGGTCACGAGTTCGAGACTTGATACGTTGCGAATTTGAGAAAAAAAAAGGTATTCTAAAATATCATTTTTTATTAATTTTATAAATTCAAATATATTTTGAGATATAAACTTATCATGCTTTATAACAAGAGACTGTTTGATACGTAAGACAAGAAATATTAGTATTTTCAAATGAAAAATTTGGTTATGATCTTTAATTAGTTTCGAATTTATCTTATTTTAATTTATATCAAAATTGTAAGATTAGTGTCGCATATAGAATTTGGGATAAAGTAATTCTCATACCTCATTTCTGCATATCAAAATTACTAATTACGAATAAAATTATTGTCATGTGATAAAAAGTCACAAAATCAAGCCGTATTCTAACAAAAATGTAGAATAATACTATATACAATACGCCCTCGTGGTTCAATCATACCCTTTTCATTCACTACTTAACATAACTTACTCTATTATTTTAAAGAAATTTGACTTACTTATAATTAAAGGCCAAAACATGTGCAATATGACTAATTTGTCCTTATTCAAACATTTGCATATAAGTTATGAAGATATCTATATGATCACTTTATAACTTCAAGTGGTTAAATGACTCAGTGAAAATACGAATTGAAGTGTCTAGAAGTGCATATTTCTAAATCCTATCTTTTACTCGCAAAAGCACAAAACCCGAGAAACTAAGAGGATGAGACAACTTGTACCCGACAAACAAAACATTATCATCCTTGTGTAGTTGCCAGTTAATCATATTCATATGACCAAAAAAAATCACTTGATTTTGGCAACTAGTGATAACATTGATTTAGACGGTTTGTCCTTCCGTCAGTCCCTGAAGTAGCTTCTCTAGGTGCAGCTTTGTCTGGTGGAGCAACTAAACAAGATTGAGCTCTAACGCCCCTATTTCCACCGATTGCATATTCTTAGGGACTCTTTCATGAAGTGACCCTTTTGACCGTACTTGAAGCAATCAGTGGGGCAATCGCAACATGTTCCTGGGTGGTTCCTACCTCACTTAGCACATGTAGGAGTCTAATTACCTCCTTGTACCACACTACATGGAGACTGTGCTTGTCTAGCTCTGAAGTAAATTTAATATTATTTTAATCAATATTGATTTAATTATTTTCATATTCTTCCCTGCTAATTTATTGTTGATACATTGTCACTGTACATTATTTTTTGTTTATTTAATTGAATCTATAGTTTGTTACTTTGTCTCATTAGATGTTAATTGCCATGTAGTTGTTTTGATTATTTTAATATGTTAGCATTTACAGTAATCATTTGTAAAAATTAGCCAATGAAAAAAATCTCTCCGTCAGTTTTCGAGGTCAGACATGAATTTAGTTTAAGTTCGTATGTAGGAGACGAAAAAAATGTGTACAAGGGATGCATTTTACAAGTCATTATATACATAGTTCAACAACTTTCGCGTCTGGACTTGAAAATCCTAACGGTGAAAAAGTAGTATCTTTCTTTATAATCTATGACAATATGTCTCTTGTAACAACTTGATTCTCATGTACCTTTGGTTCCATTTGCAGCAAGTCATGCTTAGTAGATGGCTGTACGACTTGAAAATCACAACCTGAAAAGAAATTTTAGAAACTCTAAGTCAATCCAATCCCCCTGTTACAATTACAGATCCATGGAGTTGTATGGTGAAGATATGATAGGTTAATAGAGAAGAAAAAGTGAGTGTAATTAGTCAAATAAGATGATGAGTGAATAAAGTTGTTTAGACCAATAATGAATTGGTATTAAACAACCAACAGCAGAGCAAATAGAATAACTTACATTTGTGTTGGAGGAACCAAATCAGAGGGATTTCCAATCGATGTTTATGATGGGAATTTGAGCAATATTTGGCCAGTATTTCCCCTTGTCAAATTGTACTAGTGGTGTGAGCAATGGACATTTGGAAATATCGAGTTTAGAGAGGGAAGAGGACATCCATTTTACTGGAAGGGATTGGAGATTAGGGCAATCTCTGATGGTCAGGTGAGAGAGGGAGGAGGGCAGTGCTGATTCGGAGAGTGATTGGAGATTATGGCAATTCGAGATGTACAGCTCAGTGAGGGAGGAGGGCAGTAGTGTTGATTCGGAGAGTGATTGGAGATTATGGCAATTCGAGATGTGTAGACGTATAAGTGAAGTGAGGTGGGAAAAATGTAGTGAATGGAGCTCATCATGGTATCCTAAATGTAGCTGAGAAAGAGAGGAGGGAAGTCCACCTTGTGACTGAATTTGAGGTATAGTACCCTCAACGCGTAGATGTTTAAGAGAGGTGAGGCTTTTCAGAACTTGGCTGCTTAATGTTTTCAGATTGTTTATGGTAAGTCTCTGAATAGAACAAGGCAACTCCCAACGTTGGATCTCTTCGTCACTCCCATCATGATAAATCTCTAACTCAGTGAGTCTACGTAAACACCACTCCTTTCTTCCGTTCACTAACTTGTTGCAATCATAAATGACAAGGACTTGTAAATCTATTTGTGGCAGACACTTGAGATTCTCACAATTCCTAATATGCAAAAATGTCATGGCAGACTCACGGGCCACCGAAAGTATTTCAAGATTCTCACATCTCCAAATCTCAAGACGTTCCGTTGCAGAAGGAATCAAAAACCTAGTAAGGTAGTGGCAATTCGTTACACTCAATTTGCGTGCTTTTGGGAGCAACTCAGGTGATATATCATCTATACAATCACATCCATGCAGTCTCAATTCCTCCAGAAACATGTTACAATGATCAACTCCAGGCTCCTCCAATTTCAATTTCAATTTATGACAACCACATATCTCTATTCTCTTCAAGGAAGTGGGCAGTATGCTAAAAGGTAAGGAGGTAACAGAGTTACAATCACGTATAACTAATGCAACAATCTGCTTCATTCCCTCAAGTTGGAGTTGAGCTTCGTCAATAAGAGGTGTCGTTGAAATTCTCAATTCTGTAAGACAACAAAGATTTTCAGGCAACTTCCCCCTCAACTCCGGACATTTTTCAATTGAAAGCTTCTCAAGTATAGGGAACTCCCCAATTCCTAGTACGTGCCATTGCTTCCACTCCGGCATATCTTCAAATAAAAGCTTCTTAAGACTGTTAAAAGGCTTTTTGGAGTATACGGAACTACCATAGAATTCTTCCGTCACCTCTCTTATTCCATGCATCCCTCTAATGGAAAGGAATTTCAGACAAGGAAGCTGTCCTAGTGATGGCAGGGAATCACAGTCCTTGCAGTTGCTAAGAGACAATTTTACTAGCTCAACAAACAAAGGATCAGCTACCCAATTTGAAAATTTTGCCCCTCTATATCCCCTGATTTGGAGTTGTTTTATATTTGTGTGCGGGTGTAGCTCATCAAGTATCTCTCTTTCAGTTTGTGAATCGTAAGCACAACTACCTTCACTCCACTCCAAACATAACTTGTCAACATGTTCCTTTTCCTTCATAGTTGCCTTCACAGCTTCCCTTCTATCAACGACATTTTCCAACTCTAAAACTGATAGACATCCATACAAGTTATGTAATTCACCCAAATCTTCCATTCTCAAACCACCTATAACAAACTTGGCTCCCACTAGCATTTGGAGACTTTTCCACTTGCTCAGATATAGAGGCATCTTCAAGCTATCAGTGTTGGTTAGATCAAGATGACGCAAGTTGATCAACTTATCCATCTGCACCGGTAGCTCCACAAGACAACGACAAGATGACAGGAGAAGTGTTTCCAAGTTATACAAAACACAAATGGAATCTGGTAACTTTTCAATACGTGCCCTAGAAAGGTCCAAAAATCTCAGGAGATTTAATTTGATAAACAAGTCATTTGGCAACTCGTTAATATCATAACCCGACAATGATAATGCCCTTAAGGACGTCAGTCAGCTTGGCAGTATGTTATGCAACACCCTCTTGCTTAGCTGACATATGTAACTGATATTGGATGGAACCAATGTCCTCAACTGCTCTGATTTGGAGAGTGGTTTCAATTTCTCAAAGACACCTTCTTGTCCTATGGAATAGGACATGTGTCGACTTTGTTCCAACATATCATGGGATCCTTCGGTCTCTTCCAACCTAATACAAAGTTTTGAAGATGCAGTTTGGGCCAAATCATTGATAAGGTCATGCATTAAGAATCTCCCCGATTTCCATCCAGACTCTGGGACCCTCTCAAACAATGATCTTGATCTCAACTCGTCAAAGTATTCCTTACCTGAACAGAACTCCTTTACAAGACCATTAGCAATCCACAGGTAAATAGCTTGGTCTTTGCAGAATTCATAATCTTTGGGATATATTGCACAAAAAGCAAAACATCGCTTCAAATGTGGAGAAAGATCATTGTAGCTCAACATCAGCGCTGGTAATATACCATTCCAACAACTTTTCTGATCCCATATTTCACTTCTTAAAATGTTTCTCCACTCATCTACCTCTGATTTGCCGCGTAAAACACCAGCAAGTGCCTTTAGAGCTAAAGGCAACCCTTTGCATTTGTCTGCAATGTTTCTCCCAACCTCTTCAAGTTCCGGATGATCCCTATTTTCTAGTGAATGTCGTTTGAATAAAGCCCAAGAGTCTTCACTAGACAGATTCCCCACAGTGATTGTGCAACGATCAGCACACATCGTCCGAGCAACACTCTCCTTACGTGTAGTTACGATGATCTTACTTCCCACGTCTCCGTGTATAAAAACATTTCTCAGGTTATCCCACTCACTATAGTCATCATTCCACACATCATCAAGGACAACAAGAAACTTCTTTTCCTTCAAGCTTTCCTTCAATTTGACCTGTAGCTGATTTAAATTGCCGTCATCCTTTGAGTCAAATGAGCCAATCTCTTGAAGTAACCCTTTCGTTATTCTCAAAGCATCATATGGCTCAGAAACACAGTACCAAGCTGTCAAACCAAAATGGTTCTTCACCTTGACATCGTTGTAAACCGCTTTAGCTAGTGTTGTCTTACCCGCACCGCCCATTCCAACAATAGGAACTACAGTCAGGTTTCCTCCACCTGCATTTTCAGACAATAAACGGTTAATCAAATCCTTTATTTCCTCGTGCCTACCAAAGATATCCGATTCATCAACCAAACAAGTTGAAGGTGTTCTAGCTTCTTGTTTAGTCAAACCAAAATGTCTCTGTAAGCCAAGGTCACTAATTTGATTTTGCAAATTCTGCAATGCTTCAATAGTCTTTTCCAACTTTTCATTTATGTTGATAAAAGAATGATCACCCAAGCACATGTTGCAAAATCTACAATGTTTCAATATTTTTTCTGCGAGATTTTAATTTCATTTTTTAAATTGAAGGGATTTAGTACATCTAGTTTGTTATTATTGTAAAGCAGTAGAAAAAGACTAAAGCATAGGGCCAAGACAACATAAGTTGTGTCAAAAGTAAATGATAAAACTTAAAATATGTATAATTTGTACAATCTACAACTGGCATTCATGGAGGGGAGGAGGGACTATGCCATTTTTTATTCCAAAACTAAGACTTTTCAAATAATTAGACAACGATAAATTAAAGCAATTCATTACTTCTCAGTTCAATAATTGAAATAGAGGTGTCGAGGGGTGGGGGGTGTTAGGGGGAACTTAAAAATAAAATAGCTTAAAATGATATTTCCTTCGTCCCATTATATGTGAGATAGTTGAACTCGATATAGAATTTAAGAAAGAAAGGAAGATTTTTAAAACTTATGGTCCAAAATGAATGATAGAAATTTGTGTTGCTGTAAATCATTTAATTAAAGGTAAAATAGACATTTTATAGCTAAATCGTTACTTAATATAGAAATATGTCATTTTGTTTTTGAGACTGACTACAAAGGAAAATAAGTCACATAAATTGAGACAGAGGGAGTAGATTTCTACACAGCTCATTACCGTGTTAAAAAAGGATAAATGAAGCATAGGGAACAATAAGTATTGAGACAACAACTACACAATGCTCTGACTACATACTTATTAGTATTGTACACTAATTTTTGACCTCCGAATCGTTTTATTTGTACATATAAATTAAACTCGTAAAACGATCTCAGATTTCAAGCACGTGGGGCAATGAGAAATGTGTTCCAACATCAAAGTCAAAGGTTGAAATTATGTAATGACCCTGAAGGTCATTTTTGAAAATTCTCAAAAAAAGTTATCATTTTATCCCTTTCGGTAGTTTCTCCAAATCTTGTTTGATCAGTTTAGAAGTTGATTTAAAAAATTGATTATAAAGTTTGTGATTTTGAAAGTTTTAGAGTTTTGAAGAGTTAAAGTCGTTAAAAGTTAACATTTGGTGATAGCAAGCTCGGAATGGAATTTTGAATATTTTGTTAGCTCTAGAATATGATTTTTTTGATCTACACATATTATTGGTTTGGGTCAAGGATTTTGATTTGATAAATACACCACCAACTGCTAACACAACTTTCATTTCTGAAAACTGCAAATTCAAAGCAAAATGTTTTTTTTTGAATGGTAAGTGAAGGAATATTGATTGTATTGAAGTATTAACTTAATAAGGGAATACATGGGAGATATATATAGGAGATATAGGAAGGAGTACTAATCCTAATAGGACTAGGATTAAGGAGTACTAATCCTAATAGGACTAGGATTAAGGAGTACTAATCCTAATAGGACTACGATTAGTACACAGTAAATACTAATATTATTTAATACTATTTATTTAATATTGCAAACAAGAATGAAGCACTGATTGCAAACAATAAAGAAGCAAAACAATTCTCTTTTCTTGACTACAAAATAATTGAGGCAATAAAGCAAAGTATAATTTTTAGCTTTATGTCTATTCATTACTTTTGCTTTTTTTTCAACAGCTCATTTTAGTGCTCAATTGGGCCTAACATATCACTTAGCCAAAAAACAAAGACTCAGGAAAACTCTAAGTATGACCACTTTATCATTATCATCATCAAATTATAATAAATAAGACATAATACATAAATATTATTCTTAACTTGGCGTCACCTGAAAACTATAATCTTTAATTTTGGATTTGTACAAATAGACACTTAAAATTGTATAAAATTAAACAAATAGAAACATTCATTCTACATAATAATTTTGTGGCGTCCTACGCGTATTATGCCATGTAGGATACGTGTGTACATGTTCAATTTATACAAATTTAAGTGCTTTACTACTAATTGTGACACTTCAATTTTCTGACCTCCTAGTGAATGCATTGAGATAATAATATGAGAAATTAATAAAATAAACTTCGTTTATAATTCAAAAATAAGTTTGCAAAGCAAAAAGGAAAAATAACAACTATCTAAATTAAATTTCTCAATAGTTCCCTTTTATTGGTAGAATAATGTTAGAAGAAATAGTGTAAGATTAACTTTGAGGTTCCTGCTTATAATAATATATGATCATGACTACAAATAAAGTAGCAATAAAGCAAAGTATAAT
The DNA here is from genome assembly GCF_001406875.1 of Solanum pennellii. NCBI lineage: Eukaryota > Viridiplantae > Streptophyta > Magnoliopsida > Solanales > Solanaceae > Solanum > Solanum pennellii. The sequence goes on along the minus strand of NC_028647.1, from coordinate 62,867,907 downwards.
TTTTAGCTTTCTGTCTATTAATTACTTTTGCTTTATGCACTAGTGCTTTTTTCAACAGCTCATTTTAGTGCTCAATTAACCAAAAAACAAAGACTCAGGAAATCGCAAAGTATGACCCACTTTATCATTATTATCATCAAATTATATAATCGTTTATATAAATAAGGCATCATGGATATTATTCTTAACTTAGTGTCAGCTGATAACTATGACCTTTAATTTTGGGTGTACACAAGTAGACACTTAAACTTGTACAAAATTAAATAAATAGACACATTCATTCTATATGACACCCTACATGACAATTAATTTTGTATCCTACGTGGCGTTCTACGCGTATTATGTCATGTAGATATGTGTGTCTACTTGTTTAATTTTATACAAGTTTAAATGCCTACTTGGCCACCCTCAAAGTTGGAGGGCGTAGTTATTCGTTGAAGCCAAGTTAAAGATCATATTTATGTATTATGTCTATATAAAATTGCTTTTAACTGTCTTTTTATAATACTAGTTTTTGAGCACGTGCGTTGCACGTGTATTCTAGACTAAGTAATAGTTTATTAAAATAATATTAGAATAAATGTGTGATGAGTTAAATGAACTTTTGAAAGGGATATAGGTTACCTTTTACCTGAAACTTATTCAAAGTCCTTTCATAATCGAATTTAACAAAAATAATTAGTTAAAATGTATATATAATATCAAATGTATCATGACAAACTATTAAGATCAACGTGATTCGATGCCACATCAAATTAGACAAAGAACTTCAAACAATGAATTAACCTCTAAAATACAAGTTCATCTACAATATATCATCTCATATATAATAAAAATTATCTATAGTAATTCATGCAATTACACGTTCAAATGTAACTCGAATTAAAGCTTAATAGCATAAAGACATAACAACTTTAGTAATCAACATCACCTGGAAGTAAACAACCACAAAATTCATTATTGACAAAATATCAAAACTATTGCTTCATTGTATTGCTGTCTCAAATCTGCAGATAGCTAGATAGACATTAATCTGTATATTAGTATGCATATATCATACAAGTTCAAGAATCTAGTTTTCAATCATGTGAAATAATTTGAACAATAATATACTTACCCAAACTATTGTGTGAATCCATTGGAACTTCATCTTATGCTTTATTCAGATGTGTTATGCATATTATATAAAACTTAATAACTTACATGAAAAGCTTTTTAACCGATAAGAATCAAATGAAACAGTAAATTTAAAATAATGGGATAAGCTCATATAATTATACTAGTTAGTGTAGGATTTAGTATTCTTTCTTTATTTTGGTTGTTATTTGAGGTTTTTTTTCAAAAATATTTGCACCTATATAGTTATAATTTTTAGTTTACACTTTATACCGAATATAACTAATATGAGTTGGTGTGAGATAGTTGAGATTTTTCTATCCTTAATTAGAATTTAGGAGCACGAGTCGTAGAATGAAAAAAAATCATGTCAGGAGCGCCACTCCTTCAAATGTGCAAATTCGAATTTAGTTGGACTCCAATGTGGATATCAAGCACCGAATGAGCAAACAACATATCCACTATAAAAATATATTAGTACTTCTTTGGAGTTTATTCAACCATCACGAGTTATAATTCTAATTTGATTTTCTGTACACAAATCTTACAAAATGAGTACTCTAACCACTAGTTGAGTCCCAAACATATTAACTAATCGAGTTTGTCAACTTACAAAAGAGGCTTGCACTGGAAACATGAAATAATATCAGCGGTACACTGATTTTAATCGCCCTTCTTTGATAGTCGCATCTCAAAGACTTGCCTATAACAACAGACCTGAAAATTCATTGTGGACGACATAATAACTTTAGTGGAAAGTTTTTTTTTAAAAAAAAGAACTCGGGAACAGATGTAAAAATAGCAGCAGCACCTTAGAAACACTTCCTACGGACTTTTGATTAAACATGGTGGCAATTGAGACGTGAATTAAAACACGGTAGAGCATAAACCAATAATCAATAAGAAACATAGAATCTATCACGGCATGATTAAAAATGAAAAGAAGTAACAAAAAAGCAAAGTGAAATAAAAAGCTTACGAGGGAAAAGAATAGCTTACATCAGTTGGGGAGCCATTCGTTTTAATCATTACATGCATTCCCAATCGATCTTTATGGTGGGGATATGAGCAATTTGTGGCCAGTATCCCCCCTTGTGAAATTCTAGTAGTGGTTTGAGCAATGGACATTCTGAAATCCATAGTTTAGAGAGGGAAGAGGGCAATGCTGATTCAGCAAGTGATTGGAGATTCGGGCAATGGGAGATGGTCAGCTGAGAGAGGGAGGAGGGCAGTGCTGATTCAGCAATTGATTGGAGATTCGGGCAATGGGAGATGGTCAAGTGAGAGAGGGAGGAGGGCAGTGCTGATTCAGCAATTGATTGGAGATTCGGGCAATGGGAGATGGTCAGGTGAGAGAGGGAGGAGGGCAGTGCTGATTCAGCAATTGATTGGAGATTAGGGCAATGGGAGATGGTCAGGTGAGAGAGGGAGGAGGGCAGTGCTGATTCAGCAAGTGATTGGAGATTACGGAAATGGGAGATGGTCAGGTGAGAGAGGGAGGAGGGCAGTGCTGATTCAACAAGTGATTGGAGATTAGGGAAATGGGAGATGGTCAGGTGAGAGAGGGAGGAGGGAAGTGCTGATTCAGCAAGTGGGAGATTACGGATTTGTAGAGTTTGAAGCGAAGTGAGGTGAGAAAAGGAGGAAAGCTGGCCGTGTGACTGAATCTTTGGTGGTTGTAGATGAACAAGTAGATATTGAAGAGAGGTGAGGCTTTTGAGATGTTGTCTGCTCAATGTTTTCAGATTGTATATGGTAAGTCTCTGAATAGAGGAAGGCAACTCCCAATGTTCAATATCTTCGTCACTCCCATCATGATAGATCCATAACTCTATGAGTCTCTGTAAATTCCATTCCTTTCGGCCATTCACCAGTTTCTTGCAATTTCTGATATAGAGTTTTTGTAAATTGAAGGGCAATTCTCCTTCTATTTCTGGACAATCAGACAGATTCAGTCCCTTGAGAGATGGAAGGAGTTCCTGCATACGTTCTGGCAGACACTTGAGCTTCTTACACTCCAAAATATTCAGTGACGTCATCTGGGCCGCTCCTCCACATGCCACTGATAGTTTTTCAACATTCTCACAATTCTGAATAGTGAGAGTTTCAGTGGCAGAAGGAATTAAAAACCTAGTAACGTTGTGGCAATCCCAAATAATCAAATGACGTGCTGTTGGGAGAAACTCAGGTGATATATCATCTACACAATCACAATCATACACACTCAAATACTCCACAAACATCTCATCAACTGGCGCCTCCAATTTCAATGTTGGACAACCAGATATCTCTATTCTCTTCAAGGTAGTTGGCAATATGCTAAAAGGAAAGGAGGTAACAGAGTTACAACCACTGATATATAATGCTTCAATCTGCTTCATTGCTTCAAGTTGGGATCTAAACAGTTGAGCATCATCAAAAACAACTGGACAACCAACGACCCTAAACCTTTTTAAACTTGAAAATTGGATGGGCATCTCCAAACTGAGTTCAGGGCAATTTTTAATTAAAAGGTTCTCAAGTGTAGGGAACTCTCCAATTCCTAGTGTGTGCCATTGCTTCCACTCAGGCATATCTTCAAATTCAAGCTTCTCAAGACAGTTAAAAGGCTTTTTGGACGACAATATGCCATAGAATTCTTCCGTCACCACTCTTATTCCATGCATCCCTTTAACGGAAAGAAATTTCAAACAAGGGAGTTGTCCTAGTGCTGGCAAGGAATAACAGTTCTTGCAGTTTCTAAGAGACAAATTCACCAGCTTAACAAACGAAGGATCAGCTACCCAATTTGGAAAGTTTGTCCCTCTGTATCCACTGATTACAGCTTCTTTAATGTTTTTATGTGGGCGTAGCTCATCAAGTATGTCTCTTTCTGTTTGTGAATTGTCAGCACTAATGCTTTCACTCCACTTCAATGATAACTTGTCAACATGATTCTTCTCCCTCATCTTTGCCTTCACAGCTTCCCTTCTATCAACCACATTTTCCAACTTCACAACTGATAGAGATCCATATAAGTTTTGTGCTTCACCAAAATATTCCGTTCTCCAACCACCTAGAAGAAACTTGGCTCCCACCAACACTTGGAGGCTTTTCAACCTGCTCAGATGTAGTGGCATCTTCAAGCGCCGAGTGTTGCTTATGTCAAGATGACGCAAGTTAATCAACTTATCCATCTGCCGCGGTAACTCCTTAAGATAACCACAAGATGACAGGAGAAGTGTCTCCAAATTATACAATCCACAAATGGAATCCGGCAACTTTGTAATCCATGTACAAGAAAGGTCCAAAAATCTGAGGAGCTTTAATTTGATAAACAAGTCATTTGTCAACTCCTTAATATTGTAATGAGACAATGATAGTACCCTCAAGGATCTTAGTGTAGGCAGTATGTCAAGCAACACCCTCTTGCTTAGTTTTGAGTAATGGAACTGGATACCGATTGGAAGTAATGTCCTCAGCTGCTCTGATTTAAAGAGTGATTTCAATTTCTCAAACTCACCATCTCCTCCTATTGAATAGGACATGTGCCGACATTGTTCCAACATACGCGATCCTTTGTTATCTTCCAACCTTATACAAAGATTTGAAGATGCAATTTGCGCCAAATCATTGACAAGGTCATGCATTAAGAATTCCTCTACGTCTCTTTCAGAAGGCTCTGAGGCCATTTCGAACAATGATCTTGATCTCAACTCGATAAAGTATTGGTTACCAGAATGAAACTGATGTACAAGACCATTAGCAATCCACAGGTGAATAACTTGGTCTTTGCGAAATTGATAATCTTTGGGATATATTGCACAATAAGCAAAACACTGCTTTAAATGTGCAGGAAGATCATTGTAGCTCAACATTAGTGCTGGTAATATACCATTCGAACAACTTGGAAGCTCCCATATTTCACTTCTTAAAATGTCTCTCCACTCATCCACCTCTGATTTGCTGCGTAACATACCAGCAAGTGCTTTTAGAGCTAAAGGCAACCCTTTGCACTTGTCTGCAATTTGTTTTCCAACCTCTTCAAATTCTGGATGTTCCTTGGGATCCTTGTGCTCTAATGAATGTCGTTTGAATAGAGCCCAAGAGTCTTCACTAGACAGAATTCCCATGTAGATTGCCTCACTACCCATCATCAAGGCAACACTCTCTTTACGTGTCGTTACAATAATCTTACTTCCTATATTCCCTTGTAAAAAAAGATTTCTCAAGTCATCCCACTCAGGATAGTTATCATTCCACACGTCATCAAGGACAACAAGAAACCTTTTTCCATTCAGCGTTTCTTTCAATTTGACTTGTAGCTGATTAAGATTGTCATCAGCGTTCAAGTCAGTTGAGCCAATTTCTTGAAGTAAACCTTTTGTTATTCTGAAAGCATCATATGCCTCAGAAACACAAAACCAAGCTGTCAAACCAAAATGTTTCTGCACTCTCTTATCATTGTAAACGGCTTTAGCAAGTGTTGTCTTACCCAGGCCGCCCATTCCAACAATAGGAATTACAGACAGATTTTTTCCCTTAGTATCCATAGACAACAAGCGGCCAACCAAATTCTCTATTTCATTCTTCCTTCCAAAGATAGCAGAATCATCAACCAAAGAAGTTGAAGGTGTTCTAGTTTCTTGTTTAGTCAAAACAAAATGTTCTTTTAAGCCAAGGCGACCAATTTGCTTTTCCAACACCTCCAGTTTTTTAGTAGTGTTTTCCAACTTCTTCTTTATGTTAAGAAAGAAATCATCACTCAAGCACAGGTTAAGGTCACTTACTTGCTGGTTGCTTGTTTCCACTTTAAGCCTCAAAGCTTCATAATTGACTTGTTCTATCAAGTTTTCAGCAGCGCCCACATCAGTCTGAAGCTTATGTAACCACTGGCTCACAAATTGATTTGATGCTTTCTTATTCTCTGCATCACTTAGCACAATTTGAAGACCAAGCAAAATGTCCCCCAGCTTCTCAAAGAGCTCAACATCATCTGTATGCTTCCGAAGCATGTTGAGCAGATCACCGTTAGGAGCAAGCCTATCAAAGAGAACATTCAAAGCTGAGGAGAGAAATGCACCACCAACTGCTAACCCAATCTCCATTTCTCAAATCTGCAAAAGCAAAATATGATTCTTTAACAAGATATATCTTCAAATTGTGTCTGTTATGAGCTTTATTTTACCTGTTGAATGCTAAGAGTAATTTGCAAACAAGAAGTAAAACTTTCCTCTTTTTTCTTTTCAAAAAGTTGAATAATTGAGGCAAGTATCTTTTGCTTTATGTCTATTCATTACTTTTGCTTTATGCACTTATTCATTTTTCAACAGCTCAGTGTAGTGCTTAATTGAGCCCAGCATATCATGAATTGGATTCTGTAACATTTTCCTTTTCTCAATGGTATTATTTTTTATGTGTTTACTTGAGCTGATGGCCTTTCCGAAACAATCTCTCTACCCTACAGGTAGTGATAAGGTCTACATACACACCCCACTTGTACGTGGGGTTATACTTGGTATGTTGGTTGTTTCTATTTTTCTATGTTGACGTAACAAATAAACATCCAACATATACTGTAGTTTTAGCAATATGCAAAACTACAAAACACAGACTAAGAAATAGCTTCTTCTTTTTTTCCTTTTACTGAAGCAACAACTCAACGGATTGAGTACAATTAGCATAAGTTTAATATTAATTGTAATAGTGGCATATTTAGTTTTAAAAAATCTATCTCCACCCTTCTCACTCTATAGATTTTTCGCTAGATTACATATAAACTCTCTCTACGAGACACCAATATTTCGGCCATTCACCAGCTTCTCGCAATCGATGATCACAAGTTATTGTGCAATCCTTACTTTTTGTGTTATAACTATGCATTCTCTCTTTAAAAGAAAAGAAACAAGAATAGGATTCTTATGTTTTTATGAGGAATAAAATGTGTACTAAAAGAAGGGAGTTTTCGCAAATAACCAGTATAATAAACCTAATTATGCTTCATAGCTATAATTTACATATTTACAAATTGTAGCTACAGTTTAAGCTTACTCGTTGTATAATTCACGAGTTTTTATAATTTGCAGGTTTATATAATTCGCGGATACATTTGTATAATTTAGTTATTTTTGTATAAACTTGAAATAACGAATTTATACAATTTACAAACATTTGAAGTGTAAACAGTTTTACAAATTATACTATACGAAATTACATTATACAAAAGTTATATAAATTTTGATTTATACAAACGTGTGAATCAAGGTATTTTTTCATTTCAAAATAGATTTAATCAATTGAAGCATATGAAAATATTTTTGATTTTTTATTTTGTGGTAAATTGAGATCACTGGATAATAATGAGAATTTTTTAAAAGAAAACATTGTCTTAACCTTGAACTTTCTTTAATGAGTGTAGGATATAGTTACTTGGGTTTTTTCAAAAACACTAGTTTCTGACAACGTGCGTTGCACGTTTATTTTTTACTATTGTTATATAATTTAAAATTGTGCTATCAAATAGAAAATGTTTAAATCAACAATATTAATTTTACCAATTATATTTCATGTATCAACAAAAATAAATAAAAAGGGATTGCGCATTTGGCACCAAGCAAAAAGTATGTGAAATTAATTAATATAATATAGTCTCTTTTAACTTTGTATAAGTCTTTTTGATCTAAATATCAGTGATAACCTTTTATTGCCATAAATGGATATTAAAAATACATGTACACTTATTGATCAGATTGCCTATTTTATTTTAATGAGATACGATAGAGTGAAATATTTATATTATTTAAGTAAGGTTCTAAAATTAAAGGACTGTACTATCAAAATTATACAAGATTAAAAGCAATTACGTTTAAAATATAAAATTGACAGATATATAATTTAAACGCTGAACTTCATACATACATCTATTTCAAAAGCTCATAATAATAGCTAAAAGATTACAACACCACAATGAGTTTATTAGAAATGCAAAAAAATTAGAAACAACATTAATCTTCGTGATGGAGAATATATATCGAAAGAGATATGAGGACTTAGGCATGTCTAAAAAGAAGTCTTCAAGTTCTTCTCCCCACCTCATATATTCTATTTTTTCATGTCTTTTTTGCCTATCATAGATGGAATAGTTTTTTGATTATCAGTTAAATGACAATTTCTTTCATTTTTCAATGGTTATCACCTAGTTCTTAAATAGTAGTAAAAATGTCTGTTTAAATTCTATATTTTTCAGTTCTAAATAATAGTCTTTAATATATAGATAGATAGAAAGATGAAAAATACAAATCATAGTTAGACTTAATAAGAGAATTAACATTACCACTAATAATTATTGCTTTGAACTTGGAATCTAGTTTAGTTTGAATGAATATTTAAAAAGATGAAAAACATAAATCATTATAATTAGTAATAAATGAGGCAATTACAAGTCAATATATAATAACACATTTTTAATATCTTGGTAATAATAAATCAAATAAATAAAATCAGTGGCATTAATCGGATAAATGAGGAGTCACTCTTTTCATATGCCAGTAATTATTCTAGGATATACATGTACAATTAAAATATATCTTTTCACATTCCAAACATTTAATTATTTGCTTATATTTTAATTAAGAATTAATTTAAGGAAATGCAAAAGTCATCTACATTTTTATTAAAATGATACAATTTAACATTTAAATTAAATAATTAAATTTTTTTTAACATTTTAATTTATAGTAAGGGTAAAATTGTAATTCGATACAAGTCATCTCAATAATTTATTACTAATTCATTCATATATAATAACACATTTTTAATATCTTGGTAATAATAAATCAAATAAATAAAATCAGTGGCATTAATAGGATAAATGGGGAGCCACTCTTTTCATATGCCAGTAATTATTCTATGATATACATGTACAATTAAAATATTTCTTTTCACATTCCAAACATTTAATTAATTTCCTTATATTTTAATTAAGAATTAATTTAAGAAAATGCAAAAGTCCTCTACATTTTTATTTAAATGATACAATTTAACATTTAAACTAAATAATTAAATACTTTTATAACATTTTAATTAATAGTAAGGATAAAATTGTAATTCAACTTTTAACTTTTGTTGTTCCCTCTTATAATAATATATGATACTAATGACTCGATAGATTAATGAACTTCACATTAATGTTTTCCAATTTATTGATTTATTTATTAAAAGGTAAATGTATTATTGGGTAGAAAAATGGTAGTGTTTAGATATCAGTAAAAATGTCTCATTAGGAAGGTAACTTTAGTCTATATATTCATGAATAGGAGAAAAATAACCAATATCACTTTTTTAACAATTATTGAAATATATATATATATNTTTGAATAGGCTTTTTAATTATTTTTTGAAATGTGATTAAACATTATTGTTAGAAGTTAAATTATTAATATAATTGTGATATATTACGGGGACATGATCGTAATCCAACTTTGAAGGTACCCCATATCAATGTATTTATTTTTTAAAAATTACATTTATTAAGGGAAAATTGTATATAATAACAAACTAATAACCTAAAATAAATGGAGTAGCTAGGGTTTGATTTAATTGTGCTCCATAGCAAACGTTAGCCAAAGTTTGTCAGGCGTCTCTCTCCCAAAAATCTCTCTCGCCACTCTCCCATTCTCGCTCGCCACTCTCCATCTGCTCGCTTTATTCACAGAAGTGTATAAATTCTGTTTCTGTTTTGTATAAAGCGAGAGAAAATTGTATATACACATGCGGAAACATATATTTTCGTGCTATACACTTAATTATACAATTTACAAATATTTTACTTCAATTCAATTGTAGACAAATGCAAATTTTATACAAATATTGCAGAGAAAAAGGCCAACGAATTATACAATTGCGAATTATACAATTGCAGTGAAATACAATTTTCTCTAGCTTTATACCACAGAAGTGTATAGATTGTGTTTCTGTTTTTGTATAAAGCGAGAGAAAAACATATATCTTCTTGCTATACACTTATAATTATGCAATATACATACATTTTAATTCGATTCAATTGTATGCAAAACAAATTTTATAAAAATATTGCAGCGAAATAGGCAGCGAATTATACGATTGTACATTATACAATTGCAGTGAAATAGGATAGCGAATTATACAATTATAGCGAAATAGGCCAGCGAATTATACAATTTTGTCCAACGAATTATATAATTGTATATGTATAGCGAATTATACAGTTTTATGTTTGCTATGGAGCGAAATTATGCAAACTTTGCTATAGCATACAAATATGAATTTTTTATTTGCTATATGTGAAAGTTGCCCTATTATTAAATACTATGTTTCAAATAAAGGAAGAGATTTTGTGTTCCAAAGGTCCACTGTTGAAGTTGTTTCATACATTTTTTTATTATTACTACCTTAAGCGAAAAATACCAAAAGAAGGAATTTGACTGAATAGTAAAAATATGTCTTTAAACTTTATGCCGCATTCAATTTGATAGAATTCATTTAGTTTTTAATTACTTTAGTCTAAGATATTTTATTTATCTAATAGTATAGCTAGATAGTACATATTAAAACCTTGAATATACTTCTTTTCTTTAAAGCTTGTAGCTCCAAACATTCAATCACATTTATTCATAAATTTAAGTTACTAATTTATTTCTAAAGAATAACATAAAATATGGTACATTAAAGGTAATTCATAGATGCAAGAGAATATCCTTTCGAAGTTATAGAAAAATATCATAAAAAAATAATACAATGTAAAAATATATATATATTGTGCATCTTTTGTTCACCTAGTCACCACGAAGTACGTAACCATCAAAAAGAAAAAATAACATTAGAATTTTCTAGCTTTTTGACTCTAAAAATAATCATATGATGGGTATAATAGTTTTCCATGACTTGGGGTGAAAAGGATAAAACAAACAACAAAAAATTAAATCTAAAAAGCAAAACAAATAGACCAAATATAAAAAAATAAATACATAATGGAATCTGTAAGCAGAACATAATATATGTGCATATCTAGATTTTCTTTCATTCAACATTACTTCAACCTTGAAAAATTGACAACATATATCAAATGATACAAAAAGCGTAAGAGAAGTAATATCGAAATTAAAAAACATTTTTAATCATAATACGCTAATTTTTTTTAAAAAAAACTATCTCTTATTTTTCATTATTCCTCACACCTTGATAAAGAAGCTTATGAAAATTCTTTCATATCATCAGCATTTTTATGGTTTATTATCTTAACGAAACAAGCAAAATTAAGAAAACAACTAAGATTACTTCATGACAAAGCTTACAGAAAAGTACCTTCTCAGGAAGCACAGAAGTATATTTATAAGTTAGTAAATATATAATGTCATATAGAAACTCAAAAGTCATGCTGAAAAAAAAAGTCATACAAATAACTCTTGAGTTCTTATCCATACATGCACTTGCATTTAATTTATAATTATTTCTTTTGGCTAATTCATTATTCAATATAATTAACGGAAAAGGGCCTAAAATACCCTTAAATTATTGAAAATGGTATAAAATTACCCTCCATCCACCTATTGACTCCAAAATACCCTTCCCACCCACGTATTGGGTCCAAAATACCCTTGTCGTCCACCTTTTGGTTCAAAATTGACCACTTATTTAACGGTTTTATATTTAAAGTATTTAAATATTTTTTAAAATACGTGGCGCTCAACTATTTGTTAAAATTTAACTTATAAGTATAATTTATAAATCAATCCACTACCCACCCATTACTAATTAAATTCCTCTAATAAACACGTCACTTTATTAATGTAAGTTACTGCCAATTGAGTGTTTTTAAAAATTATAGAAGTAAATTATCATACATTCAAATGGTTAAATAAAAATCACCGATAAACTTAAAAGTCTGATTATGTTCATCTTAATTATTCTTACGTCTCAATTATGTGATGTTACTTCATAGGTAACTTTTTTTTTAAAAATAATATATTAAAGGTTTTAAAACAAATCATAAATATTTATAAAATTATATTTAAAAAAAGTGCATAAATTAATTTGGAATGTATTAATTCTTTACTTCTATATTTTTTCCTGCAATTCTATTTACTTTTTGTTCTACAAAAAATGTGGTGTGGTGAATTGAAATATTTGTGTAATTATTTGATTATAGTCTTGATCTTTTTAAAGTTAGGTTTTACAATGTAGCTTCATGGTCCATTAATTTTCTATGAAATTTTTATTTTTATTTGCGGTCAAGTTAGCAATCTATGACTTTATTGTAAGTTTGCTGACTACCAAATTTATAGTTGATTGCTCATAAGGAATAATTTTAATCGTTAAAATGGGTATATAAAAAATTATATGCGATATACATACAATCTAGTTATAATAATAAGTTGTTTGAAAAATGATAAACTTAATAATCTAATAATTTGAAAAAATATATTATTCTCTTCGCCCTGAAATTCCGAGAGTCAACTAAATTTTTGCTTGATCGGTTATTATTATATATGATCTTTTACCTATTTTAAGTTGCTCTATTCAACAGAACCATAAAACAGATCATTCTATAATTTGGTAATTTTATGAGTTCCAGCATAACTTCTGAGCTCTGAGACAAAAGAATGAGGGGCCTCCGTTGCTACGAAAATGTTGTCGTACACGTGTTAGATCCTCAAAAAAATGCATTAATTTTGAAGAACCCGATATACACCTGACTACATTCTGCTATGTGTCAATTAGCTCCTACACCATTGCTTAAGAGCCCAAAATCATAACTAGGGTACATTTGACATATCAAAGAATCAAGATGCTTCACCAAAGGTTTAGGTCTCAATTCAAAGAGATAGAAAGACGTTGTTTCTCGGTGTATATGTGAGAGAGGAGAAGAGAAAGATATACGAAAACATAGAGCAATTCCAATTTAAACACTAGATACAACAACAACAAACTCAGTGTAATCTCACAGGTAGGGTCTGGGGAGGTAGAGCATATGCAGAGTCACATACCTTGCCCCTACCTTGAGAAGGTAGATTGATTGTTTTCGATAGAAACTTGGCTGAATAAACGATGAAAGAGAGGCATCAGTAACATGTGTTCCTGGGGTAAACATAGCTGCAATTTCAATGGAAAAAACAAAGGAACAGTAACTACAACAAAACTGCTTGTTGCAAACATTACTACGAGTCTACGACATTCATTTCACCTCCACAGTCGGGTGGACTAAGATACAAGAGATGTAAGTCCTATCGACATTCATTAGGCGATTAACTTTTACCATACTAAAATGAAAAGAAAAAGGACATGGCGCGGTAGACTTCATACTTGTCCTTATTGTGACACGAACTGTTGGAACGTGAAATTGCCAACTTAAGGAGACGACATTTGGAATTTTTCACATATCATAGCACGCTAGTCCATCTCCTTAATCCACAGCGGGGTTCAAGTCTCCTGTTAAAGAAATAAGAGTTTCAATATGAGATCGAGATCACTTGCTCAAGAAAAGAGTTGTAGTAAATATATATCAAGCGTGATTTCACTCAAGGATATAGAACGTGTTATGTGTATGTACATCACGAATTCAAACTCCACAAAACTGAGAAGACAAGTTACCAAACAAAACAGTTTTTTGTTTAGGCAGCTCTTTCTAAACAGATATCAGGTAACTCTGTCCACCAAGGCTCCCACAAGTGGGGTCTGGTGTACGCATACCTTACCCTTATGGCCCTACCTTAGAAGGTAAGAGATTATTTCCGATAAACCCTCGACTTAAAGAAAAAGCATAACAAAGCAGATCGAAAAAAGAAGAAACGGAAGTGAAGAAATCATGGAAAAAATACTATACAAAGCATAAATAAGCATTCAGGGAAAAACAAAGGAACAGTAACTACAACAAAATAGTGCAAAATAATCGAAGTACAGGAGGAAACAAAGGCTTCAAGTTCAATTAAATACCTTTTCTACCTGCCTCCGATATTGTTGATTGCGCCCAATATACCACATTGACGTACGTCTCTGATCTACTCAAATTCAAACTGAATATCTACGTGTAAGTATCGCCTCATCAGCTGAACAATAGATGAGGTAAAGTTGGCTAACATTTGACACTCTTCAGGTGTTTTAGTCTCGGAAATCACTCCGTGAATGACTAATTTAGTGAGATTAGGGCATCGTTGCAGTAGAGCAGTAACCCATTGCGTAAATACGTCATTAATTACCGTTGATCCCAGCTCCAACACATTGACATTCTCTAACAGAGATAGTCCTTGTAAACCATAGTGGAGAATTCCTTCACGTAAGTCATCTCGTAAATCATAACTAACCGCAAGATGGTTTAACTGTGGGAAGCAAAGTGCAATTGTTTCGACATCCACTATCTCATCCTCTTCATCAAACACGACGTCCCATAACCTGAGACTTGTCATTGTAGATGATTTCGAGATCATCTGATAAAACTTGGACCAATTTATGGTGAAATTACTTACATCAACGGTTTCAAGATTATCAACAGACTCACCAACATCAAGATGTATTATACTAACATCATCAATCTTGAAATACTTCAAAGTTCCTTTACCGACGAGCTCAAAAAGCTCAAGTGCACAATCTTTCAAGTGCAGATTCTCAAGGCTATCAGCCTCCAATATAAACTTGTCCAAACTTATCGCTTCAATGTAGATACTCTTTAGTGTAGTGCTGTTCAGCTCAACAGTTACCTGTGCATCTGACATTGCGATCTCGGGATTCACAAGGGCTAAAATTTCAATCTTTGGACATGCTGTCAGTAACAAATTAAGATCCAATGCTGAAATACTAACGTAACTTAACGAAAGTGATTTTAAACAGAGGAACCTCTGATAATTTGGTTCAACCCCTGATACTGAATTATGAGCAAGCACCAACATTTCCAACTTCTGTCGCCCGCATATATCAAGAATGTTGATATTTGGATTAGTACGGACATTGTAAAACAACCATTGCAACGATTCTCTTGTATACATGAGCCAAGCAACTACAGTGGAAGCTGAAAACTCATCAACATCATCCATCAATATCGATAAACCTTGTAAATGTGTTGTCTGAAACAATGTCTGAGTAATCAGTATCTCTAGCCTACTAGTACTTAGGTCTCGATAGAGTGGCCAGTCATGAGAATTGAATGAAAGGGTATGGAGGTGTTTCTGACAAGCCTCCCGCCACTTTCTACACGTTGCAGATGCTACAATCACATCCCTCGCTGCTCCGAGGTGAGAGAGGATATTCCCAACGACCTCAACAGGAAGGTAATCCATATCACTAAAACACGTAAACAACAATCAGAAATTTGAACCTCAAGAGCTTGCTAATCTTTCACTCCAATCCTAGTAATTCCACAATGAGACGTCACCAAATTAATCAAGCTTTGATTTTTCTTCAATAACTGCGTAAATTTTAAAAACTTTTAACCTTCAAATATGACACTAAGTAAACTAAAATGACATGCATTCACCAATACACATAGACAAAGAAGCAACCGAAGTCAGATAGGACCCAGGGGTTCAACTGAATCCCCTTCAGTAGAAAGTACATTGTTTATACATGGTTACAATTACTTTTGGCTAAATACATAAACAGATCCCTAAATTTGTTGAGTTTTTCCTCTTAGGTACCTCAACTATGTTAGGGATCTGTTTATGAGTTCGGCCATTACTTTTTATGCATAATATAGTAAATAATGTTGAATCCCATTCATCTTCTTCTTGAGTTTACTTCATATTTTGAATCCCTTGCTGAAAATTTTAGCTCCGCCAATGCATTAGTTTGGTGTATACACTCGGTTTGGGTAATTTTTTTCCCTGTATTTGTCTTAAAAACTTTATTTAGGAACATTTGGCCATGACTTTTTTTTCTTTTTCCCCGAATCCCAACTCCGGAAAACACATTTGACCATAACATTTTTTTCGGAACTTGAAAAACACCAAAAAACTGTTTCCACTCCAAATTAGTCACAAAAATTCTTAAACAACTCTAATTCGCATTCATAACCAAACACAACTCCAATTTTCAAATATCATTTTTCGCTTTGAAAACAAAAACTACCTTTCTTCAAATGCTCACAATTCTCATAGCCAAACGCCTTATGTGTATTAAATATTTTATCCATAAAACCCAAAAAGCAAAAAAAGGATTATACTACTAAACTCATATTTAAAAAAATCCTAGCTCCGTTACTGACATCAAATGGTTATTTCTAGAACACAACAAATTCACAATTTCTTGAAAAAAAATTGCTACAGAACTCATAAACTAAAAATAAAAATCCTAGCTTCGACACTGGCATCAAATGGATACCTATAGAACACACAAAATTCACAATTTCTTGAAAAAAATTTGCAAAAATTTGCAGCAGAAAACAACACCAACCCATGATCTAAAACACTTATATGATTACAGAGATTAAGATTTTAAGTTTTTTTATACATACCCAATTGAGAAAACTGCCAAAAGGAATGAATGATTGATGCCATTCCACAAAATCACCAAAAAATGAGAAGCAAAATTTTTTAGGTAGCATTATGGAAAATGATAAATTGGTTGAAGGTTCACAGATGAAGAGTAAATCAAGGAAAAAATTTATAATTGGGAATTGGAGATCCAACAACTATGAGAGGGAGAAAATAAAAAAGTTTTTTTTTTTTTTTGAAAATGGAATGTAATACTATATTAACAAAATATTATAAAAAATTATCGTGAATTTGTGATAGCACGATAAATGATAGTGATAATTAATGATGGTGATGAATGTAATAATAGTTGTTATATGTTGTGATAACTGATGATGGTGATTATCAATAATGAATATTATAAGTAATGACGGTTGTCGTTAAGGAGGGTGGTTGTGTGTGGTAGTTGATAATGGTGGATAGGGGTGTTCTGTGTCGATTATTAAAATCAAATTAATTTAGTCGGTTTCTAAATTATTAAATCAAACAAAAACCTAATAGAAATATACATCTATTGGTTTGGTTGTTATCGATTTCATTTTAGTTTAATTTGACTATTCGATTATTAATCATACATGAAAATTTTAGAAAAAAAATCATTCAAAACGAAAAATAATTAGAAGGACTATAACATTACAAAACATCCGATCACTAAAACTTATTGTGAATAAAGCTCCAAAATTTACTACTTCTGGCTTAGAAAAGAAAGAGCACTCACATTTCGAGTCTCACCAAAAAATTTCTATATATACATATACGTGAAATCAGTAAGATAAATGTGCTTCTCTTGGACTTTTTTATTTTATATCATAAGAGTGTTTTACAAATGCAACTTGACAATTATAATATGTTCTCAAAATAAATAAAATGAAATAAAAAAATAAACAAATACACATTATGGCTTGGTCATGAGACAGCTCTTATTTTTTTAATTTCTCATCCGGTGTTCGGTACTCATATTAGAACCCGACTATAATTTTTATTTCACGTCAGAAAGTCCCACGTTGAGAGGTAAAGTGCTCCCTAACAAAGACGATTCAACAACTGGAGAAGCAAACTCTAGAAGCTCTTTGTTATTTTGAAATAGTAACATATCAGCCTCAGTCAAAGTGATTAGTACATTTATCCCTTCTCCACTTGGATCATCCAGTAACATAAATTTATTTTTAGTTGGATGTTTCACTTGAGTCACTCTTAGGGGGCTACCCCATCCAAAATCAATCTTATGTGACCCAAAAGTGCACAAACTTGTACAAAAATATATGTCAAATACATCCTCATTTGCTATCTTTACAATCTCTTTAAGTTTTTCAATTGCATGTGAGGCTAGTTCATTTGTGTCCATATGTTTCAATTCATGTCGAAGTTGTTGTTTAGCCTTTTGTAACTCACCAACATAGTTTGATAATGTTACGTTATCTTTTGTCATTGCTATTGTGCTAAAGAGACAAGTAGCATTTCCCATTGTGTTGAGTGGAATAAGGGGGCGTAAATTCATTACCTGGTATAACATAGTTGGTCTAAACACGCCTGATTTTGCCATTGACACATCAACCCCACACTTATGAATAAGTGCTGTGGCAACTTCAATGCGAGATGGATTTTGTATTTGTGAATTTGTTGAAACAATAATATCCTTGAGTTTAGACAAGCTCGATGATGACAAATTGTACATTCTTGACACACATCGTTGTGGGTCAGGCACAACATTAGGCATAGGTGGAGGATTATCTATTGGTGGAAGGAACAAAGCTCCATCAAACTGAGGAGATGGTTGGAAATTTAATTTATGATCGTCTCTAGCCATAGAAATCCAATCACCAAGGAACTTAAACGCGCTGTACCCATCAGCAATCTTGTGGGATACACATAAGCTAACTCCCACTCCACCACAATCAAAATGACTCAATTGGACCACTACAAGGCTACTTCTTTCTTTTGACAAGGAATCACTCCAAGCCATATTTTGTGGGAACACTATCTCAATAGCATCATTATAAGGATTGCTAAGTATTTCAGACATTTGACAATTGACTTTGACATGAAAATACTCAGCACCTGTATCATTGCAATCAACATACTTATTATCCTTGATTTGTCCCGCGAAGGGATAATAAAAGAATAATATTTTTGAAAGGGAATTTTCAAGAATATTGGATATTTGAGTTATGGTGTGATTTTCAGGTTTAGAGTACAAGGCAGCAATTGGTAAATATAGAGTATTAGCTGTTTGATCTCTAAAAGAGAGATTGTAATGTCTATGTGAAGAAGGGGTGGGGGGAGAAGGTTTAATGATTTTTCTTGAAAGAATTGTTGATGAGGCCATCTTTTTAGCTCTATGTTTTAATTTGAATTGCACTTAATAGGTGCACATTCATATTTATATATAGTCTAATAAAAGTAAAATATCATTTTAATTTATGTGGTTTGATTCAGGCTAAGAGAATCAAATTAATAAATATTCGATTATAGTTTTTTCTTATCTTATTTTAAAATACAACTCATATATCATTCAACTAATAATTAGGATATATAAGTCTAAAAAGAATATATGAAAATTTCAATTCAAGTCTGATAAGGAAAATTGTGTTATCTTTTGGAGTATTTTCACATTTATCCTAACTTTTATGCCTTATTAGAAAGGTTGACTTGCCTATTAGGAGGGATTAGTCCATGATAGGTGTAGGGCGGTTCACCCAAAGTTTTTAGGTTAAAATTATGATTTTATGTAGATATATAGAATTTGAATCCCTATAAACGCAAGACCAAAGGTTGACTAGTGGTTTGCGTTTAAATTCACTTTGAGGTTTGAAACTCAAATCTCAAGCACGATATTTAATTTTTTGAACCCTCCTTTTATTACGACTCTAAATTTGAATCGTGCAATTTTCAATATATTAATTTAGAACATAAAAATAATAGATTCGACTCCTCTCTATTAATTTTTTAGCCCTCTTCAATTATCTATTAGTTTATTTTTATTAGAAATGAATTGGTAATAGTTGACTTTGAATATTTTTGTTTGTATCGTTAGACACATGATTAATTATTTTTTGTGTAATGTTATCAAATCAAAGATGACATGAAGAGCACTACAAGAAATTCCAACCAGTTTTGAATTTTAAAAAAATTATGTGAAAATATGATCATGCATGTTGGTGATCTTATTTAAATCATGATTTAAATAATATATATAGATAAAATTTTCATTGCCAGTAAGATAGGTAGATTTCTTACATTATTATATAAATAGGTAGATAAAATTTAAACTAAACAATTCTACCACTCAAATTACATGATAATCTCTCTCTATATATATATAACATAAATATTTTGATAAATAATTTTCTGCTTTTGCTTCTGCTATTTAAGAAATAAATTTTTTTAGCTTTGTCCAAACAAGAGAAAAATTGTTTTTACTTTTATCTAAAAACGATTTGGGAATTTTTTTAAAATGTCAATATTTTAACATTTAAGATGGCTCATTAGCAACACTTTCAATATTTAGTAAAAATGTCAAATTTTAGTTTGTTATGTATCTTATTTATGTTTTTATTATTTATTTTTATTTAAAGAATATAATTATTTAATAACAAAAGGGAGAAAATCAAGGGAGAGAATATTTCAAAAAAAAGTAAGTATCACTTAATTTTCTCATCAGTTACATTTTCAAATAAAATTTAAACTTTATTCTTTTTTTTTCTCCCGAATTTTTACCATTCATTCCAATAGGTATGCCGAATGTATCTATAAAGTCATTTAAGAAATATATTTGTATTCATATAATTTTTTTCCTGTGTAGTTATTTTTTTCTTCAAAAATCTTGTATGTATTCATTTCAATATATATTTTATTTGTATTTCTATTTATTCTAATTTTTATTTAGAATTTTGTATAATAATATATAAAATACAAAAAATTAGTATAATGAAAAAGTGAATGAAATATAAAATCGAAAAGAAATAATTGAATATTTGGTGTACTCATTCTTAAATAAAATACATAACTAGTTGACATACCTTTAGAATAAATACAAATTAGAAAAAAATGTCAAATTCAGAAACAGTGCAACATAATTTTTGAATGAATACAACTATTAATTGTAAAAATACATACTGACTAAAACAATATCAAAATTCAATATATACCTTCCAAATTTATGAATACAAAAAACAATAAAACTATGAAATAGAAAAATAAATACTAACTGTGGTACATTGACATAACTATCACAAAAAAAAAAACAGAATACAAAAATGAATTAAATATATGAAATACAATTCCAAATCTATGGATACAAAATACAATAAAACAATGAAATATAAAAATACATACCGACTAAAACAACAACAAAATTCAATATACACTTTCAAACCATGAATACAAAAAACATTAAAACTATGAAATATACACAATCAAACTCATATAATGTGTTACATTGACATAACTAACACACACAAAAAAAAACTGAACACAAAATACAATAAATATATGAAATACAAAAATAAATACTAACTATAACATAATAAAAATTCCATATACACTTCCAAACGCATTGTAACATGAATTTTTTTGAATCTTCAAAATTACTAAACAAATTAAACTAAACATGCAAGACACAGAACATGCAAAAAAAAAACTCTTCTCCAACAAATTGGTCTTCTTCAACTTCATGGTTATGAATTTGTGTGGGATTTTGCACATCGACGGATTCAGGCATTTTTCCCCGTTGTATATCCTCCTTAGATTTAGAAGCGGAACGTACATTGTTGTTTAATTCTTGAGTGAAAAAAAGATTAAATGATGAAAAATCGGAAAACTTTGATTATTTTGTCCAATACCTCTAATAACTCTCTTGAAAACGTCCATTGAAGAGAGAATTATGTAGTCTCAAACCCTTAAAAATGTTTTAAGAACAACAACAAAACAAAAAAAATTATAAAAAAAATACTAAAATCAGTAAGTAAATAAGTAAGGAATCTAAAAAACATAATACCCAAATCAATGTTAATCTTCAAATCAAATCTTGCAGCAAAATTAAATGAGAATAATAGAAAATATTAATATATTGAATCGAGAATCTGTGGAATTGATTTGGAAATATGTTAGAGAGAGAAATTGAAAAGAAGCGTAAGAAAAGAGAGAAAAATCTGGGGATTTAATTAGGAAGAAAGTAAGAGAGAAAAATTGATAAGCTTAAGAAAAGAGAGAAAAAAAATTAAAATGACATTAATATGTATCCAATTACATAAATATAGGAAAATGTGTAATCTATGAGAAGAAAAAAAGGTATAAATAATGAGAGAGAAAATATTAATAATATCAGACGCCCTAAATCTTATTCTCTTCACCTGAACCCGTATTATGATTATTCTATTATTTGTGATGTTAATAGGGGCGATGAAGTGGATAAAGCAAATTAAAACAAGAGGCGCGCAATGTGAATTCACTTATGGAATGTATGGACAAGGTTAATTCAAAGAACAATTATTTGAATGCAAGAAGAGTACATAAAATTCATTAAACTGCTAGTTGGACTCTATTCAATTAGAAATTACAGTCCAAGCTTAATTAGAAGAGATTGAAGCCCAACAAGGCAAAAGTTATGGAGAAATAGAGATAGTCTGTCAATCTTGGCTACAAGAACAAACTCAACTTCTAAAGTTTCAAGAGTCTATCCGTGATGGTCTGACGCACATGAAAATCCAACTAATTGAAGAAAGAGTTGAGCTCACACAAGAAATATATCGATTTGGCTCAAATATTCATGACTTGGAGACTCACTTGAACAAGATTGAGGCGTCTGATGTCCAATTACCAATTGCCGTGGAAAATGACCAACTACTGGAGCAAAGGAATTCCAACCATTCAACTACATATTATTCCTTAATATTAATGTTGATAAAGGTACAAAAGTGACAATGTTGTAAAAAATATTGCTCTGGAGTTGAGGTAACTTGAATCTCATTCAAAATATTTTTCTATAAAATTTGAACTAATAGATGAGTGTATAGATGAGGAACAAGACCCCTACATTCTAAAGTTTTTTAGTCCACGTAGACAATACGACATTCTTCCGCTAAGGGCCAAGAAGTGTAAGATGCGACATAAATTACTTGGTTCCTTTGTATTTATACCACCGCCCCTAGAGAGGAGCAGAAAAACTGATACAAAGTTAGGGGTACAATTCATAAGTTCAAAGTGGAAAGAAAAAAGTGAATTTACTTGTGTCGTGTTGCAACGTTAAATTAGGCGCTTATTGGAGGAAAATCAATTTAGAGTTAACTTCTTATTTTTTATTTTATATTTTAGTGTCATTTTTTTGTGTGGTTTTTACAAGTTTTGGAGAAGTCTAAGTATCCGATATTTGGAGCTAAGGAGCACGTTTGAGCTCAAGTCTGAGGTGACGACCCTTGATGAAAATAAAGTAAACTTGTTACTAGCTAGGCCTAAAGGCTTCAGGGAGTTATCCTAAGCCCATTTTTAAATTTTACTTGATGTTTTGGGGACATGACATCTTTTTAAGTGTGAGGTGGTGGAATGAATTCCTAATTTGTATTGTTTTATTGAGTCTTTTCTTTTTTAGGATGAGTTTCTTGGCTTTTATTTATTCGGTTCTTTTCCTGAGGATAGTCCCTTTGAACCGAATATTTTTTATATTTTTAGAAATAAATTTTCTTTTAATTTTGTTTTGAGAGAAAATAAAAGACCCTTTTGGGTGGTGTGATACTTGCTATTTTGGCCTAATTTTTTAGCAGTACTTTCTTGTGAATGCTTGATTAAAAAAATGCAGACTCTTTGACATCTAAGCTCATGGTTGTGACTTTGTATATAACTTATTTTATTTTATAATTTGTTATGATCTCGTCTCTCTTAGAAGTGGAATTAATCCATTTTGATTAATACTTGTGCCATGTATGATGAGAATTTGTTTATTCCGTATTTTGCATCTTAGTCTAGAACTTGTACTGTAAGTAATATCTTAATTATGTTTTTGGCTCCATTTAATTAAAAAAAAAATCATTCAAAAAGAAAACAAGAAGAAGAAAATAACAATTCATTCAAAATG
This sequence comes from Solanum pennellii, assembly GCF_001406875.1. Lineage (NCBI taxonomy): Eukaryota > Viridiplantae > Streptophyta > Magnoliopsida > Solanales > Solanaceae > Solanum > Solanum pennellii. The sequence goes on along the minus strand of NC_028647.1, from coordinate 62,844,246 downwards.
AAATATAGTTCGACGTACAAGCATTTCAAAACTTCCGAATATTAACTTTATGTTTAAGTTCATATGTTTTCTTCGAAAAGAAATTCATTAACTCATAAAAATGTAACAAGTGTTTTACAAATACAATTATAACATATTCTCAAAATAAAAAATAAACAAACAGACATGCATTATGGCTTATTTCTCATCCTGGTATCTATATTAGAGTCCGACTAAATTTAGATTCACACTGAAAAGTCCACATTAACGAGTAAAGCGCTCCCTAACAAAAACGACTCCGTATCCCGGAGTTTTATCTTATTCTAGTGACTGGACAACAGGAGAAGCAAACTCTAGAAGCTCTTTGTTACTCTCAAATAGTAACATATCAGCCTCAGTCAAAGTGATAAGTACATTTATTCCTTCACCACTTGGATCATCCATGAAAACAAATTTATTTTTCATTGGATCTTTCACATGAGTCACTCTTAGGGGGCTACCCCATCCAAAATCAATCTTACTTGACCCAAAAGTGCACAAACTTGAGCAAAAATACATGTCAAAACAATACTCCTTTGCTATGTTTACAATCTCTTTAATTTTTTTTATTGCATGTAAGGCTAGTTCATTTGTGTTCATATCTTTCAATCCGTATCGAAGTTGTTGTTTAGCCTTTTGTAACTCACCAACATAGTTTGGTAATGTTATGCTATCTATGCTCATTGCTCTTGTGCTAAAGAGACAAGTAGCATTTCCTATTGTGTTGAATGGAATAGGAGGGCGTAAATTCATTACATGGAATAACACAGTTGGTCTAAACACGCCTGATTTTGCCATTGACACATCAACCCCACACTTATGAAAAAGTGCTGTGGCAACTTCAATGCGAGATGGATTTAGTATTTGTGGATTTGTTGAAACAACAACATCCTTGAGTTTGAGCAAGGTAGCTGATGACAAATTGTACATCCTTGACACACATCGTTGTGGGTCAGGCACAACATTAGGCATAGGTGGAGGATTATCTATTGGTGGAAAGAACGAAGGTCCATCAAACTGACAAGATAGTTGGAAATTTAATTTATGATCGTCTCTAGCCATAGAAACCCAATCACTAAGGAACTTACACCCGCTATACCCATCAGCAACCTTGTGGGATAGACATATACTAATTCCCACTCCACCACAATCAAAATGGCTCAATTGAACCACTAGAAGGCTACTTCTTTCTTCTGATAAGGAATTACCCCAAGCCATATTTTGTGGGAACACTATCTCAATAGCATCATTATACGGATTGCTAAGTATTTCAGACATTTGACAATTGATATGAACATTAAAATACTCAGCGCCTATATCATTGCAATCAACATACTTATTATCCTTGATACGTCCCCCGAAGGGATAATAAAAGAATAATAGTTTTGAAAGGGAATTTTCAAGAATATTGGATATTTGAGTTATGGTGTGATTTTCAGGTTTAGAGTACAAGGCAGCAATTGGTAAATATAGATTATTAGCTGTTTGATCTCTAAATGAGAGATTGTAATGTCTATGTGAAGAAGGGATGGAGGGAGAAGGCTTAATGATTTTTCTTGAAAGAATTGTTGATGAGGCCATTTTTAGCTCTATGTTTTTAATTTGAATTGCACTTAATAGGTTCACATTCACATTTATATAGTAGTCTTGGTAAAATATCATCTCAATTTATGTGGTTTGATTTAGGTTACAACATCAAATCAACTAATATTTGAATATAGTTTTATTTTATTTTTATATTTAAAATACAACTCATATCATAGAGATTATATGTAATGACTCGAAAAGTCAATTTAAAAAAAGAAAAAATTTATACGAAATTTCAACTGTTACCCATATCGATATATAGTTGCCCTGAGTATTTTTGATTAGTTGGTGAAGTTGATTTGAAAATTTTAAACTATTTATTTAACTACATTTACTTAATTAATGGACATATAATACATTGGTTAGATAAAGAATGGAAGGACATAACGTGTTGGCTGGACGTTTATCGATGATGTAAAGGTTATATAGTTGAATTAATGACAACAAGTAATATATTTGTTTAATTGAATAAAGTGCAGAAATTGAAAGTTAGAATAAAAATGAGAAGGCACGTTCTTTTGTTGTGGATTATTGAGAGGACATGCAATTTTTTTTATTATTAATTTACTTGTAATGATTAGCAAATTATAGTTCATCAACAATTAGAAGGATGGGATGGAGTATTTAATCAATTACTTTTTCGGATGCAAGTTACTGGTTTTGTAGTTTCACCATGAACTTGAATTCTTCTTATGATTATTATATAAAATATCAAGTGTTAATACTATTAGAAATAAATAATTAAATATTAGATATATTGTATTATGTGAATATTATTAAATTTATAATATTGGGGGAATTAGAAATAAACCCTAGACTTGAAATTTGGAGAAAATTGAAGAGTTGACATGATAATTGGCATTAAGGTTAAGAACTGCATTATAGTAATATAGGTGTTGTTAAATTAGAAATCTCATTGTGAATACGTACTTGAATAGATTGCATTGATTTGGAAGTTCAACAGAAGAGGAAGGCTCATGTTCCGGAGTAAATTCTTGATTGGTTAAGGCAAGTGGATTTCTAAACCCTTGTTAAGTGTATGAAATACGTGTATTTCCTTGTGGTATATGTGTGGGAGTAATGGTACTTGGTGATGGGTTGACTTATCCACATTGATTAATTCTAATGATGAAAACAAAGGGTAATAAAAGGCAATGTGAATAATTGCTTGTGTGTGATGTGTTGATAATGGAGAATGGTTTGAAAGGCTTGTTGAATCATTGTTGATGTTGTTGTGAATTGTGCAATGTTATGAAAATGGTCATATCTTTTATATTTGTGTGAACATGCATTTGCATTATTTTAAGACATGGTTGTGTTAAGTGTTATGTGCATTGAAAAAGAATGAGAACTTAAAGAGGATGTACCATTTTGAGGGACGTATCGCGCGCCGCGATGGATACTATATTTCGAGAGACATATCGCGCGCCGCGATGGTTACTATTATCGAGGGTCGTGTCGTGCGCCGCGACAGATGCATGAACAGATTTGTCCCCCATGTGTCTCGAACTGAGAGACAGCGAGTGTGTATCACTAGGTCAGACATGCATTATTATACTTGACAGTGCATTCCATTGCATTGCACATACTTATCATTAGTGAACTTGATATTGTGTTTTGTTGATCTTGTGATTGCCTTTCTGTGGAAGTTGTGATTGTTGAATACTGAGGTTGTTATTGAGGATATATAATTTGTTAAAGTGTTGTTGTTGAGGATATGTAATTTGTTGAAGTGTTGAGGCTATGTAACTTGTTGAAATGTTGTTGTTGAGGATAGGTAATTTGTTGAAGTGTTGTTGTTGAGGATATGTAATATGTTAGAGTGTTGTTGTCGAGGATATGTAATTTGTCTAAGTGTTGTTGTTGAGTTACGTGTTATGTAAACTGTGAGCTGTTAGGTTGGATTGATTTTTATGCAGGTTATAGTTGTGGAGGTTCGGTTGGGGTGGTAGGAGTACCCGTATTTCATCCCCTTAGCTTGTGTTGAGGGATTTACTTGCCGAGTACCGTGTGGTTTGGTACTCACTCCTTGCTTCTACAAATTTTGGTAGGTTATGAGCCTGGATTTTTATGGTTCTTGTCATTCTCTTCTTTTCAGAGGCTTCTTGGAGATTTGTGAGGTAGCTGTTTGTCGTTTCAACAAACTTTCTTTCTCTTTAATTATGATCTTGTTCTATTCTAGAAATAAGTTCATTTGAGACTTGAGTTTTTCTTTTGAATCAATTGTAATACTTTAGAGACTTGTACACGTGACAACCATGGGGGTATTTTTGAGTTGATTATAAAATTTTTGCACTTTATTGTAACAATTGAGTTTTAGGCGGACTTGTCTTGGTGGGATAAAACGAGTGTCATCACGTCTATTTTTTTGTCGTAACATTATATAAATCATAATGGTCAATAACTGAAAAGATTTAGAAAAGATTGTGATTCAAAAAATAATTATTATTAAATTGTTCAACTAATAATTAGGACATATGAGTCTAAAAATAATATATGAAAATTTCAATCTAAGTATGATAAGGAATGTATATGGATCTCAATAAGTTTCTCCGTAATTTCACCTCACAACTACGCGATTGGAATTATAATCTCGAGAATTGTGTTATCTTTTGCTATACTTCCACATTTATCCCACTAGTTAACCTGTAGTCTTGTGTTTAGGAAGGTGTTCACCCAATGTTTTTTTGTTAAAGTCTTTTCAAATCTTACGTAGAATATAAATTTTGAATCACAAGACTATAGGTTAACTAGTGGTTTAGGCGGTTCAAATTCACTTTGAGGTTCCAAACTCTAATCCCAAACACTACATTTAATTTTTTGAAACCCCTTTTACTACGATCCCAAATTTAAATGTGACAGTTTTCGATATATTAATTTTAAACATAGGAATAATAGATTTGACTCCTCTCCATCGACTTTTTTAGCCCTCTTCAATTATCCATTGGTTTATTTTTATAAGAATGGAATTGGTAATTTGACTTGAATATTTTTTATGTATCGTTTAGACACATGATTAATTATTTTTAATGTAATGTTATAAAATCGAAGTTGACATGAAGAGCACTACAAGAAATTCCAACCAGTTTTGAATTAAAAAAAATAAGTGAAAATATGATCATGCATGTTGGTGATCTTATCTCAATCATGATTTAAAGAATATATAGATAAAACTTTCATTGCCAGTAAGATAGGTAGATTTTCTTATATTATATAATTAGAGTAACATTGTTGGGCATGATAATGAAATGCATGATTTAAACTAAACAATTCCACCACTCAAGTTCCATGTGAATAAATAAATATATATATATATTATTCCAAAGTTGATAGAGTATGAGAATAAATATAAATAAATACAATTCCAAAGTTGATAGATGTGACGATCTGATTTCGTCATTGGGAAACATTTCGATTAACAAAAATTTTCGGTAGTAACTTGAAATTTTCCTACCTAATTTAGATTTGGACGAAATTAGAGTTAGTGAGGTCTAGGGAAATCCGATAATGAATGAGAGATCTAATTATGAATTTGACCACATGAATGGATAGCTAAGACGTTAAGGAACCCATACAACTTTACGAAATTAAATTGGGTCCCGAAAATAATCTTAGCATGAAAAGGTAACTTTTGTCTCCATGCATCCAACTGTAGCGGGATGGATCTAGCTGTATTGGGAGACTGTTGTAGCGGGGTGGGTCTCGTCATAGTGGGACAGACGCGACTTAAAATTGTAATTAAATCCCAAAAACGTTATTACTTTTCTTAACTTTTCGACTTTGAGAGCTAAGGAACGACCCTAGGGGTTTTCTGACAGTTTTCCACCATTCTTGAAGCTAAAAGTAAGATTTTAACTCCCCGAATTCCTTTTTGATCTGTAGAACCTATTTTATTGGGTTACTATCGATGGGGTAGGGTTTTGATCTGAGAATTATGATGGAAAAAACCCTAATAATGTGTATGGGATGGTTTAGGGTTATTGGGTTTGTTATAATTCGGATAATTAGAGATTTGATTGTTGATCCTTAAGTATATTAATTGTTTGTAGACCTAAAACAAGCGGAAAGAATCCAGAAAGGGAAGATTCAAGTGCCTTAGGGGATTCAAGCTTGGATTCGAGGTAGGTGATGATTGTGATTTCATGTGAGATATATGTTTGTAAATGCTTGATTGTATATATTAATTGATAAGAATAAGAGTCTGTGTGGTATTACTTCTAAAAATTGCTTATTCTTATTTTTTTTTAAAAAATTTAAAATAGCTCTTCAAAAAAATATTTTTTAAAAAAATAATGTATATTTAATTAATTCTTTTGAAAAGTGTTTTTGATAAACTAATGTGTTTGAGTAATTTGTTTTAAAAAATAACTTTGAGAATCAAATTACAAAAAGACAAATATTAATGCACTTTTAATATAAAAATTATTTTAAATTTCTATCATAAATTTTTTAATTAAATGTAAATGTACATATTTCAAATTTTTAAATCAATATTATACATAAATAAATAAGAAAATAAATTAAATGTAAATATAATATTAACATGACAATTTAAATATAATTAAAAATATCAAGCAACATAACTTTCAAAATCATTTCATCAATCAAATCACAACATACAAAAAACTTATCACAAATATGAATATCAATATATATATATATATATATATATATAAATAAAGTTTTAGAATTTTATCACCCTAGTGCCTAGTGGCAATATACCCAATTTGCTTACGAGGTAGCAACATTAGGTCATGTCACTAAAGAGTTTTTTTTTTTTTTTTCATGTTTATTCTTTTCAGTTAAATATGGATAGTTGTATTAATTACTTTTCACAATCTCATAATTTTTTTAATTAATTGTGAACTTAAATAATATTTTATATTAATTTAAAATTACGATAGAAATTCATAAATTTCAATATCTAAATTTTTCTTTCGATAAAGGATTACATGTTAACATTTCTCACATGATAGCTTAAAGTGGGGTATCTAAAAAATATGTACAACATAAATCAAAAAGCAAAATAAATCTGACTCAAATACATAAAATATTAAAAGGAATATCTTATATATTATTCAATTATCATAATTTANTCTGCTATTTTTAAAAAACAAAATTTTTTAGCTTCATCCCAACAATAGAAAAATTGATTCTACTTTTATTTATAAATAGTTTTACCGATTAGCTAAACACACAATTTCTTTTCCAAAATAAATATATTTTTTACTCAAAATAAGTGTTTTTAGCCTCGTAACAACAATTCGATTAGCCCATATCTCACCAACTTGTTTCAATTGTCTATTCCATCTCATCTTTTCACATGTTCATATATTCCCTTTTTTGGTTATTACCTCTAAATATAATCCTAAAAAAGGAATTTTTTTTCCCTATATATGTACCAAAATTTGGAGTTGTTTTCCTATCAATTATCCATTTTTAATTTTCTTGAATTCTTTCTTCACCAAAGAAGAAAGAAAAAACAAAAAGATGTCAATAAACATGAAATACAAAGAGATAATTTCATCCCTCCCTAGAAGAGAAGTTTCTCAAAATTTTACTTCTTTTGATTACTATCAATACAAAGGCTTTTGGTTCCCTTTAGCCTTTTTAGAATCAATTTTATTTATGGAACAAAATTTCAAAGCACAACCTTGTAATATTTTTCTTTGTGGTTCTCTAAAAACAGGCACCACTTGGCTTAAATCTTTGGTCTTTTCTATTATGACAAGACATCATTTTGATGACTCTACAAATCCTATACTCACAAAACTTCCTCATGATTGTATACCAACATTAGAAATTGATTGTGACATCAATTTCACTTCTCTTGATGATACAAAGTTCCCATTATTAGGCACACATCTTCCATACACTTGTTTGCCACAATCTATAATAGATTCAAAGTGTAAGATCATTTATATATGTAGAGAACCAAAAGACACATTTGTTTCAACATGGCATTACACTAAAAAGCTTGAAGAAACCATCCCTGAATTCAAAGATAACCCTATCACACTCGAACAAGAAATCGAGTGGTTTCTTGAAGGGAAATCCTTGTATGGACCTTATTGGGATCACGTGTCTGAATATCTAAAAGCAAGTAAGGATCGTCATGGAATGAACGAGATTTTCTTTTTGAAATTCGAGGACTTGAGGAATGATACGTGTTGGGAATTAAACACACAACACACACAAATAATCTAGAGAAAAGAGAAACGGAACACAAACGGGACACACAAGAATTTAACGTGGTTCGGTTTCCCTACTCCACGACTGTAACAGGAGGATTTTTATTTCACTTGTGCTGCTTTAGAATTACAAATACAAGGATCATATTTATAGGAAAACCAAATAGTTAACCTAGGGTTTCAGTAATGGGTCGGGCCGGCTCACAAGCCTCCACAAAGCCCAACAATCTCCCACTTGGAGGCTTGAAGAATTTCAACTGCCATCCACTTAGAACACTTGTATGTCTAGTAATCTTTTTCAACTCTCTCCTGCTACAGCGGCCTTCTCATCAGTCAACTGAAAGGCCCGTTGAAGCTCCCCGAAGCTTCAACACATCAGTCACGGCTGAAACTGCCCTTGACTCGTCCTCGGTCCCTACCGGCTCCCACTTGAGACACGAACTGCCGGATCCTAGAACTCCCTGAGAACAAACACTCTCCATACTCAGCAAGATATTTTCTGGAGACGTATCAACAGCTGGAATACTGGTTCTCTTGACCCACTGTCTTCTAGGAGCCTTGGCTGAAGCACGGCCGGTGCTCCCACTGCCACAAACGCCTCTGACTGGTCTTCCTGAACCTTTCCTTGCTCGTTCATCCTGAATCTGACCTGTGGCTCTGGGTTTCTTTCTTGCAAAGACAACCTTCTTCTGCCCACGAGATTCTGTGAACCGGACTTTGTTTTTCTTCTGAACTGGGACGGTCACTCCCTCAGACGGTAATCCGACAATATACAACGATCCTCTTTTTGTTCCACGAGCCATGACAAGATTGCCCCTCACGACCTTCCACTGCCCATTTCCGAACTTCACATGATGTCCCTGTTCATCCAACTGCCTAACAGAAATCAAACTTTTCGTCAAGCTTGGAACAACTCTGACATCCTTCAAGGTCCAGAAACCGACTGGCGTCTTCAGCACCATGTCACCCATGCCCGTAACATCAAGAGCTCTATCGTCTGCAAGCCTTACCTTTCCAAAGTCTCCAATAACCAGATTCTGCAATGCTTCACTGCTGTGGGTAGCGTGAAAAGAAGCACCAGAATCCATGACCCAGGAATCCACATTGCTCTCCGCGCAACAGATAAACAAATCCTCGTTGACGCTGTCTTCTGCAATGTTGACTTGTTTGTCTTTCTGGCATTGATTCCTGAAATGCCCCACCTCCTTGCAGTTCCAACATGTTACACCTGAGCCATCCCGAGCCTTTGACTGACTCCTTCTTCGGTTCCTGCTCCCACTACCTCTGTTATTTCCTCTGCCTCTGACGACGTTTAGCATATCACCTGATGATTCTCCAGAACTCCTTCTTCTGACATCCTCGCCAAGAACGAGATCACGAATCTTCTCAAAGGTGAATCCATTAGGTCCCACTGAACTGGCAACTGCTGTAACCGTTCCGGACCAACTGTCAGGCAATGATGATAACAGTAGTAAAGCTTGAACTTCATCATCGAACTTAATGCCAACTGACAAAAGTCTGGCTAAGATCGAATTCAATGAGTTGATGTGCTCGGTAACTGAACTGCCTTCCTTCATCTTTGTGTTCACCAACTCTCTAATCAGAAAAATTTTGTTTGCTGCAGATGGCTTCTCGTACATGTTAGACAAGGCTTCCAAGATGCCTTTCGCTGTCTTCTCCTTAAGAATGTTGAACGCAACATTCTTGGTCAACGAGAGTCGGATAACTGACATAGCTTTCCGATCCAAAACTGCCCACTCTGCATCAGACAATTTTCCTTGCTTGTCACCCAACACTACGTCCAAATCTTTCTGAACCAGCAAATCTTCAATCTGCATCTTCCACCAACTGAAATCTGTACCATCGAACTTCTCAATTCGGAACTTCCCATCTTCTGTCATCTCAAAGGACTAAATGAGATACTCGGTACAACTAATTTCAGATCTTGGTAATTTCGTCAGAAATATTGCACCACAAAAAAAAATCGCACACACCTTCGGCAATTCCCTTAACGGCGTCTTGCACGGCTGTAGCTTGCGAACGGCGGCGGCACACTCCTTCCTGCACACAGTTCTTCACACAAGAACCCTAGGTGACAATTTCTCACAATTTGTGTTACAGTGTTGTTGAAACCTCGCTCTGATACCAATTGTTGGGAATTAAACACACAACACACACAAATAATCTAGAGAAAAGAGAAACGGAACACAAACGGGACACACAAGAATTTAACGTGGTTCGGTTTCCCTACTCCACGACTGTAACAGGAGGATTTTTATTTCACTTGTGCTGCTTTAGAATTACAAATACAAGGATCATATTTATAGGAAAACCAAATAGTTAACCTAGGGTTTCAGTAATGGGTCGGGCCGGCTCACAAGCCTCCACAAAGCCCAACAATACGTTGAGTTATGTGAAGAAATTGGCTGAGTTTATGGGAAAACCATTTTCTAAAGAGGAAGAGGATCAATTTGTACCTGAAAAAATAGTGGCAACTTGTGAGTTTGGAAATTTAAGTAATTTAGAGGTGAATAAGAGTGGATCGCATAATCCAAAACCTGGGATAAAAGTTAATAATAATGCGTTTTTTCGTAAAGGAGAAATTGGAGATTGGAAGAATCTTTTGAGTGAAGATATGGCAAAATCAATTGACAACATAACTAAGGAAAAACTTCAATCTTTAATTTGGGACTGAATTTTTGAATTTTACAACATTAATATTACTTTTACTTCATTCAAATTTATCATATAATTTTTTTCTTTATTTTTCTTCTAGGGTTTCTATTATGTCATTTCATTGATGTTTGTATTTTATTATGGTTTGCAATTAATTAATAAAATGGTTTTAATGCACCTATCTCCTAAGTTTGTTGACCAATTTTTCATTAGACATAATTGTTAATGTTATTATTATAATTGTTGTATGAAATTAATGTTATTTTTAAATATTTTTGCCTCAAGTCTTTGACAACAATCTTAGAATGTTTCTAAACTTAGCTTGAAAAAAAATTATAATTCTTAAAATATTTTGAATGTTTCTAAGAAATCAATTAATTCACATGACTTTGACATTTTTCCCCAAAGAAAAAAATATTTAATATTAACACCAAAATAATTGCACACACAATATTCCGTATCTTTAAAACTTCAAAATTAATTTAACAAGTACATTTTATTTATCATTATTAATTCCTTGTTAACCACCAATTCATTTTCCATCATATTCTGATATATTTTTAGTTTTTTTATTTGTCATATTTTTAGAATTATTAAAACTCAAAAACTTATTTTATATAGACATTTACAAAGAGTGCTAATTACCACAAAAAAATTTATACTTAGCGACAATTAAACTATTACTACTAAAGATTATTTTTTATGTAATATTATTAGGACTTTGATTCCCTTGATTTCTTTTCCTTTAACTATTTTGATATATCAAAGTGATTAGTACATTTATTCAGTCTCTACAAAGAGGAACACACAATGTTTTAGTGAAAAGACTGCTCAAAAACTGCTAGATGCCACCATATATATAATAGATATAGAAGCAATCAATCAGTGAATAGAACAAATGGGTAGTCGGGTAAATAGTTTGGGTCGTGAGTTCAATCAAGATAAATATTTGAAAAAATTACCTAAATACACATCTTATTTTACCGTTATTTCTAAAATTCTTTACCATTTAATTTTTTGAAAATTTCCTTCCGGATGCATCACTTTCCTCTCACTGATACATCTCTACTTGCCTCACGGATACATTTCTCTCCTCTCTAATACATTCATTCCCTCACGAATACATCCCTCCTCTCCCGGATACATTTCTATCTATGTATGTGAATATCATATCCCCTCTCGGATACAGTCCTACCCTTCTTGGATTCATCCCTTTCGATGTATTTGGATATCTACTGATGTATCCAGAAGTCCAATGTTGCATTCAGAAGTCCAATGATGTATCCACATTCCATAAATTATAAGAGATTTTTGTAATTTGGAAAATAGTAGGAAACTAATGTAATTATCACTTAACACTATGAGGTTGCTTGGTCTGAGGATACAAATAAGTAGTGATGGGATAAGAAAATAGTGATTGTATACAAATTTTGTTTCTTGTTTGGTTGCTATGTTTGGGATAACTTATCTCAGCATTTATACCATATTGATATGATAAGTTAACCCATGTACCTGATGGGTAAGTTATCCTATGATAGCTAATCCCAAGATAACTTGTTCCCAACCAAACGACTCCTATGTGATTTATGTAAATTATATTAAATATATTGGGTTGGGTCTAGTGTTTTCAAAAACGTTTTTGGGGTGAGACCGGGCGAGTCTTGGGGTGGGATGACAAAAAACACTCCGGGACGTAGATCCACTAGGCGTAAATCCTAAAATTTGAGGCGTAAGCCCTGAGCATTGAACGTAAATCCTAAGCATTAATTTGTTTTTTAAATATTTTTTGCTTTAAATCATTTAATTATTCGCGTAATGATACTTCTCAAATAGTAATTATTATACTTATTTTCTTCATTATTGATTATTAATACTTATTTCAAATCATACTATAATTTCTATATATTATAGGTTATTCATAAAAAATTATTTGTAAAATCATTGAAAGGTTTACTTTTGCTTATTATTAGTAATAAAACTATAAATTGAATATGCATGAGACTACGCCGGTACGCTCCATAGATCCACGAGGCTTACGCGTTGCTCCGTACGGTATAAAAAGTTTCGCCTCACGCCGTCGTCTTTTAAAACACTGTGTCACGACCCAAAACCGGGGCCGCGACTGGCACCCACAATTTCCCTCCTATGTGTGCGAACCAACCAATCTAACCCTTATCATTTTAACATATATCAACAGAAAATAATGCGGAAGACTTAAACTCATTAAATAAAACAAA
>NC_028647.1:62773415-62825072 GCF_001406875.1 Solanum pennellii | reverse complement strand
CCTGCGACGGTCCGTCACGATGGTCGTCGCAACCTCCCCAAAGTCCAGGTGGACTGTGACGGCCCGTCACACCTGTGACGGTCCGTCCTGCACCTCCGTCCTGACGGTCAGAGACTCGTTTCCCGTACCAATTTCTCAAGAGTTGAAGTGTTTTGCAACGGGAGCTTACGACGGCTCGTCGTGGATGTGACGGCACGTCCTGCAGGTCCGTCACAGATTACAGAGAGTCGATTTTCAGTACCCAATTTCAGAATTTCTAAGTATGCTGAAACGAGACATCTGTGACGGGCCGTCGTGCCTATGACGGTCCGTCGTGATGTCCGTAATCTTAGCCAGTTTTTCCAGAATAAATCTGCTGCTCAAAACGACTAAACAGGTCGTTACACACTGGTTCTATCCAATTTGGGTAAATACTTTGCCTAAGAGGTCCAATTTATGTAGTTTTCCCTAAAAAAAATTATGTTATTTAATTGGGGGTATGGGAATGAAACCAACTAATATTCGATGTGGAGATAGGTTTTGGTTCGTGAACCGAATGTATTGTCTGGCGACTCCAGACTTGAGTCCCAAAACCACAATCATTCAACGGGATTCAAAATGCCAAGGCTCGAAGACCTCTGGGACATGAAACAGTACTTTAAGGTTGTTCGTGCCCCTTTCTTTTGACGACCGGACCAAGGCACCTAGAATTTGTATTTGTATATTTAAAACTTAAAAGAAAATTCACATTATTAAGAAACTATATTAAAATCCTATAAATCACAATAGTTGACAATTCAAAAGATTTAAAAAAATATTAGAAAAGATCGTAATAAAAAATTAGTTATTTTTAAGCTCTTCAACTAATAATTAGAACATATAAATTGAAAAAATCATTGATATGGATTCCTTCCCTGATTGGATCCTATGATGTTCAATTCTATATTAGTTAAATTTAATATAAGTATCAAACGTCGAATAAAAAATAAATGAATTAAGAAAGTGCACACAACTTTGTTTTATTTATAAATAATTTAAAATAATTGACTCATTGGTATAGGAAGATCAAATCATATCTACATTATAAATATAATGATGCTAATTTTTAATGAGATTATTATCATTTAATTTGGTTAATCTATTAATTAATTATTTGACATGTGCAAGAAGCGTTGACTTTTCATGCAGGAATTTTTATTCCCTCTTTTTTTTTTTGTTAAAGTTGTCTAGTTTTAACTTTTTATTACAAAATAAGAAAATACAATATTTTTATCTGTTATATTTTTAATTTATTTTAAAAGTTAATATTTTTCAAGGAGGTATAACATCTTTAATGAATAAATTTATTTTGAAATTTTATCTATTAATATAAGGTAAAATAATAAACTCATTATATCAATTTTTACTTTCGTCCAATTTAATTTTTTTTATAATTTTCCTTTTTGAAGTCAAATGATAATAATTTTGACTAACATTTTATGATGTATTTTTTTACCATATTGATGTGCAAAAAATGAAATTTATAGTATTTTTTTATATAGTTTTTGAATATCTATTTTTTTTAGAAAAAAATCGAAATTAATGTAATCTAATTTAACGTTGAAAATTTTTCAAATTTATTTTCAAAAAGTGCAACATAACAATTAAAAGTCGATAAGAAAAGTATTATTTTCTTAATAAATATATCAATTAAAAAAAACAAGTAATAAAAACAGAGAGTATTAATTAATGAAAGATCAAACTTTGACACGTTATTCATAGATATAATTTTGATACAATTAAAATGTGCATGTTTAGAAATTTCATAAAGATTCTATAGATTATAACAGTTAACACTTAAATGTAGTTTTAAAAATGATCTAAATAATTGTTTTTAAATTCTAAAATAATAACTAGGACTAATAAATCATATCATATCCACATCAATGATGCAAATTTTAATAAAGTATTTACATGTAATGTTGTTCTTTAATTAGTTAATTAATTAATTACATGATCAATGTGCAAAAAGAGTTGACTTCATGTAATATTAGTCGTGTGGACACATACTTTATTTTTTAAATAGGAGATTCTTTATCATTTATGGAACAAAAATGAAACTCGAATCATTACTTATTTAATTAAAAAATAAATCAATAATTTATCAACTTAGTATATTACATGGTCTTTGAAAATATTCGAATTTTTATTCAGGAACTAGTCTAAATATGTATAAAAAATTTAAAAGAGTAGAATATTTTTTTAATTTTTTTTAATTACATATTTAATATTTATATTATAATTCGACTACGAAAGTTGTGCCCTTAATGTGAAGGGTTAGGCTTGAGTATGCCTATGTCTTATTCATTTTTTCTTAATCAATTTCAATAATATCTTATATTAATAAATTGGGAGTCCATAAAGATGTCATTTTTTCTGTTGTAAATGAAAAATAATAATTCAAAAATTGGGATAAAATAAAATTATTAAATAATTTGTATCTTCCTCCACGTTGCAGAATTTTAATTGGACACTATAATTAAGTCCTAATTAATAGGATCCTAAGATCTCGTTTCATATCTTTGACAACATAATTTAAGTTTTAAATATATTGAAAAAAAATTATTACAAATTTTGAGTAGTTCTTTTGGCAAAAAATTAAAAATATTTCTTGATAATTGATATGGTCCTATGTAGGGCTTAAATATTGGAAAATCGAATTGAATCGAACTATTTTAGTTTTTAGACTTTTTGGTTCAGTGCTTTTATTTTTTTTATATCAAAAGTTTAGTACTTCGATTTGGTGTAAGTCTCGAAATTTCGTGCACCAAAGAATTGAATTGACAAATATGAATTTTTAAGCATAATAAGTGGTCCATGATAACATCAATCCAACACTACTCCTATGTTTATACATAGTGAAAATTAACTTATGATTGTGGTGTAGTGATGGGATTATCTTACCGTTAACGAGAGGTCTTGAGTTTGAGTGAATGAGTCCAATAGTGCGTGATCTACATTAAGCTGGAGCTCTGAACATCGGATAGGAAACAAAAAAAAAACTTATCTTGGAGGCTTAATTTTTTATGTTTTATTGGTTTCCCACCTAGTCCGCTTGAATAGGGGTGTGCATTCGATTTTTCGATTCGATTTTGTGTTATTCGATTTGGGTTATTCGATTTCTGGTTTTCAAAAAGTATAACCCAATCTGAATAAAAAAATTGGTTAGGTTCGGGTTTTCTCTTGTTGATTTGACTATTCTGTTATAACTTATTGCATAACTAATTAATAACATAATCAAAATTATATTTGCATGTTTAGAACATAAAATTTCATATAAGGAAAAAAACTAATATAGAATCTCTTAAATATCATATCCAGTATATTGACGAGTAAAACATTAAAACACAATACTATCAATAGATGTTCAAACATAAAATCCAAACTAAATGCTCATGATGATAATTCATATGAAATTAACTCTAAACTCTAAAGTACTACCACTAAACACAAATCGCATCGAGGCCGTTGGACCAACAATCAACTCATGTCTTAGTTTTGCTAGTTTTTTTTTTTCATGAGAGTGCAATTAATATGTGATATTTATAGTTATAATGTAAAATCTAATGCCTAAAATTTAGTGAAATATGATGACAGTAATTTTATATGGACCTAAATATTAAGGTAATATTGAATTACTAATATCCTATATTGTAAACCTAAATATTATATGTGTAATTATTAATCTATCTATCTATCTCCCCCTTTATCCACCTTCTTCACATAATCTTCAACCGCTTACATCTCCTCGATCTCCATAATCTCCTCCATCAAATTCATGTTTTGACACAAAAAACTTCTACGAAAAAGTTTCTCCGATAAAAACTTTCATTAGTGTCAAATAGGTTACGACTAGAACTACATCGACCAAGATGAACACCCAATTTTTAACCTGGCTTCATCATTGAACAATCGACTATTGAACCTCGCTTCGTCATTAAATCTGGATATAATACCACTTGTTAGGATCGAAAAAATTTGATGTCATGTAAAAGCTAGCAAAGCAAACTTCGAAAGACCACGAGTAAGAAGAAATAGGAGAAATATATCAAAAGACACAAAAATTTAACGTGATTCAGTCAATTGACCTAAGCCCACAAATGAGATGAACAATTCACTATATCAATGAGAGTACAAAATATAAAGAAAAACAACCTCAACCAATTCACTCGGAATACATAGGAGGTTCACACAAGTATAACATACAGGGATGGACCCACATAGAGTCAGGCAGTCAGCCGAATGCTCGAGCATCCATTAACTTCGTTACGGAATATATATATAAATCATTAAAGATAGCTAAAGCATGTCATATAATTTCAAAAAAACTATATACTAATTAAATTAAATTGAGCAGAAAAACAACTTTTAAATTTATTTCAAAAATTCTCTTGCTGAAGTAGACACCCAAATGGAGATGAAGAAAAAATATTACATAAATACTTTCTCATACTTCTGTTAACAGCACATAACTAACTAATATAATACAATATACATTGTCAAACACTATAACAGACACATAACTAACTAATAAAATAATATATAAACTGGCAAATACTATAACAGGCACACAAACTAATATGATACACATATTTTAAAAATAATAATTGTATCACATGAAATGAGATAGAGAAAGTAAAGACCAAATACCCCCTCGTTCAATTTTACTTATCTTTCGGGTCCATAAGCAGCGACAATTGCCCTATGAAGACTCGCTTTCGCTACGGCTTCGGTGGATTCCCTTAACCAAGCCACTGCCTATGAATCGCCGGCTCATTCTTCAACAGGCACGCGGTCAGAGCCCTGACTCCTCCCGCGATGGACTTTGCACATTCCTTGAGGAATACTAGTTAATGAACTAGTAAAATGTATATATTATCATAATATTCATATTAATTGATGTATAGTTTTTAAGATGTGAGAAATCATTTGAAATAAGTAATTAATGCAAATGATAAAACGATTTCTTCTTTGTCTTTATGTTAATATGCTAAAATAGTCAAGTAAAAGTGAAAATTTTAGCTACGCGAATATTTATCTTGTCAATCCTGCTTGACACGCTTTCATCAACCCACCATCTACCCCTTTTCCATCATACGATGAGCACGAAGAAAAGATATCACCCCCTTCGGATACGAACTCAGAGTATCCTTCCACACCAATCGAGGCAAATCGGAATAAGCTAGGGTCACGGTCTTAACATAACAATCTAGGACCACAAGATAGGAAGATAACCAATCCATACCGAATATCACATCTGAGTCGAGCATGTCAAGTAAAATCAGGTCTCCCCAAGTCTCACTATCCGAAAATATCACTACACACGATCGATATACACCCGATTCACCACTAAAGAATCACCTATCAAGGTAGAGACACTAATAGATATTTCAAGGGACTCATATTTTACACTAATATTGCAAGGGTCAAACATACTTACATTATTATAAATCCACTACAATTTTTTATTATATTCATTTTTATAACAACCTAGAAAAATCTAAATCGTGCAAAGCATCTTGTTTCATTATACCACTTATATACATTCAACTATCACATTTCAAATAAATATATCTCCATTCTTAGCTCAATGATTTTTTGTTAGAGAACCAAATATGTCTAATAACAACTATAGCGTTAAAAAAGAAAATGAAATTAAGAAAGAGAAAAACATTGACATCATTAATACTATTCCATTTTACAAACTCTTTTCATTTGCTGATAATATTGACAAAATATTGATGTTTTTGGGAACAATAGGTGCTTTTGGGACTGGACTATGCCAAATTATTGCCCCTCTCATGTTTGGACAGTTGGTGGATGCATTTGGACTAAACCTAACTTCAATTGTTCTTCAACAAGTTTCCAAGGTAATCTATATATATATATATATTAGATGATTTATTATAGTCCTGAGTTTCTTATCATAATTGCTAATATGTAATCTCTATATCTGACTAGTCCTTTTCTTGTAAGAAAATATTTATGACTCTACAAGTAGCAATCACAGTATAGTTCTAGGGGTTTTGCGAGTTTTGTGTAGGGCGGTAAACGGTGAGACACTTGTGTTAACATTTGTGTGAACCTCTTTGTATTATGAGTAAATTGTATATATTTTTACTCTCTTTTGTATAGTGAATCGGTTATCTCCTCTTGTGGATGTAGGTCGATTGACTGAATTCACTCCTTTATAAAATGCTTGTGTCTTTTTGGCATATTTCTCGTTTGGCTTTTTATATACTCATGACTTTTCGAGGTTTGTTTTGTTAGCTTCAGCGTGATACCTAATATGTGGTTATTTAAACCTCATAAAAAAATGTAATGTGCCCTTCCTCTCTCCCTCGTCCTCCCTTGATATAAGCGAGAAAGATCCTTTCCATCTTATTAGTCAAGTGCAGTAATTGTAATTAAAAAATAATAATGTTAACTAGAAATAGGAAGTGTTTCGAAAGACGTCTTTTTTCCTTGGCGGGAAGGACTTATGATAGAATCCGCCTTGTTTATCTTGACAATTTTTTGGGATGTTGCTAATAACCAACGAATGACAAGTGTTTTTTCTTGTGTGGATCCTATTTTAATGGGACCTTTATGGGTAAATCCACCTATACATATTGTTTTAACTGTTATATCGAGAGTTGTGCCACGTATTGCTTGATATAAAACGGATAGTGAAATATTTTTGTCTTTTGTTGAATGTTTTTTCACCATTTGATCGATAACTTGTTCGATGGAATGTCTAAACTAAATGTGTATGTGTAGAGAGTCCCACATCCCTGCTTTTAAGGCAGGGGCGGGCGCGGAGCTACACATGCCCCTGCCAAAATTCTAGTTTTGTTTTATAGGTACATATGTATCAGTATTGACGTGTCTTGATACAAGTTGAAGGTTACAGTGGTTAAAGTGTTGCAAAATTTTCTTAAGTTTGTGCGTTGAATAGCGACATATTTATAATTTTTTCATATTATGAACCTTGTTATTTCTCAGGTATCATTAAAACTTGTTTATTTGGCCATTGGTTCAGGTGTATCAGCAACGCTTCGTAAGTCTTAAAGAACTAAGCTAAGTTTTGTTTCAAGTATGAATTAATAGCAAAAGTTGTTAAAAATTTGTGTTATTTGTTTGGTAGAGGTTGGTTGTTGGATACTAACTGCAGAGCGACAAGCTGCACGACTAAGGGTGTTGTATTTAAAAAGCGTTCTGCGACAAGAAGTTAGTTTCTTTGATAAGGAAGTAAATACAGGTGAAGTTATTGGGAAAATGTCTGGTGACATTTTTATCATACAAGATGCTATGGGTGATAAGGTACTACGATATACAAAAAAGTTCGGAAAATATGTAATGTATATGTATATTATGAATTCTAACTATTGGTTATGGTTAGGTGGGGAAAATGATAAGGTGCATAACAATGTTTGTAGGAGCATTTTCTATTGCGTTCATCAAGGGGTGGCTTCTAGCACTTGTTCTGATTTCACCTATCGTTCCACTGATAATAGTTATCGGTGTCATGTTCCTCTTCATGTCTAGACAGGCATCCCAGTCACACAAAGCTTATTCTAAGGCAGCCAATGTAGTTGAGCAAACACTCGGTGCCATCAGAACAGTAAGACTAACTTAACGTTTATTCATTTATGTGTTTTCGTAATATGCCAAGTCTAACTTAAATGTTATAGGTGGCATCATTCACAGGTGAAAAGCAGGCTTTCGAGAAGTATAACAAGTCCTTAAAAAAGGCATACAAATCGGGTATACATGAAGGACTTGTAAATGGCTTAGGCTTCGGATTGTCCCAATTTATTCTCTTCTGCAATTATGCTTTGGCTTTCTGGTATGGTGGAAAGATGATCTTGGAGAAAGGTTATACTGGAGGTTCGGTGTTGACCATAACTCTAGCTGTGTTAAATGCTTCAATGTGAGTGTCGATGAATCTTCAAATAATATTTTAATGTGATGATCTATCATTTACATATGTTCTTTTTTTTTGGTTGGTAGGTCCATCGGTGAGGCATCTCCTTGCTTTGCTGCATTTACAGCAGGGAAAGCTGCTGCGTACGAGATGTTTGAGACTATAAACAGACATTCAGAGATTGATGTGTACAACAATAGTGGGATAATTTTGGACGACATCCGTGGAGATATAGAGATAAAACATGTCTGTTTTAGCTATCCGAGTAGACCGACAGAGAGAATACTCAACGAGTTTTCGTTGTTAATCCCAAGTGGAAAGTCTACTGCTTTGGTTGGTGGAAGCGGAAGTGGAAAGTCCACAATTATTAGTTTAATTGAGAGATTCTACGATCCACAATCAGGTGAAATTTTTATAGACAGACGTAATCTCAAAGAGTTTCAGGTTAAGTGGATTAGACAGAAGATTGCTCTAGTGAGTCAAGAACCTACATTGTTTTCAACTAGCATCAAGGAAAATGTTGCATATGGGAAAGATGGAGCCACCAAAGAGGAAATCGAAGCAGCAATTGAGATTGCGAATGCATCTAAATTTATTAACAGACTACCCGAGGTTTGTATGTTTTTGTTTGATTTGATTAGAATATATGATATACGTACGTAGATTATGTTCAATAATGGAATGAATTTTCTTGTAGGGAATAGAGACAAATGTCGGTGAACGTGGAACTCAACTCTCTGGTGGACAAAAGCAGAGAATAGCTATAGCAAGGGCGATTCTGAAAGACCCTCGTATTTTACTTCTAGACGAGGCAACAAGTGCTCTAGATGCTGAATCAGAGAGTCTTGTACAAGAAGCACTTGACAAAATTATGGTTGATAGAACAACCATAATAGTCGCGCATCGCCTCAGTACAGTGAGGAATGCTGATAATATTGCTGTCATTCATCGAGGCACAATTGTTGAGGAAGGTATAAACAAACGTGTATGAATTATTCTACACATTTTCTCGAAGCATTGCTCAATGACTTGAGCCAATGTTCTCGTATATTGAATGCTAACACTCATCATACATCTCAGGTAAACACTTTGAGCTATTGAAAGATCCTGAGGGAGCATACTCGCAACTTATTCGCTTGCAGGAAGTAAATCAAGAAAAAGAGCAACTTTGCCTCGATGATCCACAACTTCTTTCTACCGAGTCAAGACCAGAATCGAGTGAAAATTATGATACTACAGAAGTTAAAGGAACTCCTGAGACTATATTGCCAAAAAGTTCAGATGCGAATTTAGAAGTATCTAAAAATCTCGAAAAAGGTCATATTATTCGCCTTGCACATCTGAATAAGCCCGAGTTTCCTATTCTTCTTATGGGAGCAGTAGTTGCAATATTTTCTGGTTCCGTTCTCCCAGCTTTTGGTTTAATGTTCTCCAACATACTTAAAGCATTTTATGAGCCACCTGATGAACTAAAGAAAGATACAGAATTTTGGTCACTCATGATTGTGGTTCTTGGAGCAATATTGCTGATTTCATCTCCACTAGAGACATTTATATTTACCGTGGCTGGTTGTAAATTGATTCAACGAATTAGATCGATGTGCTTTCAAAAGGCTGTCCACATGGAAATTGGTTGGTTTGATGAGCCAGAGAACTCCGTTGGAGTGATAGCCACAAAGCTCTCTACTGATGCAGCTATTGTTCGAGTTCTAGTGGGGGATGTATTGGCAAAAATAACTAAAGATCTTGCAGCTGCAATTATCGGAATTATGATTGCTTTTCAAGCAAGTTGGTTATTGTCTCTTATTATCTTAGCCATGGTACCGTTTATGATGGCCAACATTTATGTTCAGAACAAGTTTGCTAAAGGATTTGGTACTGATGCAAAGGTTTGTCAAGAAGCTTTGAAACGATAAAATGTCCGTTAATCTGCAACTGAAACCTTACTTTTGTTTTTGTTGTTGCAGAAGTATGAGAAAGCAAGTCGAGTAGTCAACGATGCAGTCAGTAATATAAGAACAGTTGTTTCATTTTGTGTAGAAGAGAAGGTGTTGGAGCTATATGAAAAGGAAAGTAATGTCCCAATAATGTCCGCGACTGGAAAAGAGATGATTAGCGGTATCAGTTATGGCATTACGTCTTCGTTCATTTTCCTTGTATATGCAGCAAGTGGCTACGCTGGCGCTACCCTTGTAGATAATGGAACAATTTCAAATTCTGCTACTTTCCGCGTAAGTATTTACTTAACATGTTTCAGCAGGCAAGACAATAATATCATATAATAAGTCCGCCTTGTATGTCCTCGCAGGTTTTCCTTGCTGTGTTTTTTACATCTATAGCTATTTCTAGATCAACCTTTATGAATGATTTTACAAAAGCTAAGACTGCTGCTGCTTCAATATTTTCTATATTAGATAGAAATTCAAAGATAGATTCGAGTAAACAGGACGGTTTAACTTTAGACCAAAGCAAAGGAGATATCGAGTTTAAACAAGTGTGCTTTGCCTATCCAACGAGACCAAACATCCAAGTTCTTAACGGCTTCAGCTTGACAATTTCGAGTGGCCAGGTATATATGACTCAAATATCCGTTGCTTATTTGACATTGTGTATTTCATGAATTATGAACGTTTAGATTTGATTACGAACATACAGACAGTTGCTTTAGTCGGAGAAAGTGGCTGTGGAAAGTCTACAGTGATCTCACTCTTACAACGATATTATAATTTTGGTTCGGGTCAAATTATGCTTGATGGGATTGACATTCAAAATTTCAATTTGAAATGGCTAAGGCATCAAATGGGGCTTGTAAGCCAAGAACCAATACTGTTCAACGAAACAATCCGAGCCAATATAATGTATGGGAAGGAAGCTGGAGATGCAAGTGAAGCAGAATTAATAGCTGCAGCAAAATTGGCAAATGCACACAAGTTCATTTCTAGCTTACAGCAGGTTAGAAAATGATTCAATATAACGTGATGTATACGTAACGTAGGACTAGGAGGCTTACTTTTTTGTGCTTGTTCAGGGGTACGATACCATGGTTGGAGAGCGAGGTGCTCAGCTTTCAGGTGGTCAGAAACAACGTATCGCCATAGCACGAGCTATTTTGAAGAATCCTAAAATATTGTTACTTGATGAAGCCACTAGTGCACTTGATGCAGAATCTGAAAGGATGGTTCAAATGGCATTAGAAAAAATAATGGTCGATAGAACTGCGATTATAATAGCACACAGATTATCAACAATTAAGGAAGCAGAGGTAGTTTGTGTTATCAAAAACGGAGTCGTTGCAGAGGAAGGAAACCATGATACTCTTCTGAGTAACGAAAACGGTCACTATGCCTCTCTTATTAAACATCATATTGGGTATAGATAATTTCATTTTCTGTTCGTTCTTAATATGTACTACGGAAAAGGGCCAAAAATAGCATTGGAACATCGCAAAAAGGATAAATAATTTGCCCTTTTGTTTACATTTTCCCAATTTTGTACCTTTTGTGAAATATAAGATTAGCTGTGACAACTTTACTATCACAATGCAAGAGAACTGGTAACTGCAACTCAACATTCAATTCCTTAAGACGAAAGTGTTAGGTTGTGGAGCCTGATTAATACTTGATGTACTGTCATATATTAAATTTTAGGCTTTACTATTTATTCTCCATTTATTCTCTGTAACCAAAAATACTCTGATTTATTAATATATATATATACCCCACCGCCGTGGAAGTTTATTCACGGGGTGTTACCACGAAATATTGGTTTCTCTCTTTCTCTCTAAAGTTCTTGAGTTTTTTATTCATCAAGTGTGTGTGGATTCGATCCTAACTGAAAGAAAGCCGGGCAAGAATCTCATGGGAGTGCAGATCGATGAAGATCTTTATTCAACAAAGAAAGGGCAAGCACCGAAAGACAGGAATGATCAAAGAGAGGCCTGGTATTTTACATTAGAGTTTACCAGCGATAGGTAGAACACCGGCTCACAAACCAGACCCCTCTTTCTTAGAATTCAACATTTATGATATGTTTAGCATCCTGTTCGCCCACTCGAATCGCATATGTTGGTTGAGAATTGCTCGGGAATTCATTGATAATGACTTTGTCAGGTTCTAGGGTGGCTACTCTTCAGGAAGTCGTTGCTAGTAGTAACAACTTGTCACGATCCATTGGTTCATATAGAATCCGACTCACACAGACCGTCTTTTTTTTCGATTGAAGGGTCGGACGCCCTGAAAATATAGCATCTCGTAAGTTTCCCAAAGAAAGACGCGAAAAAGTATCGGGAAAGGAAAAAACTTCCTCGTTGGGGCTCCGTGCACTGGGAAAAGGTTGACGCGACAAGAAACCGGCAAGGACTTTCACTTTCTAAATAGAAAGGAAGAGGTCAGGCCCACCTTTTACAAGAGTAGAAGTTGTTACTCAACACTTATATTTTGTTCGACCAATTCGTTAGGATTTTTCCTTGATTTATCAAATCATGTTTGAGTTTTACGCTTTTACGAAATGAAAGTCGAAGCATTATGGAATAATTTTTCCGGAGAAGAAAATATAATTAATTTTCTTCAATATTTGGTTATTCTTTTCTTAGAGGAAAAAATTTGGAGATCTATGCTTATTTTCATAGCAGAGTACAATAAAATCGACAACAGAGTCGATAAGGAGTTTTGTTAATGGGGAGTTTCGTTGAGTTATGTCATAATTGCAAGTAACCATTACAGACATCCATATGTAGCAGCTAGGTGTGTGCATGACCGAGTTGGTTCGGGTTTTTCAAATATAAAACCAAATCATTTTTGTTGGATTTTTGAATTTATAAACCAAACCAAACCAATAAAACTTGAGTTTTTCAACTTCGGATTTTTTCGGGTTTCTTCGGAGTTTTCGGGTTTTTCGGATTTTCGGGTTTTTCAATAGAGTATTCTTACAAACATATAATTTATTTGTACTTCAAATATTTCTTTAGTCCTACCAAAATGCAACTAAGTTATTTCTCAAGAAAATAACAAAAAAAATATGATACGATTAATGACACTTAAATATTCAACAAAAAAATAATAATAAAATCGCGTGAAGCAAATATTGCAAATTAATAAGTCATAATGAAATTGATCATAATTTAAAGTATTAAATCATGTTAAAATAAGTATAGTTAATATTAGTTACATGACTAAATATTTTTTTTTAAAAAGTAAAATTAGATCATGTATTTTAATTGTCTAACCTATATTCAATATTATTGTCATTCTTAGTGTTGAATTGATTTTCTTTTTGCATTAGTATTAGTTTGATTTTTATTTAAATCTTATTATAATTGTCAACATATATGTACTATAATCTTTATTAGATCATTAAGAATTTCAACTTCCAAACATGAAATAAATATACTAAAAGATAAAAACTATGAAAAAGTATAAGAGATATTTAAAAATTATATCAAAATAAGTATTTTTACGTATAAAATAAAAATTTAAACTTATATATATAATGTCGGGTTGGTTTGGTCTCGGGTTATTTGTTTTAGTTGAAACCAAACCAACCCAAATATAGTCGAGTTTTTTTTTCCAACACCAAATCAAGTCAAACCAAATCACAAGTCGGGTTTTTTCTCGGTTTGACTCGATTTGTGATTTGGTTCGATTTTGTACACCTCTAGTAGCAGCTCTATTCCATATTAACTGAATTTTTGGGGCTTTTTTTATTGTTCAAAATTCAAGATGAATGTTTGAGAATTTTTTCATATTAGCTCTTTCATTTAATGAAGTTTGATACTTTCTAGGAGATAAAACGTTTTTTTTATATGCAAAGTTATATTTATGATTTCATAAAGGGCAATAGTGGAAAAGTAAGGTTTGAATTATATCTTTGAATGTTTTCCTTAACAAGTGTGCATTTTCTCACAAATTCGGTTAATATAGAATAGAGACTCAAATATGTCATCAAACTTTGAGAAAAGACTCATTTATGTCATCCTTTAAAAGTTTGGTTCATCTATACCATTTTCGTTTGAGAAAAGGTTCATCCATGTCATTATTTTATTTTTTATGACAAGGAAAAACCCACAGTCGCTACCCTTTGGGTGCGCACAGGGTAAAACCTCTGCTCCTATGCGATAGCTCGCAAACCACATAGGAGAGGTAACCCGCACTAGGAAAGTTTGGTGTGACGAGCTCAACCCAGAAGGCAAAAACTCTTGCTTTCGCTGACAAGGGATTTCGAACTTGAGACCTCCATGTCAGTATTTATTAACTGAAATGACATAGATGAGTCTTTTTCTCAAAGTTTTGATGACATATTTGAGCCTCTGCCCTTCAAAATGATTTAATTAACGTTATGACCGGATCATAACTGAAATACATGTTAACAATGAGATTTGATCTTTTTCTCAAAGTTTGATGACATATTTGAGCTTCTGCCCTTTTAAAATGATTTAATTAATGTTGTGACCGAATCATCATCATATCATATCATATATTATTATAAGTGGGAACAAAAAAGTTGAAAGTTGAAATACCAAAATAACCCTATATAGTTGAGTTACAACAATAATACCATTATATTATTATTATTATTATTATTATTATTATTATTATTATTATTATTATTAAATAGTAATTTAAGTTCCATAACAGAAAACTTTTTACATACCACTAAAATGTTACGGTAATAATTTGAAGTGCATTTATGAGTATTCCTTTTGCCATTACATTGAGTTGCATTAACAATTTTCTTCTTAATTGCTGAATTTTGAGCACTTAAAACAATTACCGTTTTAGATTAAAAAAACTTAAACATTAGAGCATATGAAGAGAGAGGTTAGAGCATACGGAGAGATTCATACAATATCAATATTTAATTAAAGAGAATACATGGTTAGATGTCACAATTTACTATTTTTCACTTCTTAATGACTTTAATTGCTAAACTTTTTAGCTTCTACAATTAAATACATTCATTCACAACCTTTCATATACACAATTTCTCTCTTTATAAATTGAATAGAAAATATTAAGCCATTACACTTAATATTTTCACATCATATAGTTCTTCTGTAATCTTTTATTCACTGGTCATTTTTTTTCTTATTGATATATTGCTTTGTTTAATTAACTTCTTTCATTTTGTATGTAAATATAGTGTTAGATATTTGGCAATCTTGACAAATCATATAATTGAAGTAGTTTTTTTTTTACCAATAAATATAGTGTATCCCACATGATTAAAAGAAAAAGTTTTTATCAATACAATCAGAAATTCTTCAGATTCTATTGATCTTTACAAGTTGCAACCTTAGTTGAATGTTTTACCAGAAACATCATTTTTACTTTAAATGTTGTATAATGCATCAATTATTCTAAAATAATTATATCATTTGAAATGTTTGGTATTAAATAACATGGGATATACGTGCAACGTACGTGTTCGAGAACTAGTATTATTATAAGTGGGATGCTCCTAACATTAAAGTTAGATTACTATTTTGCCCTTAAAATAAAATACAATTTAATTAAATATCTAATTACTACTTAAATAGTATATAGTTATCATTGTTTTAAAAACTTTTTCCATTAAAAGATTACATCAATTCTTTACATTATCAATTAATTATATCCAGAATTGAGAAGAAAAGAGAGTTGAAAGCTGCAAATGAGGGAAACAAAAAAAATGTTGGAAGCTGATAATCAAGAGAAGAAACAGAAGTAGCGGAAAAAAAAAGTAGATTAAATACAGTCTTTACGTTAATATGTTCTGACGCCAAGAATAAGAAAGTTACTATTTGTTATTTATTCATCAGAATGTGAAAACTTGCTTTGCAATATATATCCTCTAACTCCTCAAACTTGCTTTCTTTTTTCCATTTTCATCAACTCGGTATAACTGCAGACTTTAAATTTAGTTATCATCGTGAGCCTTTGGAATAGTAAATATGAATTCGAATTCAAATTTGTCATTCTTCTTCTTTCTTCTGCTTGTGTATTTTAATGTCATGTGTCTTTTAATATTTTGAACTTCCTTTTAAGTGATTTTTTAAAAATTCTTTTCGGATATTATTTGCCCTTAAAGATTTGTTTTGAAGATACAAATGTGACTGGACATTTTTGTCAACACAATATTTTGATGAATTGAGTAATAATATTCTCTTTTCTTTTTGAGTAAAGAATGATAATATTCATCTTAATAGGAAAATTCAACAATCTTCTTGAGAACTTGCAAATCATAAATAAACAAAATAGAAGTTTGTATCATAGATGACTTGCTTTATGGGTTACAAAAAGGTTTTTATCGGTCAATAATGAGTATAATATCTACACTTTCAATTTTATAATGTGAAAAAGTATTAATTATAGATCAATTTTTTTTTATTATTAAAACTTACTTTTAGTAACTAAAATATATTGATTCCTCTCATATAATAGAAGGTTTATTTTTCATGAAACATTAAAATATCAAACCTGACACAAGATTTTTATGTTATATTTTGTGAAGAGATATATCTTATGTCAAACTTACATACAAAAGAACTTAGCTTTGAACTTAACGATTATTTTATGTGTGCTCCACTATGATATATTTACTTATATAAATTAATTTTTAATGTCAATTAGAGGAAAAACGTGCAATACACGTTCCAAGGACTAGTGTATAAAAAATTACAACAGGTCATTTCTATATAATTTAACATCTAATAAAGCATCTTGTCTCAGTTGGTGAAAGTTTATTTCCAATAAAAATATGTCAATTTGGTGGTATATATGTCAGTCCCCACCAAAGACCAAACTATATGGTGGTATGTATCTATTGACTAGTTTCAGCACACGTGCGTTGCACGTGTATCCTATGTTAATTTTTTTTATATTTCATTATAACAATTAGAATTCTACGTGTACATGCATGTAACGAATAACAAAATCCAACAATTACAAATAAAATTATAAAATTGTGACAAAAACATCAGATGAAGAATCTTATTTTAATGTATAAAATTTATCAACAAACTGTAAATTTAGAACTTTAGATAGTAACAAAAGATTAACTTTAGCCTAAATAAAAATACAATTAAAACAATCAAAAATTTATGGAAAATCAAATTAAAGAATTTTAATCACAATAACATCAAACGAGGAATCTTATTTTAATGTATAAAATTTATCAACAACTGTAAATATAGAACTTTAGATACTAATAGCCAATTTGCATTATATATAGTCACAAAAGATTAACTTTAGCCTAAATAAAAATACAATTAAAATAATCAGAAATTTATGGAAAATCAAATTAAAGAAGTTTATAGAGAGAAAACACATACAAAATAAACAAAGAAAAAAACATGCGACAACATACACATTCTTTTGAAGACTTTAATCATATAACAATGCAAATCTTTAGTGGGCAACTGGGCATTGATTATGGTCTTTATATATTGATTTAACTCAATGATCTCATAATAACCAAAAATTTTAATATTTAGTGTGGCATGTAGAATGATTACTATTTATAAATAAATATTTTATAATATTTTAATTTAACACAGAATAAAATGATAATCTAATTTTATACTTTATTATTTAAATCTTTTTTTACCCTTCAACCAAAAACAACCTCCATAGGGAAAAAAATAGACAAATACAATGAGAACTTATCAAACAATGTAATATAACACCAAAAGATTGAAGAGAAGGCACCATATCAGAAAGAAAATTGATGCATTTGGATTGTATTATATATAGCCAAAAAGAACATATACAATGAAATTAATTTTATACAGTGACTATTAATTAAAGAAATATAATTTTTTTTATGAACAACATATCTCAAAATTGTAGTCCACCTTACTTTTTTTTTCCTATTAATATATCAACATATCATCTAAATATAACAAAAAATCATTTAATATAGAAGGAAGAATCATAATTAACAAAACTAAAACGGGAAGAACAAGGAAAAAATTGTAATCTAAATCGTGACTTACTCTTTCAATAGATTTATTGTACGTTCATCTAAATGTTAACATAGCATTTTCAAATGTATTAGAACCATACTGTGCCATCATATAGTTTCATGCAATAGAGAAGACCAAGAAAATTTTTGAAAAAAAGGTTAGAATATGAATTCTTGTGCTTTTGAGTGTTCTTGATTTGTGTTGTTATTTTCTTTCTCTATGTCTTAAATATCTATACATTTCAATAATATGTGGAAGATGAAAATAATTCAAGTTAATTAAAAAGAGTGAAGTAACATATGAAAGTTCAAAAAAGTGATCTTTTCATTTACAATATTCATTGTAATTAATGTAAGTTAATTAAAAAGAGTGAAGTAACATATGAAAGTTCAAAAAAGTGATCTTTCATTTACAATATTCATTGTAATTAATGTAAGTTAAGTAGTGCCATCAAAATTTAAAACTGAAAAAACCTTTCAACTTCAGTAATTAAGTGATGCATGAATAAATAGGAGTAATAGAAAGACTTTAGGAATCTTATCATTGTTTTTCTAAATATATCATTGTGTAATTAAAATATTTATATTTAATTAAATAATAAATTAAATCTTAATTTAGTAAAAGGGCAAAATGGTAATTCAACTTTTCACTATAGAGCTTCCCACTTATAATAATATATGATTTATTGTAAATAAAAAATACATCTGAGTTTGCTTGGTAATAATTTATTATGATGTGTTTTAGTTCGCACTATCAAAAAGACTTTATTACAATATTCAATCATTCAAGCTCGAAAACTCTAATCTTGTATATAACAAAACAACTACAAGGGAAAACTTTTATCATTTGAAAATTGCCATAGCTCTTTGGTTTAATCAAATTCCCAACTTGTTGACGTGTTTTCAAGTATAAAATAAAATAAAAATTGTGTGTGATAGTAAAGTAAGAAGAAATGAAAATAAAACATTATGAAGACAAAGTGTTGTTGTTGGGTGAAAAGTGATACTTCTGATCATGTATTCTATGGCTCTTTGGTTTAATCAATGCTTTTTTCCATGATCATTGATTTATATGTTATGTTTGTTACGTTATAACACAAACAGTTGAGGATTGCACAACAACTTGTGATCATCGGATGCGAGAAGCTGGTAAATGGCCGAAATAAAACAATAACATACCAAGTATAACCCGACAAGTGGAATGTGTATATAGACCTTATCACTACCTTGTAAGGTAGAGGGTTGTTTCCGATAGACCCTCAACTCAAGTAAACATAGAAAAAATAATACCTTAGAGGAAAGGAAAATGGAACAGATTTCAATTCTTCACAATTCTAAAATGTATTGATTATATGGTAGGCCCAATTAAGCACTACAATGAGCTGTTGAAAAATGGACAAGTGCATAGAGCAAAAGTAATTGAATAATTGCCTCAATTATTCTATTCAAGTCTATACTTTTTGAAAAGAGAAAAGAGGACTGTTTTGATTAGCTGAAAAATAGTTGTACTAATTTCAAGCAATCACTGATCATTCTTGTTTGCAAATTACTCTCAACATTCAACAGATGAAGTAAAGTACTATCTTTGTAGTTGAAGATAGATTTAGAAAAATTTATCTTCTCAAAATCATTTTGTGTTTCCTTGCAGATTTGAGAAATGGAGATTGGGTTAGCAGTTGGTGGTGCATTTCTCTCCTCAGCTTTGAATGTTCTGTTTGATAGGCTTGCTCCTCACGGTGATCTGCTCAACATGTATTGTAAGCATAAGGATCATGTTAAGCTCTTAAAGAAGCTGAAAATGACTTTGCGTGGTCTTCAGATTGTGCTGAGTGATGCAGAGAATAAGCAAGCATCAAATCCATCTGTGAGCGACTGGCTTAATGAGCTTCGAGATGCTGTTGACTCTGCTGAAGAAGTCAATTATGAAGCTTTGAGGCTTAAGGTGGAAGGCCAGCATCAAAATCTTGCAGAAACAAGCAACAAACAAGTAAGTGACCTCAACCTGTGCTTGAGTGATGATTTCTTTCGTAACATAAAGGATAAGTTGGAAGAAACCATTGAAACGTGGGAGTTGTTGGAAAAGCAAATTGGTCGCCTTGGCTTAAAGGAACATTTTGTTTTGACTAAACAAGAAACTAGAACACCTTCAACTTCTTTGGTTGATGATTCTGGTATCTTTGGAAGGCAGAATGAAATAGAGAATTTGATTGGCCGTTTGTTGTCTATGGATACAAAGGGAAAAAATCTGGCTGTATTTCCTATTGTTGGAATGGGCGGCCTGGGTAAGACAACACTTGCGAAAGTCGTTTACAATGATGAGAGAGTGCAGAAACATTTTAGTTTGACAGCTTGGTTTTGTGTTTCCGAGGCATATGATGCTTTCAGAATAACGAAAGGGTTACTTCAAGAAATTGGCTCAACCGACTTAAAGGTTGATGACAATCTTAACCAGCTACAAGTCAAATTGAAGGGAAGCTTAAAGGGAAAGAAATTTCTTATTGTTCTGGATGATGTGTGGAATGACAACTACAACGAGTGGGATGACTTGAGAAATGTTTTTGTACAAGGAGAAATAAGAAGTAAGATCATTGTGATAACACGTAAAGTGAGTGTTGCATTGGTGGTTGGTAGTGAGGCAATCAACATGGGGACTCTGTCTGATGAAGCCTCTTGGTCTCTATTCAAAAGAAATGCATTTGAAAACATGGATGCTATGGAACATCCGGAACTTGAAGAGGTTGGAAAACAAATTGCAGCTAAGTGCAAAGGACTGCCCTTAGCTCTGAAGACGCTCGCTGGCATGTTACGCTCCAAATCAGAGGTTGAAGAGTGGAAATGTATTCTGAGAAGTGAAATATGGGAGCTGCGAGACAATGACATATTACCAGCGTTAATGTTGAGTTACAATGATCTTCCCGCACATTTAAAGCGATGCTTTTCTTTTTGTGCAATATTTCCTAAAGATTATCCATTTAGGAAAGAACAAGTTATTCATCTATGGATTGCCAATGGTCTTGTACCTGTGGAAGATGAAATAATTCAACATTTAGGCAACCAATACTTTCTCGAGTTGAGATCAAGATCATTATTCGAAAGGGTCCCAAATCCTTCTGAAGGAAACATAGAGGAATTATTCCTTATGCATGACCTTGTCAATGATTTATCCCAAATTGCATCTTCAAAACTTTGTATCAGGTTGGAAGAGAGCCAAGGATCTCATATGTTGGAAAAAAGTCGATACTTATCTTTTTCAATTGGATATGGTGAGTTTGAGAAATTGACACCCCTCTACAAATTGGAGCAGCTGAGGACATTGCTTCCGATATGTATTGAATTGAAATTGCACTATCTAAGCAAGAGGGTGTTGCATAACATACTGCCTACACTAAGATTGTTGAATGCCTTGAATCGGACCCGTTACAAACCCTATTCTGTAATTCTGTTCTTGCCTCTCCATAATAAAACTGCTCTCCCTCTTCCCCGTGGACGTAGCCAATTTATTGGTGAACCACGTAAATCTGTTGTCTTGTTTTTCGCGTTTATATTTTCTCGTATTATCTCAAATTCCGCATAACAAAGATCCTTGAGGGTACTATCATTGTCTCATTACAAGATTAAGGAGTTGCCAAATGACTTGTTTATCAAATTAAAGCTCCTCAGATTTTTGGATATTTCTTGGACAGAGATTAAAAGGTTGCCAGATTCCATTTGTGTGTTGTATAACTTAGAGACACTTCTCCTGTCATTTTGTGGTTCTCTTAAAGAGCTACCGCTGCAGATGGAGAAGTTGATTAACTTGCGTCATCTTGACATAAGCAACACTCTTAGCTTGAAGATGCCACTACATCTGAGCAGGTTGAAAAGCCTCCAAGTGTTGGTGGGAGCCAAGTTTCTTGTAGGTGGTTGGAGAATGGAATATTTGGGTGAAGCACAAAACTTATATGGATCTCTATCAGTTGTAAAGTTGGAAAATGTGGTTGATAGAAGGGAAGCTGTGAAGGCAAAGATGAGGGAGAAGAATCATGTTGACAAGTTATCATTGGAGTGGAGTGGAAGTAGCAGTGCTGACAATTCACAAACAGAAAGAGACATACTTGATGAGCTACGCCCACATAAAAACATAAAAGAAGTTGAAATCAGTTGATATAGAGGGACAAACTTTCCAAATTGGGTAGCTGATCCTTTGTTTGTTAAGCTGGTGAAATTGTCTCTTAGCTACTGCAAGAACTGTTATTCCTTTCCAGCACTAGGACAACTCCCTTGTTTAAAATTCCTTTCCGTTAGAGGGATGTATGAGGTGACGGAAGAATTCTATGGTAGTTTGTGTTAAATTTGACAAGATTCAAAAATGGATTAATGAGAAGATATGGTAGTTAGGAGGATAATTCTTCATTGGTATAAAAGTCAAGATAGCAACTTTTGTAGGTGAAATTTAGGTGAACCATAAATTGATTTCACAAGGTAAATGTTGACATTTTGACATATTGTGATGTCATGGATGACATCAATAGGAAGAATTTACTCCTATAAATAGGTAGCTCCTAATTCATTTGTAACACACTTCTCACTTGCCTTCTCATCTCCTAAGGCATTTGTTCTTCTTTCTCTTTTGTAGTATTTCACTTGTACTCTTTTGGAGTGAAACAAATATTGGTTGGTTGTGTCCGAGGAGTAGGCAAAAGAAAACAAAAGTTTGCCGAACCTCGTTAATTCCTGGTGTTCTTTCTCTTGTTGTCTCATTTACTATTTATTAGCTACCTTTAGATATAGTAGTTGTGATTCCATCACACTCTATATATTCGGCTTCCGCAACAGTTTGTCCTCCAAAAAGCCTTTTAACTCTCTTGTGGAGCTTGAATTTGAAGATATGACGGAGTGGAAGCAATGGCACGCACTAGGAATGACGAAGATATTGAACATTGGGAGTTGCCTTCCTCTATTCAGAGACTTACCATAAAGAATCTTAAAACATTAAGCAGCCAACATCTCAAAAGCCTCACCTCTCTTCAATATCTAGATATTTATGGTAATTTATCTCAGATTCAGTCACAGGGCCAGCTTTCCTCACTTTCTCACCTCACTTCGCTTCAAACTCTACAAATCCGTAATCTCCAATCACTTGCTGAATCAGCACTACCCTCCTCCCTCTCTCGGCTGGACATCTCCGACTGCCCTAATCTCCAATCACTTGCTGAATCAGCACTGCCCTCCTCCCTCTCTCACCTGACCATCTCCCGTTGCCCTAATCTCCAATCACTTGCTGAATCAGCACTGCCATCCTCCCTCTCTCACCTGACCATCTATGATTGCCCTAATCTCCAATCACTTGCTGAATCAGCACTGTCATCCTCCCTCTCTAAACTATTTATTTCCAAATGTCCATTGCTCACACCACTACTAGAATTTAACAAGGGGGAATACTGGAAAAATATTGCTCATATCTCCACCATACAGATCGATTGGGAATGCATGTAATGATTAAAACGGATGGCTCCCCAACTGATGTAAGCTATTCGTTACCCTCAGAAGCTTTTTATTTCACTTTGCTTTTTTCTTAATTCTTTTCATTTTTAATTATGTTTTAGGAAATAAGTGCAACTTCCATTGTCACATGTTATATAATTCTATATTTCTCATTGCTTATTGGCTTATGCTTTTACCGTGTTTTAATTCACGTCTCAATTGCCACCATGTTTAATTGAAAGTTTTTAGTTCTTGTAATCATCAACCATCCTATGTCACTAGAAATTTTGATAGCTAAAAGAGGTAGACAAAAAAGCTAAGCATCTTTTTTCTTTCGTATAGCGACCAGACAACTACATTTTGATAGGTAAGGGCTATAAATATACATTTGCAGGGTGTTAATCCAACGAGTAAGAAAATCACTGTCTTCAGATATCTTTTCTTGCATATACTTTTGCAATTTTAAGCTACATTTTGAACTCGTGTGTTGTTGCTAACTTAAACATGTTTTGTGCTTAATTAGATGTGGATTTTGAAGAGCGAGTACGACAAGTCTGGTACATCAGTTGTCCGTAGGAAGTGTTTCTAAGGTGTTGCTGCTATTTTTACATCTGTTCCCGAGTTCTTTTTTTTTTCTTTTTTTTAAAAAAAAATTTCCACTAAAGCTATTATGTCGTCCACAGTGAATTTTTAGGTCTGTTGTTATAGGCAAGTCTTTGAGATGCGACTATCAAAGAAGGGCGATTACAATCGGTGTACCGCTGATACTATTTCATGTTTCCAGTGCAAGCCTCTTTTGTAAGTTGACAAACTCGATTAGTTAATATGTTTGGGACTCAACTAGTGGTTAGAGTACTCATTTTGTAAGACTTGTGTACAGAAAATCAAATTAGAGTTATAACTCGTGATGGTTGAATAAACTCCAAGAATAACTGATATATTTTTATAGTGGATATGTTGTTTGCTCATTCGGTGCTTGATATCCACATTGGAGTCCAACCAAATTCGAATTTGCACATTTGAAGGAGCGGCACTCCTGACGTGATTTTTTCCCATACTACGACTCATGCTCCTAAATTCTAATTAAGGATAGAAAAATCTCAACTATCTCACCCCAACTCATATCAGTTATATTCGGTATAAAGTGTAAACTAAAAATTATAACTATATAGGTGCAAATATTTTTGAAAGAAAACCTCAAATAACAACCAAAATAAAGAAAGAATACTAAATCCTACACTAACTAGTATTATTATAAGTGGTCGGGTCCAATCTTAAAAGTTGGATTACCATTTTGCCCCTCCACTAAATTTAAATAAATTAATTTTTTTAAAATATTAATATTTAATTATATAATGATAGAATATGAAGTCCAACAACTACACTTTAATTTTTTAGTTATGACATTATAATTATAATTAATTAGGTTAAATTAAATTAGAGTAGAAAACAATAATATATGAAACTCTTCAAACTTTGTGATACTTTGAATTTTGAAATTAACATAAATTTATCTATCATGAAGCAATAATGTGTGAAACTCTTCAAATTTTGTGATTCTTTAAATTTTGAAACAAAAATAAATTTATCTATCATGATTCAATATACACCATTAAAAAATTTTGGTAGGTGAAAAGACAATCAAATATCACTATGAATACCTATTAATTATGATATAAATACATGTTGTCAAGAAGCTAACTGAGAAATTAAAAGAGAAGCTTTCTTACAATATGGTGGAATACATACATATATATATATATATATATATATATATATATAATATGAGACTCATGTGTAGAGAACTTGTAATTGAACATGTTAACAATGAGATTCGAACCCAGGTTCAATAACATTAAAAGAGTCGTAAGTATCAACCCAAGAGTCATTGGGCCAATTAGATCATTTATTCATTGGATGTTCTATGTAGATAAGCCGAACTTTCAACGGATGACATAAATGAGTCTTTTTTGAAAACACTGTTATAAACCAAATGATTTACCAAGTTCTTAAGCAACAACAGATGAACACAATATCTAACCTCCAAAATAAAATAAAACCAAATACTGCAAATTAAAAAGGTACAATTTCCAAGGAGAAATTAAAGAGCCTTATATCAATATACAGTGACTTACATAATTAGTTAGCTCTATTCCATATGTGTTGACATGATAAAATGATGATTAGTGAAATTAACAATTTCTTGATTGTTGTATGATGATATGATACGATGATATGATAAATACGACTATAAGCATAAACATTGTGTAAATCGAATCGTTGAAAGAAAAAATAGTATATAATTGAATATCTTAAATTTTCGACAAATTTAACAAATATGAATCACAAGAAAATCCAATTTAGAAATGAATATGATGAATGAGAAATATACATAGAAAAAAATTAGATAGATCCCATATGATGTCTGACAAGAGAGGTATATTGTCCATTTTCATCACTAATAAGAGTATCATGGTTTCCTTGTTCTACAATGACTCCATTTTTCACCACACAAATTATGTCTGCTTCTTTGATTGTCGATAATCTGTGTGCTACGATGATTGTAGTTCGATTTACCATGATTTGGTCTAATGCCATTTGGACAACCCTTTCAGATTCTGCATCGAGTGCACTCGTAGCTTCATCCAGCAATAATATTTTTGGATTCTTCATAATAGCTCGTGCAATGGCAATTCGTTGTTTTTGACCACCTGAAAGCTTAACAGCTCGCTCTCCAACAATGGTATCGTACCCCTGAAATCACAGTTTTTGGAGGTTTAGACAGAATCTTGAAATAGTTAATGCGTCAGAGGCGGATCCAGAATGTGAAATCTATGTGTTCCTGGAATGACTTACTACAATTGAATTCACAGTCAAATATTTATAGATATTTCAAGATGAGATGACCTGTTGTAAGCCAGAAATGAACTTGTGGGCATTTGCTAGTTTTGTTGCAGCGATTATTTCTGCTTCAGTTGCCTCTCCAGCTTCCTTCCCATACATTATGTTGGCTCGGATTGTGTCGTTAAACAGAACTGGTTCTTGGCTCACAAGCCCCATTTGATGCCTCAGCCATTTCAAATTGAAATTTTGAATGTCAATCCCGTCAAGCATAATTTGACCCGAAGAAAAATTATAATATCGTTGTAAGAGTGAAATCACTGTGGACTTCCCGCAGCCACTTTCTCCGACTAAAGCAACTGACTGTAGGTAAGTAATCAAACGTAAATGTTAATATCTAGGAAGACACTAAAGAAGTATTGAGTAGAGGTTATTAGACACGACATGAGATAGGAGGTTAGTTGGATAGTTAAGTGTAGTCACACTTAGTTCTCTGTCCTATTAGCCGTACTATTAGTCTTAATATTACTCTCGTAGTTTCTTGTTCTTTAGGCTTGGTTATTATCTGTGCTTTTTTTCATACTCCGATCGTGTTATGACTAACGTTCAGGATGGTTTGTCAAGTTGTTTTTGATATTTTGCCATGGACCTATTCATTTATGATATTTCTTTTTCTATACTGGTTCGGATTGTTTCTTCTTTGAGCTGAAGGTCTATCGGAAACAACCTCTACCACGTAAACCTCCACGGACCCCACTTTCTTATTTTTTGGTCCTTAATATATCTGACTAAGCACATTTAACCTTCAATTAATATTGTTGTGCACTTTTGATCCCTCTACTTGTGAATCTTTACAAATTTACCGCACTATTAACTGTTATAGCATTCTATATGCCAAGTTTTTACTGTTATTCGGATAATATAATTCTAAAGATAATCTAAATGTCACTGTGATTTAAGAGATACACATACCTGTCCGCTCGAAATTGTCAAGCTGAAGCCATTAAGAACTTGGATGTCTGGCCTCGTTGCATATGCAAAGCATACTTGTTTAAACTCTATCACTCCTTTGCATTGGTTTAAAGTTAAACCGTCCTCTTTACTTGAATCTATCTTCGATTTTCTATCTAATATACAAAATATTGAAGCAGCAGCACCCTTAGCTCTTTTTAAATCATTAACGATGAAGCTTGACTGAGAAACGCTTAATGCTGCTAAAAACACAGCAAAGAAAACCTGCAAGGGATAAAATAAAGTTATATGAGGTAAGAGTTACTACTCAGAGAACCTATTTACAGGATTCACTTTCTTTTTGGTCTATCTCAACAAAGAGTTAAACGTTTTATATTTAGAAACCATATAACTTTGAACTTTTCACTTCACCCTCGACGAGATGACTTGTAGGCATAAAAGTATCTATGATTTTAACGGTATTTTAGCATTTTCCCTTTTTCATTTCTAACTTATCTCATCTCAACGACAAAGTTCAAGTATCAAGATTCAAGGTAGTAGGATTGTATATTGGGTTCTATATAGACTGATGGATGAAAGACGAAGAAAGCTTTCATAATTAAATCAAACTTTTAGTTTCCCTTTTCTATCATTTACTGAGAAAAGAAAGAAGCATCATATATAAAGATGTGAAGTAAATTAAAGCTTACGCGGAAATAATCAGTAAATGTAATTTTGCCATCTTGTATAAGTCGAGCTCCAACGTAACCACTTGCTGCATATACAAGGAATAAAAAGGTAGTTGTAACAGCGTAACTAATCCCACTGATCATTCCTTTTTTGGTCTTTCCCTTAATGTCACTTGCCTTCGTATATAACTCCACTACCTTCTCTTCTGCAGAAAAAGAAGCAATTGTTCTTATATTTCCGACTGCATCGTTGGCTATCTGACTTGCTTGCTCGTACAACTTCTGCAGAAGAAGAAGAAAAGAGAATGTTGACAATTGGGTTTTAAGCTGGTCTCTTGACTCGTGGTGGATTTATACAAGCCAACAGAAACGTAGTGAAAAAGATAATTATAAAACAAACCTTGGAGTCTGAACCGAACCCTTGAATGAGTTTGCCATGAAGATAAACATTGCCTACCATGAATGGTATCATGGATATGAGAAGAAGAGACAACAACCAACTTGCCTGAAAAGCAATCATAGCCGCAATAATCGCAGCTGCAAGATCTTTAGTTATTTTTGCCAATACATCCCCGACTAGAACTCGAACAATAGCTGCATCAGTAGAGAGCTTTGTGGCTAGTCTTCCAACTGAGTTCTCTGTCTCATCAAACCAACCAATTTCCATGTGGACAACCTTTTGAAAGCACATTGATCTAATTCGTCGGATCAACTTACAACCAGCCACAGTAAAAAATAGTGTCTCTAGTGGAGATGTAATCAGAAGTACTGTTGCAAGAACCACAATCATGAGTGACCAAAATTGTGAATCTTTCTTTAGATCCTCTGGTGGCTCATAAAATGATTTAACAGTGTTGGATAAAACTAGTCCAAAAACGGGGAGTACACAACCCGATATTATTGCAATTATTGCTCCCACAAGAATTATAGGAAACTCCGACTTATTAAGATACGCAAGGCGAGTAACTGGATTCTTTTCAAGCTTTGTAGATTCTTCTGAATTAATATCTGAGCTTTTTGCCAATCTAGTCTCAGGAATTTCTTCAATTGCTGTAATATCATCATTGTTTCTAGATTCAGGTCTTAACTCAGTAGAAAAATGTTGTGCATCATCCAGGCAAAGTTGCTCTTTTTCTTGAGATACTTCCTGCAAGCGAACCAGTAGCGAGTATGCTCCCTCAGGATCTTTCAATAGCTCAAAGTGTTTACCTGAGATATATAAATAATAATATTAGCATTCAATATCCGAGAACATCGGCATGGAAAAAGATATCTTGTGTTATGGCTTTCCTTTGAATTTATAAATGTGTATACCTTCCTCAACAACTTTGCCTTGATGAACGACAGCAATATTATCAGCATTCCTCACTGTACTTAGGCGATGCGCGACTATTATGGTTGTTCTATCAACCATAATTCTGTCGAGTGCTTCTTGTACAACTCTCTCTGACTCAGCATCTAGAGCACTTGTTGCCTCATCTAGAAGTAAAATACGAGGGTCTTTCAGAATTGCCCTTGCTATAGCAATTCTCTGCTTTTGTCCACCAGAGAGTTGAGTTCCACGTTCACCGACATTTGTCTCTAATCCCTACAAGAAAAATCATTAAGTTAAAAAACAATGTTCATGTACGATTATTCGAATCAAGTCAAACAAAAACATATTAAAAATATGAACCTCAGGTAGCCTATTAATAAATTTAGCTGCATTTGCCATCTCAATTGCTGCTTCAATTTCTTCTTTGGTGGCTCCCTCTTTCCCATATGCAATATTTTCCTTAATGCTAGTTGAAAATAAAGTAGGTTCTTGACTTACTAGAGCAATTTTCTGTCTAATCCACTTAACCTGAAACTCTTTGAGATTATGTCCGTCTATAAAAATTTCACCTGATTGTGGATCATAGAATCTCTCAATTAAACTAATAATTGTGGACTTCCCACTTCCGCTTCCACCAACCAAAGCAGTAGATTTTCCACTTGGGATTAACAATGAAAAATCGTTGAGTATTCTGTCTGTTGGTCTACTTGGATAGCTAAAACAGACATTTTTTATCTCTATTTCTCCACGGATGTCATCCAAAACTATCCCACTATTGTTGTACACATCAATCTCTGGATTTCTTTTTATAATCTCAAACATCTTGTAAGCAGCAGCTGTCCCTGCTGTAAATGCTGCTAAGCAAGGAGATGCCTCACCTATTGAACTACAATATAGTTTTTAAATGATCAGCACATTAAACTTGAAACCATGTTACAAGTTACTCAAGATTGATCGACAAAATACTCACAGTGAAGCAGTTATCACAGCTAGAGCTACGCTCAACACTGAACCTCCTGTGTATCCTTTCTCCAAGATCATCTTTCCACCATACCAGAAAGCCAAAGCATAATTGCAGAAGAGAATAAAATTGGCTGATCCCATGCCTAAGCCATTTGCAAGTCCTTCATGTACACCAGATCTGTATGCCTTCTCTAACGACTTATCATACTTCTCGCAAGCCTCCTTTTCACCTGTGAACGATGCAACCTGTACAAAGTAAAAGTTAGAGAAAGTATGTTTAACTCTGATATAAATTAACATCCCTCGAAGTAAAAACCAACAACATCGCCATGACACATTAAGCTGTAAGGTTGAAGTCTTACTGTTCTGATGGAACTTATTGTTTGCTCAACTACATTAGCTGCTTTAGAATAAGCTTTTTGTGAAAGCGAAGCTTTTCTAGACATGAAGAGGTACATGGCACCAAGAACTATCGCCAGTGGAACAATGGGTGATAGCATAACAATTGCTAGAAGCCACCCCTTGATGAACGCAGTAGCAAATCCTCCTATTACCATTGCCGTGCACTTTATGAGCCTCCCCACCTGAGCATAAGCAAAACTTTTTTTATATAACATATCCATATCCAAAACTTGTTCTTTTTAACATTTTCAACAACACTCTCGTACCTTCTCGCCCATAGCATCTTGTATGACAAAAATGTCACCAGACATTTTCCCAATAACTTCCCCTGTATTTACTTCCTTATCAAAGAAACTAACGTCTTGTCGCACAGTACTTCTTAAATACAATACCCTTAGTCGTGACACTTGTCGCTCTGCAGTAAGCGTCCAACAAGACACCTCTAACAAACAAATAACACCAAAAAATTTAGCAACTTAGAAAAACAATTAGCACAAACAAAATATAGTTAGTTAAGACTTACGAAGCAATGCTGCTACACCTGCAGCTGTGCCCAAATAAACCATTTTTAATGATACCTGAAAAATAACATTGCTTAACAAGAGTCATGATTGTTCATAATATACACATTATGAAGGATTAGCAACAACAATGTATATGTTAACGAATAACAAATAGATTAATCACTTCAGGTTTCTTCTTTGGGAAGTTTCATCAAACACCTTCTCTACATAGTTTCATCCATCACATTGTCTACATTGTTAAGGTATTACTAGAGTCACCCGCGTTTCAGAAACAACATCTCTATCTCCGAACAACCAAGGGATGTTAAATGTGGCATAGCTAAAATTTTCACGAATAAATTCAAAATCAAACTAACCAAAAGCGGTTCAACATAAATAATAAAAAATATCTTTTAGCCATATATGAATAGTAATTTTTCGTTCGAATGGGGTTCGAATGACCCTTGGCCACAAAGTGGGTATACACTCAAACTTCCTCATATATCTCTTTTTATCGAATATGTTATTGTTATAAATAATTAAAGTATGTTTCAATAAACACGACATAATTTACTATAGAATCAATAAAAATGAAATATTTTAGTTGTATTTTTTT
Source organism: Solanum pennellii (assembly GCF_001406875.1). Lineage (NCBI taxonomy): Eukaryota > Viridiplantae > Streptophyta > Magnoliopsida > Solanales > Solanaceae > Solanum > Solanum pennellii. The sequence continues at coordinate 62,793,466 of NC_028647.1, read as the reverse complement.
TATAATTCACTCTTTAACTTTTTTAATTTTGACCCTCTCAATTATACTATTCATCTTATATGTTTATTTATTTAGTTATATTTAACACGCTCACTCATATACCAGTCTTAATTCTCCTTTTCCCCAAGACCTTGCTTGTTTTGATTCCATAATGTAGTTATTTTTTATAAAAAAAAAATATTTACTTAATTATATTTTTAACACGATCTATTACATGCAAACTACAAATCTTTATGTGATTCAAAATTGAAGAGGGAAACTATATAAAAGAAATGGATCCACTCGAGACTCATAACCTAAAGATTGCAGGTTCAAATCACGTCATCATTCCAGCCTAATCATTAAAACATTGTTCACAAAGACAGATTAAGAGAAATCCATAGAACTAAGTGTTTCAAATAAATGACTATAATACGTAAATATACAAACGCAAAGCGCGCAGACAATTTTACTGTAATCTAATCGTAACATAAATTTATGAAAATAAATTACCTTGGAAACTTGTTGAAGCACCCCTGAAGTTTGATTTTGTCCAAATGAGTCCACCAAATCTCCAAACAACACAGGCAAAATAATCAAAGATAGTCCATTGCCAAAAGCACCTATTGTTCCCAAAAACATCAATATTTTGTCAACATTATCAGCAAATGAAAAGAGTTTGTAAAGTGAAATAGTTTTAGTGTCAATATTTCTCTCTTTCTTAATTTCATTTGATTTTTCTGACATTTTTTCACTAAATATTGAAGAGGACCCTTCAAAACTATTGTTGTTATTAGTCATTTTTTGGTCCTCTGAGAAATTAATTGTTGATCTAACAAGTAAAGATATATTTGTAGAGGGGATTTAATTTATTAAAATGGAATAATTAAATAAGAAACTAGATGCTTTGCACGTTTTGAGATTTTTTTCTTCAAGGATAAATAAAAGATCAATTAGTTGGCTAATGAATCACAAAATATATATGGCAGCTGTGAAGTTCTTTAGTTTATTGATGAACAATTAGCCCCTCATTAGTTATTGATATAATATGTATACGTGTCATTTAGTTTGGTTACAACTGATATTTATGTTTTTTTTAATTTTAACTGAACATATAAATATTAGACATTTAAACTTGTGTAAAATTGAAAAAACAGACAAGATATTCATCCTATGTTGCATCTTAGATGGCAATTCGTGTTATACTAGTATTACGTCTTGTAAGATGTGTATGTTTACTTATTTAATTTTACACAAATTTATGTGTCTATTTGTGTACATCCAAAACTAAAGGACTTGGATGTCAACTGAAGACAAGTTAAAGGGCATGATTACGTATTATGTCATAATTATGTATTTTTGTGTTTTTTGAAAATGTAAAGATTAATATTCGTGAGGGGATTGTTGGATTCCGTAAGGTGTGAATATGTGTTTTCTCAAAACGATGTAATACAAATACACATTTTCACATTGAATATGTTGTGATTTTCTGACGAAGAGCGATTACATCTGTTCACACTAGTCTTTATTGAATATAAATATTTACTGCTTCCTCGAATTTTCACTTACGAAAATTTTGCGTTACTCTATTTCTTTAAGATTTAAATGTGATTTGACTAATGTATTTATTATACGCAACATAAATGTGTTTGATCTATTTCATCTCGAAAGAAAATAATCATATACCTCAAATACTAAGAAGGGATTAAGTTTTTTTTAAAAAAATAAATAAATAAATTTAGTAAAGTTGGATTTTTTATTTTTTATTTTTTATCTTTTTACTTAAATTGATATATCAACTCACAGACTTGCACGTTGTTTAATAAATTTATTTAAATAGAGCAAGCAAGCACGTCATGCAATAAATTAATTACTTTCTTGATGTTTAAATTACAACATGATTTTTAAAAAAATAATTAGCCTAAATCTTTGATATGATTGATTATATTCTCTTAAATATTCAAAATCAAATTATTTATTGAAACAAGAACGCACGTCATTTCCTCTAAATTTAATAAAATTATTATTCTGATGGTCAACAATTATTTTTTATACATTTTCCTATCCACATGGCTGTACTTTTTAATTCAATTTTATAGCTACAACTAAAACCTGGAATAATATAATAATTAGCAACAAATTTTCAAAGATCTTATCTCAAATTTATATATCGAATTTCAAATTTTTCCTCCCTTTTAATTTTATACTATTATTATCAAAATAAAAGAACGTGCCAAGTATAATTTGCAATGCGTTTTTAGTTTAGTTTTGTAATTTAACGTGTTGCCATTACAAAATTGTTTTTCATACTATTTTGGGAGAAATTAATACGAAATTTCGAATAATAATATCAAGATAAAATTCTTTAAGAATACGCTGTTGGATTCATAAATAATTTAGTTTTAGAGATAATCGTTAAAAATAAATTTAAAGTATTACTTTTTTTTGTGAATTTTTTACGTGAACTATTAATTCTTTGTATTTCAAATCTGAACTATATATGATCATGTTAACTATTTATTAAAATAATTTTAAAGTTAATTAAATTAAGTGTTTAAATACAATCGTCAAAAAATTTGTAACTTAATTTACACATAAAATTTCGTCCATATATATTGACTAACTCATTAATTTCTAGATGTATTATAATAAATAAATTGATGATGTTAGGTAGGAACCTTGCAAAACAAATGATACCTCGGATGTTTATTATCTATTATTAAAAATAAAAAAAGAATCTTCAATTCTTTATTTTTAAACACAAAGAGGAAGTGTTTACCACATATCATCAAATATATATCAAAACGTATTTTAATAAATTATTGGTGATAATTTAAGAGAAAAAAAAAGGTGATATTTTCAATTTTGGCCCAAATCTCTTAGCTTTACTATTTTATTAATTACAAATAGATGCAGAAAATAACTAATTAGTCAACATCTACAGCTTATCTAAAGCTTCTCCGCGTGTAATTTATACTTCATCTGTTTCAATTTATATGATTTTTTTTAATTAATTTATTTTTTAAAAAAAGGATATGTTTCTATATTAAAATAACAATTTCATTTTAAAATATTCATTTTAGATCATAAATTTTTAAAAATTTATTTTTTCTGTGTTAAATCAAACAAACTCGTAATTATTTTGCTAGCCTATATAATTGTGATTATGGAAGTGTAAAGGACACATTCAAACTTTTTGATAGCTAAAATGGCATCATCAAAAATTCTTTCTAGGAAAATGATAAAACTTTTATCCCCAACTCCATCTTCACTTAGACAACACAAATTATCTTTCATGGATTGCATAAATCTTCCTCAATATTCACCAGCTGCCTTCTTATACCCTAAACCTCAAAATCATACCAAAACACAAATATCACAAATTCTTGAAAACTCCCTTTCAAAAGTATTATCCTCTTATTATCCCTTCGCAGGACGAATCAAGGATAATAACACCTATGTCGATTGTGATAACACTGGTGTTGAGTATTTAAACGTCAAAATTGATTGTTCAATGTCTGAAATTCTCAATAACCCTTCTATTGATGTTGCGGATATAGTTTTCCAAAAAGACTTGCCTTGGTGTAGTAGCTTGAATCGAAGTCCACTTGTGGTTCAATTAAGTCATTTTGATTGTGGTGGAATAGCACTTGGTGTATGTTTGTCACACAAAATTGTTGATGGATATTGTGTAGCTAAATTCATTAGTGATTGGGCAACTACAGCTCGACACGTGGATTTCAAACCATCTACTAATTTCAATGCATCTACATTTTTTCCACTAATGGAGGGTGCTCCAAATATTATGTCTATAAATACTTCTCCACAATCACAGCGATACGTGTCAAGAACGTACAATTTCTCATCTTCGAATTTAGAAAGACTCAAGAAAAGTATTACAGGAGTTCAAAATCCAACTCGCGTTGAAGTTGCTACATCACTTATTCATAAATGTGGGGCGATCGCATCTATGAAAAATTTGGGCTCGTTTAAACCATCTTTAATAAGCCAGGTAATAAATTTACGTCCTCTAATTCCACTAGACACAATAGGAAACGCAACATGTATCTATAGCACAATAGCAATGACGGAAAATGAGATAGAGTTGTCTAACTACGTCGCTCAAATACAAAAAGTTAAACAACAAGTTCGAAACGAGTTGAAGAATCTAGATACGGATCAGATAGTTCCATATACACTTGGAAAAATGAAAGGCATTGTAGACATGATGGAGAAGGATATATTTGATATTTATTTATCAACAAGTGTATTCAATTTTGGACTATATAGTAAGACTAATTTTGGATGGGGTAAGCCTATAAAAGTTCCTCATATAAAATATCCAATGAAGAAAAATATCATTCTTTTTGATGACCCAAGTGAAGAAGGGATAGATGCACAAATCACTTTAACAGAAGATGAAATGTCAATTTTTCAAGAGGACAAAGAGCTTCTAGAGTTTGCTTCTCCAATTGTTCAATCAACAAAATAAATGTAAGGGTGTCTATTTTATTTTATTTCTTATTTTGAGAATGTTTTATAAGTTTGATTTAAATTTATATTTATATTTCTATTTCAACTTATTTACTCTTGGAATAATGTAACATTTTTGTGATTTGATGAATTTGATTTCGATTTACCATACTAGCTTATGCTTAATATAATATGGTAGGGGTCAAGTCAAATCCAGAATAACGCTATTTTAAGTCATCAAAACTAGTGCACGATTTATAGTACATATTGTGTTGCACGTGGTTAAAAATTTATCAGTTAAATCAAACTTTTAATCGATAACATAATGAATTTTCTTTTTTTAAAGTTTAATGATATATTTAGGTCTTTTTTCAAAAACAAATACTCTCTCGCGCTCTTTTTTACTTGTTAAATTTTGAATTGACGCACATATTAAAAGAACAATGATTAGTATAGTGAGTCTATCATTTACTCATATTAATTATAGAGTCTTGTACATATTATCCCTTCGCATGACGAATCAAGAATAGTAATGCGTATATCAATTGCTTCTCCAGTTGTTCAATCAATTGAATCATCGTACCATTGTAGTTTGAGAATATCCTACAAAAATTAAATTGTTATAAATTAGATATGTCTATCAGTAAACCTGGTTCTCAGAAAACAGTTGTTATATTATACTATTTAGCAATAATTATAAATATGAATATTTATAATCAACACTTTAATGACGCTAAAGGTTTTAGCAACTTTCAATATAATGACATCAATTCGATCGATTTCCTCTAAATATTTTTGCGACAATTTAAGAAAACATTATTGCCATGCACTAAATGTTCTTTTATTGTTGTAATGATACAACATGTTATATCTATGATATTTTTCAAATTTTCTGATCCCAAAATCATGTTATTATTAACCCAATAATATATGGTATTGTCCTATCAAACGTATTTAGAACATGTTGCCCTTTTCTTCAACGTGACACAACACGTTCTAAGAGTATTTTGCGGAATTAGCAATCTTTATAAGATTATATATATATATATATAGTTGTATTGGAATTCGGAACTAATCTTATATAGGTTTTATATGGTAATTTTGTGTCATACGTTATGTATATTATATGTCACGTATGATATGTGTGTCTTCTTTTCAATTTTAAATAAATGTAAGTGTCTATTTATTTACGCTTAATGTTGGAGGGCATGAATGCTAGCTGAAGTCAAGTTAAATGACATATTTATGTATTATATATTACCATTTATAGCAATAATATTTTTTTCATTGTATCACTTTTAATACATTTATAATACACTTTTAATTCATATTACAAAAAATAATTTATTATTCACATATAATACAAGTTTTATTGATGGATAATATANCAAATACAAAATATTACAACGTTTTTATAGTACGCCATGTTAAATATGTTAATAGCGGCGGTTTGAAATTGAATTACGATGGTGTAGACATTAAAATTTTGTGGGACTCTAGAAGATGCGTTCAATTTGAGTTGGGACTCTACAAATTGTGTTCAACTCAAATAAAGATTCTTGGAGGCTACTCAACCCTAAACCCTAGTTTATGCCTATATAAAAGGTACTAAATTCCCTTAAAAACATCTCGGCCCTCGAATCTAAATCATCCTAGTTCGAGAAATACGCCACTAACGGCCCTCGAATCATGGATAAATCCTAGGAGAATAGAATGAAGGGATCAACATAATTGTACACACAGTCTATCTTGATAAATAAAATTATGTTTCTTCATATTTTATTTGTATGGTTTGTTTATTTTTCATATGTTTAAAATTTGTTACAAACAGATGGTTTGAACCGTCACAAATATTTTTTAAAATTTGAAAATTTTCCCAACAAAATTATTGTTTCCTTTATTTACTCTTCTATTTATGAAACTATATAATTTGTCCAACTATACTTATAACTATCTTTTCCTTACATTTAAATTTTCCTTAAATATTTTCATCTATTTTAGTATTATTATTCCCTTTCCTTAATAATTATAAACTATTAGAATATTAAATATTTATTATTTAAATGGAAAGAAATATAAGTTGCCTAATTTGGGCCTATCAGTCATTAAAGCTCAATGCTAATTTGAAAGAACAGATTATAATTCCCCAAATCGCTATGTTTAGGCGGTTTGTTATATGCTGTGTGTCTTTTTTTCAGTTTTATATAAATTTAAATGTCTACTTATTTACATTTAATATTGGAGGGTATGAATGCTAGCTGAAGTCAAGCTAAATAACATATTTATGTATTATATCTTATTTTTGTTAATAACGTGGTTTTGGGATCTGAAAATTTGAAAAATATCATAGATATAACATTTTGCATCATTACAACAATAAAAGAACATTTAGTGGCAATACGTTTTCCTTATATTGTCAATAAAATATTTAGAGGAAATTGAATTGATGTCATTATATTCAAAGTTGCTAAAAATCTTTAACGTCATCAGAGTGTTGGTTCTAAATATTCATATTTATAACGGAAAAGGGCCTAAAATACCCTCAAAGTATTGAAAATGGTACAAAATTACCCTTCATCCACCTATTGGCTCCAAAATGCCCTTCCCACCCACCTATTGGGTCCAAAATACCCTTGTCATCCACCTTTTGGTTCAAAATTGATCACTTATTTAACGGTTTTATATTTAAACTATTTAAATATTTTTTAAAATACGTGGCGCTCAACTATTTGTTATAATTTAACTTATTAGTGTAATTTATAAATCAATCCACTACCCACCCAATACTAATTAAATCCCTCTAAATTAATGAACCCATCACATTATTAATGCAAGCTACTGCCAATTGAGTGTTTTTAAAAAATATAGAAGTAAATTATCATACATTCAAGTGGCTACATAAAAATCACCGATAAACTTAAAAGTCTGACTATGTTCATCTTAATTATTCTTACGTCTCAATTATGTGATGTTACTTCATAGGTAACTTTTTTTCAAAATAATATATTAAAGGTTTTAAAATAAATCATAAATATTTATAAAATTATATTTAAAAAAAGTGCATGAATTAATTCGGGATGTATTATTTCTTTACCTTTAATCATAAATTTCTAATTCAATTTTGAAAGAAAGTGTCCTCCTAAATAAGCGGCTCAACCTAAATTTAATTGGGGCTTCGATTCGGACTCGAATAATTTTGAATGTCATTTTCAGTAATCTATAATTTCATCGTGTTTAAGTAGTGTTTATGACGATTTTGATATTATAATTGAATTATTAATTGAGTGAGGTTTAGTTAGTAATGAGTGGGTAGTGGATTGGTTTATAAATTATATTAATAAATTAAATTTATAATTAATAGTTGAACGCCCAGTATTTAAAAAAATATTTAAAGAGTTTAATTTTAAAACAATTAAAAAATGGTCAATTTTGAACACAAAGGTGGATGACAAGGGTATTTTGGAGCCAATAGGTGGATGGAAAGGACATTTTGGAGCCAATAGGTGGATGAAGGGTAATTTTGTACCATTTTCAATACTTTAAGGGTATTTTAGGCCCTTGTCCGTATTTATAATTGTTGCTACATATAATATAACAACTTTTTTCTGAGAGCAGGTTTTTATAATAAGTTTTAGAAGATCCTCAAACTATAAGGATATGATGATTCGATTGATTGAACGACTGGAGAATCAATTGATATAGCTATTATTATTCTTGATTCGTCCTGCGAAGGGATAATATGTGTAAGACTCTATCAATTAATATGAGAAAATGATCGATAAATTCATCGTATTAATCATTGTTCATTTAAAATGTGCAATTCAGAATTTAACAAGTAAAAAAGGGACGAAGGGAGTATTTGTCGTCATTGAAAAAAAAAATTTAAATATGTCATTAAACTTTGAAAAATCTCATTTATGTTATCGATTAAAAATTTGATTTGACCAATAGATTTTTAATCACATGCAACACAATTTGTACTATATATCGTGCACTTATTTTATTCTGGATGTAGTTGATTTTTTATTTTTTAAAAAAGTTATTAGATTATTTATTGGGATTTGGAAATTAAGATTTCATTTCTACTGTAATAATTGAAAATTATTAATTGAGCCTTTTATTTTATTTTATTTTTATATTAAGTCATCACTATTATATCGTAAACATTATAAAGATGTGGAGAATTTGAGTTGACTCCTTCCATATTATATTAAACATAAGCTAGTATGGTATATCGAAATCAAATTCATCAAATCATAAAAATATTACATGATTCAAAAAGTAAATAAATTGAAATAAAAATATAAATTTAAATCAACTCGTAAAACATTCTCAATATAAAAGATAAAATAAAATACAAACCCCTTAAAATATTTATTTTGTTGATTGAACAACTGGAGAAGCAAACTCTAGAAGCTCTTTGTCCTCTTGAAAAATTGACATTTCATCTTCTGTTAAGGTGATTTGTGCATCTATCCCTTCTTCACTTGGGTCATCAAAAAGCATGATACTTTTCTTCATTGGATATTTTGTATTAATAATTTTTATAGGCTTACCCCATCCAAAATTAGTCTTACTATATAGTCCAAAATTGAATACACTTGTTGATAAATAAATATCAAATATATCCTTCTCCATCATGTCTACAATGCCTTTCATTTTTCCAAGTGTATATGGAACTATCTGATCCGTATCTAGATTCTTCAACTCGTTTCGAACTTGTTGTTTAACTTTTTGTATTTGAGCAACGTAGTTAGACAACTCTATCTCATTTTCCGTCGTTGCTATTGTGCTATAGATACATGTTGCATTTCCTATTGTGTCTAGTGGAATTAGAGGGCGTAAATTTATTACCTGGCTTATCAAAGATGGTTTAAACGAGCCTAAATTTTTCATAGATGCGATCGCCCCACATTTATGAATAAGTGATGTAGCAACTTCAACGCGAGTTGGATTTTGAACTCCTGTAATACTTTTCTTGAGTCTTTCTAAATTCGAAGATGAGAAATTGTACGTTCTTGACACGTATCGTTGTGATTGTGGAGAAGTATTTATAGACATAATATTTGGAGCACCCTCCATTATTGGAAAAAATGTAGATGCATTGAATTTAGTAGATGGTTTGAAATCCACGTGTCGAGCTGTAGTGGCCCAATCACTAATGAATTTAGCTACACAATATCCATCAACAATTTTGTGTGACAAACATACACTTATTGCTACTCCACCACAATCAAAATGACTTAATTGAACCACAAGTGGACTTCGATTCAAGCTACTACACCAAGGCAAGTCTTGTTGGAAGACTATATCCGATACATCATTAGAAGGGCTATTGAGAATTTCAGACATTGAACAATTTATTTTGACGTTTAAATACTCAACACCAGTGTTATCGCAATCGACATAGGTGTTATTATCCTTGATTCGTCCCGCGAAGGGATAATAAGAGGATAATACTTTTGAAAGGGAGTTTTCAAGAATTTGTGATATTTGTGTTTTGGTATGATTTTTAGGTTTAGGGTATAAGAAGGCAGCTGGTGAATATTGAGGAAGATTTATGCAATCCATGAAAGATAATTTGTGTTGTCTAAGTGAAGATGGAGTTGGGGATAAAAGTTTAATCATTTTCCTAGAAAGAATTTTTGATGATGCCATTTTAGTTATCAAAAAAAGTTTGAATGTGTCCTTACACTTCCACAATCACAGTTATATAGGCTATCAAAAATAATTACTAGTTAGTTTGCCTTAATACAGAATAAATATTTTAAAATTAAATTGTTATTTTTTAATATAGTAACAAATCGTTTTTTTAAAAATTGATTAAAAAAAGTCAATATAAACTAAGACGGATGGAAGTATGAATTAAACATGGAGAAGCTTTAAATTGTTTGGAGTTTCACATGACACATATGGAGGTGTCTTAGACCTTTTTTGGCATTCTTTAATTAGAGCATCTCATTAATTCATGATAATAATAATAATAATAATAATAATAATAATAATAATAATAATAATAATTTAGTGATTCTTATTGATCTTACCTTTAATTTAATGGGGTGTGATCAAGAAAAATATTTTTTATATTACTTTTTTTTTCTTTTCATTTCTAGTAATTATTTAAACAATAAGAACAAAAAGATTATTTTGTGCTTATTTTTTATCACAAGAAAAAAGATGCTATTTTCTTCCCTCAAAGTTGGCTAAGTGGCGCTTTATTTTAATGAATAGAAGCGGAATATATGAATTGGACAAAATTTATTAGTTTTGGCTCAAATTTAATATACAAAATCAAATTCATGAGTATTCATAATGTTGATATTCTGAAATTCAAAACTCGTAAAATTTAAATATTATACCTAATTCGAATTCACATCCTTAATAGTATTAAAATAAGGATCACAATAATATTATTGAAGAAATCAGAATTACCTGTAAGTTACGAAAATTTAATTCATGTAAAGCTTGCACTAAACAATTAATGAAGATAACACAATATTTTATTGTAAAAAAACCTTTTGCTCAAGGGAAGAAAAGTCATTGCAAAATGTATAATTTCAGCAATCATTTTCCAATAACTTCAAAGAAAGGTTTTAGATTAAATTTTATAGTTTAAAGAACTAATTTCAGTACAATTAATTATATTTGTTATTGCTACTTTCAAGAAGTCAACCATGTTTGTTGCATACTTCACCACATGCATAACTATTCACTTCAAATTAGGAATTATTGTACTTAATAATAACCCTAGAACTTATATTATCATGTTCACATTTCGATCGTGAATATTTTATCATTCTTTTGATATTTTGACATGATAAATATATAGATATAAAATGATATATTTCTATATAAAATATAAATTCGTAGGTTAATTTTTTAATTTGAAATATGAAATTATGATATAAAATTTTCTGTCATATAGTGTATTAATTATCAAAATATTTTATTAAAATTTATAGATCGATTATTGATAATCTTGGAGATTATATTTCTATAGAAATAGTTAAATATTATATATTAGATGGTTGTTATATTCTGGCTAAAATATCATTAAGAATTCATCCGATACGAATGATAGGAAGTAATAAATCTCGGGATTAATTTTTGAATAAAGTTATTCCATAATAGTTGAGATAAATTATAAAAAAAACTAAATCACAAAATCAATTATCTTAAAATTGTAATATTATTTTTATTTATCATTGAGAATGGAGTAAATAATCTCCAAATAACAAACAAATAAGCCCTTAAATTACAACATACCCTTCAGATACAAAAACATCATACATTTTTATTTAGTTTTTTCACATTTTTCTATTCACATTTTGCCCACATTTTTCAGTCCACACTTTACACAAATGACCTAACAATATGCACATATAATATATGATATGCACATATAATATATGATATTGTCCTATCAAACGTATTTAGAACATGTTACACTTTTCTTCAATGTGACACAACACGTTCTAAGAGTATTTTGCGGAATTAGCAATCTTTATAAGATTATATATATATATATATAGTTGTATTGGAATTCGGAACTAATCTTATATAGGTTTTATATGGTAATTTTGTGTCATACGTTATGTATATTATATGTCACGTATGATATGTGTGTCTTCTTTTCAATTTTAAATAAATGTAAGTGTCTATTTATTTACGCTTAATGTTGGAGGGCATGAATGCTAGCTGAAGTCAAGTTAAATGACATATTTATGTATTATATATTACCATTTATAGCAATAATATTTTTTTCATTGTATCACTTTTAATACATTTATAATACACTTTTAATTCATATTACAAAAAATAATTTATTATTCACATATAATACAAGTTTTATTGATGGATAATATATTTATCACACATTTTAATACACTTATAATACAATGTGTCAACTTTTTGACAAACAAGCATAATATATTTTTAAAAATAGTTATGACACATATATATTGCATACATAATTCACTTTTAATACAAATTGCAGATTAACGTAGTATTGCTATAAATGGTAATAAATAAAAAAAATATCGCTAAAATCAGTGATTATTTATTAAAAGACATTCATCCAAGTAATTTTTCCTACATTATGTGTGCATATTGTTGGGTTACGTTATTTATGTAAAGTGTGAACTAAAAAATGAGGGCGAAATGTGAACAGAAAAATATAAAAAAACTAAAGGGAAAATGCATAAGTATCTCCTCAACCTATGCCCGAAATTCTACAGACACTTATGATATACTAAGGTCCTATTTTCCCTTGAAATTATTTTATAAGTAATTTTCTACCCTTTTTCGACCTACGTGGCACTAGCTTGAAAAAAAAAAGTCAATCAGCGTTGGGCCCACAAGATAGTGCCACATAGGCCAAAAAGGGGTAGAAAATTATTAACAAAATAAGGGCTTATTTGTTTGTTACTATGAGATTATTTATTGGGATAATTGTATATAATATGACAAACTAATAACCTAAAATAAATGGAGTTGCTACTGTTTGATTTAATTGTGCCCCATAGCAAATGTTTGCCAAAGTTTGCCAGTCCCCTCTCTCTCAAAACTCTCGCTCGCTACTCTCTCATTTTCCCTCGCCACTCTCCCTCTGATTGCCTCTCTCGCTTTATACGACGTGTATAAATTGTGTTTCTGTTTTGTATAAAGCGAGAGAAAATTGTATATACATATGCAAAAACATATATCTTCGTGTTGTACACTTCATTATACAATTTACAAACATTTTACTTCGATTCAATTGTATACAAATACAAATTTTATACAAATATTGCAGGAAAAAAGGCCAGCGAATTATACAATTGCAGTGAAATACAATTTTCTCTCGCTTTATACAACATAAGTGTATAAATTGTGTTTCTGTTTTTGTATAAAGCGAGAGAAAAACATGTATCTTCTTCATACACACTTATAATTATACAATATACAAACATTTTACTTCGATTCAATTGTATGCAAAGCAAATTTTTTACACATATAGCAGCGAAATAGGCCAGCGAATTATACAATTGTGCATTATACAATTGCAGTGAAATAGTCCAGCGAATTATACAATTGCAGCGAAATAGGCCAGCTAATTATACAATTTAGGCCAGCGAATCATACAATTGTATATGTATATTGAGGCCAGCGAATTATACAGTTGTATATGTATAGCGAATTATATAGTTATATGCTTGTTATGGAGCGCAATTATGCAAACTTTGTTATAGCATACAAATGTGGATTTTTTGTTTGCTATATGTGAAAATTACCCTTATTTATTTCATCCTCAACAATAAATAAAAATAATATTAGAATTTTAGGATAATTGATTTTGTGATTAATTATTTTGTAATTTTATCTCAACTATTATGAAATAACTTCACTCAAAAATTAATCTCGAGATCTATTATTTCTTATCATTCTAAGCAAACGTCCTTAATGATATTATAGTCAGAATATAACAATCATCTAACTACAACAATTAAGCTTAACAACCGTCTTTATAACAAATTAAACATGCTATTTATAAAATTATACCGATATATATGACAACTATAATATATAATAACAATAATTTATATAGAAATATAATCTCTAAGATTGTCAATAATAGAACTACAAATTTTGACCAAATATTTTGATATTTTAATACACTAAATGATAAAGAAGTTTATATCACAATTTTATATTTCAACAAATTAACCTACGAGTTTATATTTTATTTAAAAAAAAAAAGTCACCATTCTATATCTACATAGTTGTCCTGTCAAAATATCAAAAGAATGATAAAATATTCACGATCAAAATATGAACATAATAATATAAGTTCTAGGGTTATTAGTTAGTATAATACTTCCTAATTTGAAGTGAATAGTTTTGCATGTGGCGTTGTAATAGACAAGTTTGACTTCTTGAAAAGTAGCACTAATAATTATAGTTAATTGTGCTCGAATTAGTCCCTTAAATTATAAAATTTAATCTAAAACCTTCCTTTGAAGTTAGTGGAATTGGTTGCTGAAATCATACATCTTGTAAGTCGTGATTTTCTTCTCTTGAGCAAGGGGTTTTTTCACAATAAAATTTTGTGTTATCTTTGTTAGTTGTTTCGTGTTAGCTTTACATGAACCAAATTTTTGTAACTTACAGGCTATTCTGATTTCTTCAATAATATTGTTGTGATCCTTATTTAGTACTATTAAGGATGTCAAATCGAGATAGGTATAAAATTTAAATCCTACGAGTTTTGAGTTTCAGAATACGAACCTTAAGTATGCTGTTAAATGAATACCTATTAATTTGATTTTGCATATTAAATTTGAGCCAAAACTAATAAATTTTATCGAACTCATATATTCCACTTCTATTCATTAAAAAAAAGGGAAACTTTCACATATAGCCACTTAAAAAAAATTAATTACTCTGTATAGCTATAGTTTGATAATTACAATTTGTAGCTACATGTTATATGGAGGAGAGAGGCGAGCAAGACTAGGAAGAGAAGAGAGAGGCGAGAGAGAGGGGGGAAGGAGTGGGAGAAAGGTGAATTGTATATGTATATTGGTTAGATAATTGTATATCATACATACGTATTTGTATATATGGCAATAGAGATTGGGAGAGAGAGGAGAGAGGCGAGCGATATCGAGAGAGGGAGGAGAGGGGCGAGAGAGAGAGAGGGCAGAGAGTGAGAGAGAGGTGAGTTGTATTCATATATAATTGTATATAACTGTATATTATACATATACATTTGTATAAATGGCAAGTGAGATTGGGAGAGGGAGGAGAGAGGCGAGCGAGATTGAGAGAGGAAGGAGAGAGGCGAGCGAGAGAGAGCAAAGAGTGGGAGAGGTGAATTGTATATGTATATTATAATATGTTCTTGTATATCCTGGGGAATTATACATATACAAACATGACTAATTATACAAACTCGAAGTCAGCTCACGTAAATAATGTATAATGTTAGTCGCGAGTGGTAATTATAGCAAATTATAGCTATAATGAGTAATTAAATAATATAAATTTGTTTAGCCGCATAATTTTTTCAAAAAAAAAAAAGCGCCACTTAGCCAACTTTGAGGGAAGAAAATAGCATCTTTTTCTTGTGATATAAAACAAGCACAAAATAATCTTTTTGTTCTTATTTTTTTAAATAATTACTAGAAATGAAATAGAAAAAAAAGTATTTTAAAATATATTCTTCTTGATCACAACCCCATTAAAATAAAGGTAAGATCAATGAGATTCACTAAATTATTATTATTTTTATCACTAATGAGATGCTCTAATTAAAGAATGCCAAAAAAGGTCTAGTCACCTTCAAATGTGTCATGTGAAACTCCAAACAAATTAAAGCACATGAAAAATAATTTTATGTCTTGAGAAAATATGCAATGAAGGTTTATTTAACTATTCAATTTCATTTTTGACTATTGTTTAGCTTTATAAATAATAAAATAATAACTTTACCTATTCTTATAAAGCCATCTATTAATAATACGTGAACATATTAAAAAGGCATAATACATATATTGAATTCTAAATTTGGTTTCATATTTTAACTTTGACCTCCAACTTTTATAATGCAGAAATAAACACTTTAACTATACAACTTTTAAATAAATAAAACATGAGTCCTACATGACACAATACACGTAGCACACCACGTAGGACAAAAAATAACATGTAGGATGCCATGTAGGACATGTGTGTCTGTTTATTCAACTTTATACAAGTTTAAGTGTCTACTTATGCACACCTAAAGTTGAAGGGCATAAACGTGATTCAAAACCAAGTTAAAGGGCATATTTATATATTATGCCTATTAAAAAAATAAGTATTTCTAAAAATAAAACGACGATGTAATTCTATTGTTCATTATTAGTAAAAGAAGTCAATCTTTAGATAATACGAATTAAAAAAATTAATGAAATTTGAATTCTCTATGGCTTATAGGATATGGATACCATATATATTATCTTCATTACACGGTCTATTATATTATCGTCATTTTATTTATAAAATAAACAAAAAGTTATGACACGTTAAAAATTTCTATGTTCAGAAAATGTAAGTTGCGAAAATAAGAATGTTCTGATAGATGTGTGAACATACTAAGAGAGATAATATTGGGAATAAAGACATCGAGGACAAGGTGAGAGTAACTTCCGTGGCGTAAAAGATAAAGGAAGCAAAACTGAGATGATTTGAACGTACGAAGGGGAAATGTGCAGATGTCCAAGTGATGAGGTGCAAGAAGTTGAATACAGTGGGTCCAAGGAGAGATAAATGTAGGTTAAAAAGTATAAGACCCACTCCACTACCGGTCCTACCATCACGATGTAGAACGGGAGCTCGTGTAGACCCTTTTATTCCAGCGTAATGGTAGTAAAACGTAACAAAATATTACAACCGTTTTAATTTGTGATTGTTACTGTTTCCTTTAATAGTTACTTTATTTTTTTACGATAATTCTCTTTTCACATACCTACGATAATTCTCTTTTCACATACGTATGTGCTGTACTTGAGTCGAGGATCATTTGAAAACGAATAAAACAAAAACACCAAGTTGGAAAATGAAAGAAATGCATTGGAGAGAAAAGAGTGGTCCAAAGAAAAGCCAAAAAATTGCAAAAAAAGGACTTATTAAAATGATTAATAATCACAATATGCCGGAATATTACAAAATAGATTCCGGGCCGGCCCAACAATGTATTTCTCAACTCCGGTCAGCTAAATTCTGCCCGCGGTCAGTTCTAATTTTATTTATTTAAAACCCCTTTACTTTTTCTCTATAAGAATTTTTTCTTCAAAAATTTCAAAAAAAAATTTCAGTTTGTAATGAAAGAGTGAAGAATTCGAAGATCGCATATCTGCTATAATTATCTATCATTGTAAGAAATTGATCTTCTTTTATGAGTTCATTTGTTAGTATAATTTATTTATTTTTTTTAATAATTTTTCTGAATTTTTTTTCGTTTTATTTGGTGAATTTCTTGATTTTGTGGTGTTTATGTTGTGGAGAAGTTTGTAAAGATTGAATTTTTATGGTTTAATTTGATGTTTTATGTGATGGGTTAGACGTATAATTTAGGGTTTTGGTAGATGACTTGAGTTGACTACTTTTGGAGAGGGGGTGGAGCTAGCAAGGACCAAGGGGGTTTGTTATGAATATCGTGTTCGGTGGAAAATTATACTGTTTATATATGGTTAAAATTATTATCTTTTTACGTGTGTATATACCTGGAATGTGATGTTTGATACATGGGGTGAAGTTAAATAGCTGGTGAAATTATAAGAGTGATTGTAATTATGAATTTTTCATATATTAAAATTTGGGGTTTTTGTTCTTGTATATGTTGTTGTACTTGAGCTGAGGGTCTTTTGGAAACAGTCTCTTTAACTTTACGAGGTAGTGGTAAGTCTCTCCAGACCTCACTTGTGGGATTTCAGTGGTTATGTTGTTGTTGTATACCGGTTGACTATATCTACAACAACGATGATGCTTCACTTTTAAATGAATTGTTAGAGCTGGGATATGAACTTCTCTAAACTGTTTCATTTAAATACTTAATTTTGGAGAAGAAGGTGAAATGCTCATTAGCATAAAAATTAGTGTAAAGATGAAATGCAATATATGATATGATATGATACAAGGGGTGACTTGATGAGCTGATGAAATCACAAGTCGTTAAGTTTCAAAGAATCTCTAGTTTCTAAATTTACGGGAGGATAATGAGCATGCACACTGAAGAAGTCCTAAGAAGCTAAGATGAAAAGGATTAGCTTCTGAGTTGAGCTACACCGATGGAGTAAGGCGAGAGAAGAGATAAGGAGAGATATTATTGATCTGATGATGAATGACCTAGCTTATACGCTTAACCTCGTTTTTTTTCTATAAAGTAATTAACTTCATTAATGAAGGGCAGAAAGGGCCCTTTATACAAGTAGTATATCATTAACTCTGTTAACCATATTTTAACAACCCTTTAATAGCCTTATTACAAACTATCTCTCAAGTCTCAACTAGATAATGACTATTGTACCCTTTATATATATTCATAGGTAGACTATTATACCCGTGTCTATTTACGATTACAATCAGCATATAACATTCAGATAGGCAACGTCAACTAGTTTCGAGTTGTGTCATAGTTTTTATCGTTGTTGATACTAGGGAATGTTGTACTTGTGCACTACTATAGACTTGTCAATTTTGGAGCACAAGGGCGAAGTTGGATAGCAACAGTGGTGGACTCGGGATTCTAAAGTCATGGATTCTCGACTGGCTTTACTAGAGCTGCTATAGCATATAGGCACTAAGTAATAGCGTGCAACTATTTGATATTTGATGGTGAAAATATCTAACAAGTAAACTATGATTAATATTAAAGCTAAAAAGATTTTTTTTATAATTGTCCTTGGTGTTTACATACCATAAAAACATATATAGTGTCATCAATGCTTACACTGAATTCATTTCCAAAATCAAAATTCATTGCAAAATTATTAGCTTTAGATTAGCATACCTTGAAAGTTCCTAAATTTGCACAAAAAATGTTTTGAACTATATTTAATTGGTCTCTCAGTCTCAGAAATCAATAGAAAAAAAATAGAGGAAGGAGGGAATCACCTCTGCAGTCTGCACAAAATCCAACTATTGAGACCACGGAGAGGGATAAGAAGAAAGTTGAAGCTTCATTGGGGAAAAAGAGCTCTAATAGAGGAGTAAGAAGGACGTTGTTGAGGAAGAGCAATTTCTCATTGAATGGGAAAAAGAAAAAAAAAGAGATGGTTGTTTTGGAGCAGTGGAAATTGGGAAGAAAGTAAAAATAAAAATGAGAAACTAAAAAGGAAAAACAACAAAGTAAAAAGTATCATCTGAAAAAGACAAATTGCTCGAGGGGAGATTTGATCCCGCAGCACGAGGAAATACAGAGCTGCTTCATCTGCCTTAGCCAAATCGTACCCACTGACCTTTTCTGAGTCTTTGGTTGCTCGATCATATTTCAGCATTTTTTGCCTCTATAAATACTTAAACCCCAGTCAAAAGCAGTTGGTGCTCGAGCCACTTTAGTATTTTGATGGTTAGGTCACTTTTAATAAATGATGAGTTAACTGAGGTATAGGTGAATGAGTTGGCCAGGGAATTGTTATAATAATGTAAAAAGGGGTATCTGGTACAAAATTTCACATGGAATCAAGGAAAACCGGAGCATTTCAAGAGGACTAGATCTTTTGCTTCTCCGTGTGTTGAATTTCAGGAAGTACTGCTCTTTTATGTGTTTTGCTGACTTTGAAATTCTTATAGTACTTTTGAAGTCTGTCATTATTTTTTGTAGATAAATGAAATGTATCAGCCCAAAGGCGTTCCCAGTTCAAGCTTAGCACACAACAATGCTGCTGTCAATAGTCAGTCATTAGACTGTGGTGGCGGTTCAATGGACCCTTCCAGTGGAGGCAACAACAATTCTAGTCTTGCCTCAAAGCAACGTCTGCGTTGGACCAATGAGCTTCATGAACGATTTGTTGATGCTGTAGCACAACTTGGTGGCCCAGATAGTAAGTTTCTGGACTTCCACTTTGTTCAGCCCC
>NC_028647.1:62755477-62772717 GCF_001406875.1 Solanum pennellii | reverse complement strand
CTTGGGTGCTACCTTTGTTGGAACCATTATAGTGGGGTGCATGGACCTAACTGCATATGCTGAAATGCTGTCAGTTTAACACCCTTTTCCGGCAAAAGAAACAACCTATCTAGATCAAATATTATTTTTTGTACATATACCTTAATTCTTAAACACCTTAACAAAGACTATTGATCTAGCATATACAAATCATAAATAACCGAGAGTAGATTTTTACGTAAAAGCAAGCGTTCTCCCAAGAATCAAGGGGGTCAAATTTCACTTGATCCCACTATTGGTTGTCCTTTCATATATTTGCTCGAGCCATAGCTTTATGCAACATAGTGGGGAAAAAAGGAAACGACAGCTTTATCTTAATCTTTTCAATTGGAGATATAGAATCGACCTTTGGTAAATTTGCAAGATGCTAAAAGTTTCAATTTGTATGTTTATATAATTTGTGATTTTTTTTAAATTTTTTTTTGAAACTGAAGAAGCTTTATAATCTGTGTGGTCTTCCATCAGTTAAATCATCAAATGATCTAGATTTGAGAACTGTAATCACTAATACACCTTTTTCCTAATAAATGCTTACACTTCTTCCTTTTCTGAACGTCCCAAAACGTCTGACTATTCAACTGAAAGTATTACTACTTTATCTAACTACTTTAAGTTTCTAGAATTCATATTTATCTAAGTTATCAAAATTTAAGCTTTAACTTTGATGATTTCTCTTTCAAATTAAACTCTCAGCTGTTATAAAATATTTAGTCCACTGTAACTACTACTTGTATAATATATAAGTCAAACTATCTTATACTCCATGCCAGTCAAACAATGTTACAAAAAGAGAAGGACGGAGGGAGTAATAACTCTTTCAGGAGTGTACAAAGTTATCCTGTATTTGCTCGTGTGTACATGTGGTGTAGGGGCAGTATGTTAGAAAATCCAGCCTAAACTTTTGGATGGCCTTTATATGCAACTGCTGTACTGTTAGGACCTCTTGCACTTCTGCTTTACCTCCTTTGGTGCTCTTCATTAATAAAATTACCTTCCTTTGTGATAAAAGATTCTAAGATCTTTTCTATGGTTCAGGAGCTACACCGAAAGGCGTTCTTAGAGTCATGGGTGTACAAGGGCTTACCATATACCATGTAAAAAGCCATTTACAGGTATAGATACATTCACCATGTTTGTACATCTTTTCTTTCGGGGATGTGTTGCTTGTAACTGACTTGCATTTATTTTCCTGTTGATTCAGAAATATCGACTTGCTAAATATCTTCCAGATTCCTCATCTGATGGTAGGTTCTGATGGAATTCAAAATCTTCATGGTTGCGTACTCCTTATATTTTGAACCTAGCTTGATTATTTGAAAATGTGGCTGAGGTTGGTTCTTCTCCAATAATGCTAACTTAGTGATGTGGCTTCATCTTGTGATTGCAAGGGAAAAACTCTGATAAGAAAGAACCAAGAGATATGCTTTCAAGTTTGGATGGTTCATCGTGAGTAGATTTTTCCTTGTTGCTTGTGTAGATCTCTTTTGAATGCTCACCAATTGGAGAAAGTATCTGAGCTTGTCTTGTACTCTTATCATGGCTGTTAAGACGGTCTTTTGTTTAAAAAAATTTAAGTGGTTTCTATTTTTAAGGATCTTAAATATTTGACCTGAGAGAGAATTGTTTGTTAACAGAGGAGTAGAAATCACTACGGCTCTAAAGCTGCAGATGGAGGTGCAAAAGAGACTGCATGAGCAACTGGAGGTATGTTCTTTTAATTATTTTTAGGTAAGGTATAGTTATAGTCCCCAGGAAACATTTAATTGACAGGTAAACAATTGTGGTTCAGAGTTTATTCTTGTTGCTTTGTGTAGCAAGAATATCCTTCTCTTGTCCTATGGGAAAATTGTCTTCTATAAGTTGCAAAAAATAACTAGCAAATGATAGCCACGGACTTCTAATTTTTGCTTTAACCTTTTGTTTTTCAACATTACCGCTTAAACAAAGACCTGCAAGAATCCTTTTTCTTCATTTACGTAACTTGTCTGAAGAAAGTTTAGATGCATCAGTAAGTAAGCTGCATCTCTTAAAATGTGGTCTTATATTTATGCTAGTCATGAAAGCAAAGCAACTGCACTAGCGTGATATACACCATCCTTGCATTGTAAATGAAATGGAATAATGTTGCAGAAAGTATAAACTTTCCTCGTTTTCTAGTGGTTGAGATGGTAGAGACTAAGCCTTCCACACGGTTCTAAGCTATTACGAAGAGGAATGATGCACAATGAGAGGAATAATGCAAAAAATGTAACAGAGAGATTATCTTTTTCGTAGGTTAACAATATTCCGTGTTAGAGGATCAAAACTCCCATATGTCTGACCATTTTCAGGCAGACTGTTGGACATGCGCATTGGGGCAGAAAGATTATCTTTTTCTTAGGTTAACAATATCCTGTGTTAGAGGATCAAAACTCCCATATGTCTTACCATTTTCAGGTTAACTGTTGGACATGTGCATTCACACAGCTAACAAACGAAGTGTTCATACGTTATAGACTAGCTTCATCATGCTCAAGAACATTTCCTAGTCGCTGACAGAGTTTATCTATTGTTTCACCAAAGAGCACATGATTAATTGACCATTCTTTATGAAATGGACCGTAATGTAGTTGGATAAAGTTAAATTCATCTTTACTTTATTTCTCCCGAGTTTGGTAAGCATATTATCCTGCATGAGGGACTCCTGTTAATGAAGTGCTGCAGAAGTTTTATGCTTGTGACTGCCCTCTTTTTTTCTTACATTAACAGGTCCAGAAACAGCTACAACTTAGAATAGAAGCTCAAGGTAAGTATTTGAAGAAGATAATCGAAGAGCAACAGCGGTTGAGTGGAGTTCTCTCGGAAGTTCCTGGTTCTGGGGTCACTGCTCTTCCAACTGGTGACAACGGCCCAGAATCTGATAACAGGACCGATCCAGGAACTCCTGCACCGTCATCTGAGTCTCCTCATGTTGATAAGCCTGTAAAAGCACATACCTCAACCAAGAGCCTTTCTATGGACGAATCATTCTCCTCACATCATTCTCCTCTCAGTCCAGACTCTGATTGCCAAGAAACTTCGCTAATGGAGAGCCCTAACGGCGAGAGTTCATCAAAGAAACAACGAGTGGGCGACGTGGCACTTCCACATCAGATATTGGAATCAAGCTTGAGCCCACCATACCAGCAGCCACATTCAGTTTTTATGATGAGGGACCAATTTAATCATACGTCAGGATTATCTCTTGATATCGAGGATCATAAAGTTTCTGGTAGCAACATATAGTTATTCGATATTCGATGTCCTGCATGCTTCTTGTATTATGCAACATGACTTCAATTCATCTAATTCTGTAACCTTTGATTGTCATATATATATATAGTACTCATTTGGTCTACCTCATGGTTTCTAATGCAGTTGGTTTAAGTTGCTCTTTTATCTCCAGGCTTAACTATACATTATATAATATAGAAAACAGCTTTTATTCATTGCAATATTGAAAGTACAATTATAAAGATGTCATTGTTGACACTTATTTGGTTGATTCAACAACTGGAGAAGCAAACTCTAGAAGCTCCTTGTTGCTCTGAAACTTCAGCATATAATCTTTTGTTAAAGTGATAAGTACATTTAGCCCATCTCCACTTTGTTCATCCATGAAAATGAAGTTGTTCTTATTTGAAGTTGCTAGGGTTACTCTTACAGGTTCACCCCATCCGAAATCGATCTTATGTAATCCAGTATTGGTCATGCCTGAGCAAACATAAACATCATGTGTATCCTTCTCTATTATGTTCATCGCGTTTTTACCTAGTTCAAGTGTATATAAGGGCATCATATCTTTTTTCATATCCTTCAACTTGTCTCGAAGTTGTTGTTTATCCTTCTGTAGTTTAGCAACAAAGTTTGGAAGTTTTACCTCATCTTCTGTCACTGTTGTTGTGAGAATGATACATACTGCATTTCCCATTGTGTTTAGTGGAATTGGTGGGCGTAAATTCATAGCATGGGTCATTAGAGTTGGTTTGAACATGCCTGATTTCTCCATTGACATAGTCACCCCACATTTATGAACAAGTGCCGAGGCAACTTCAATGCGAGTTGGATTCTTTACATGTGATTCTTTTGTTACCATATCCTTGAGTCTTGTCAAATTCGAGGATGAGAAATTGTACATTCTTGAGACATGACGTTTTGATGGATGCTTTGTGGGTAGGGTACTACTCAAATTAGTTTCAGACGGTAAAGGGAAGAAAGTAGATGCATTGAACTGAGGAGATGGTTTAAAATCCATGTTTCGAGCTGTAGACGCCCAATCATTTATGAATTTAGAGAGAGAATGTCCATCAAAAATTGTATGTGATGTACATGCGCTGACTGCTATTCCACCACAATCAAAATGACTTAATTGAACCACTAGTGGACTTCGATTCCAGCTACTACTCCAAGGCAAATCTTGTGGGAAGACTACACCCACAGCATCATTATAAGGGTCGTTGATAATTTGAGACATTGGACAATCGATACGGACGTTTAAATACTCAGCACCTGTATCATTACAATCGACATAGGTGTAATTATTATTGATTTTTCCCGCTAAGGGATAATAAAAGGATAATACTTTTGAAAGGGAATTTTCAAGTATTTGTGATATTTTGCTACTATAATTTTGAGGTATTTTAGGGTAGAAGAAGGCATATGGAGAATGCAGATGAAAATTTATGTGATCCATAAAAGAGAGTTTGTGACATCTAAGTGAAGGAGGAGTTGGGGATAAAAGTTTAATCATTTTTCTAGATATAATTGTTGATGATGCCATTTTATAATTTAGCTAAGTAATGTTCTAAAATTTTGAATGTGCACTCAATTGCATTTTTCACACACATATATATAGATTGCACTTTGTGGCAGGGGTGTGCATTTAGTTTGCTTTTGAAAAAGTGTAATTTAATTCGAAATAAAATAAATTTGATTTAGTTTAACTTTTTTTTTAGTTTGGCTTTTTCTGATGCGGCTATTTAATCTTGTCAATAATGACTTACATAACCAAAGTTACATATATTTGCAAGTTGAATATTATATATATATATATATGGGAAATGCACAAGTATTCCCTGACTATGACTAAAAATCTTATAGACATACCTTAACTATTCTAAAGTCTTATATATTATCTCCTGAATTATTATTTTTTGTAATTTTATACAACTTTTGTCTTACGTGGCACACTCCATGACTCCACGCAATTGAGGCGTGTGGGAGATATTTGGATGTCACGTAAGTCAAAAAGGTGCACAAAATTCAAGGAGATAATAGGACCTTAGAATAGTTAAGGTGTGTCTTTGAGAGATTTCAGTCATAGTCTAGGGGATACTTGTGCATTAGGGGGTACTTGTGCATTTTCTCATATATATAACTATAATACTGAATCTCTAAAATATACTTTCTAATATAAATTACAAGCAAAATTTAGAACACAATATCTAAAATTCTTTTAATAAATGTTCAAACATAAAATATAATCTTAAATCATAATGGAAGCCGGAAGGAAATAACTAAAAAGAGACGAAATTAGTCTACTCCAATTTTAATTCTAACCAAATAAAAAATTAATTCAAACTAAAATTTGATTTAATTCTTCGATTTAATCTCAATAATGCACACATGTTATTTTTATCTTACTCTATTTTAAAGAAATTTAATCCTCTGACTCTAGTAGTGACAATTTCATTGTGTAGCGATTGAATTCAATTAATATTTTTTTGTCACCTATTAATTAGTTGTAGTGATAGAATCCAATTAAAAAAATACAGCAAAGTTAGCTTCTAGGGTTGGCAGCATATATAAATTGATATTTGGTATATGTTATTAAATTTGATATAAGAAAAATATATTGAATACCCTATCGAATTATAAAATTATATATACAATTTATGAATATTACTATAATACTATAGACTTATAAACTGGTATTTGAATAAAATTAATTGTTCGGACGTTGGAACTTTAATTATTTTATTTTGAGCAAAATATTGTTTTTTTTTTTTTTTATGTTATTGATTAACAAAGGGAATTATTTGTACTTTCTTTTAACTATTTCTACATGTCTAAGGTGTTAGTTGATATATTTTTTGGGTTTTGATTTTTAAAAATGTGATTTATTTTGATTTTTCTGTTCTTTTTTTTTTAGGTTCGATTATTCGTTCACTTCAATAATCAATAAATAATTAAAGTTATATTTGCAAGTTAGAAAAAATAGAAATATATACCAGCCACTAGAAGATGTAATAATATTGAATCTCTTAAATATACTTTATAATATAAACGGAAAAGGGCCTAAAATACCATTGAAGTATTGAAAATGGTATAAAATTACCCTCCATCCACCTATTGGCTCCAAAATGTCCTTTTCATCCACCTATTGGCTCCAAAATACCTTTGTCATCCACCTTTGGGTTTAAAATTGACCACTTTTTTAATTGTTTAAAATTAAACTCTTTAAATATTTTTTAAAAATATTTGACATTCAACTATTGATTATAATTTTAATTTATTAATATAATTTATAAACCAACCCACTACCCACTCATTACTAACTAAACCTCACTCAATTAATAATCCAACTATAATATCAAAATCGTCATAAACACTATTAAAACACGATGAAATTATAGATTCTTGAAAATGATATCCAAAATTATTCGAGTCCGAATCGAAACCCCAATTAAATTTAGGTTGAGCCGCTTATTTAGGAGGACACTTTCTTTCAAAATTGATTAGAAATTTATGATTAAAGGTAAACAAGTAATACATCCCGTATGCACTTTTTTTAAATATAATTTTATAAATATTTATGATTTGTTTTAAAAACTTTAATATATTATTTTGAAAAAAAGTTACCTATGAAGTAACATCATATAATTGAGACGTAAGAATAATTAAGATGAACATAGTCAGACTTTTAAGTTTATCGGTGATTTTTATTTAGCCACTTGAATGTATGATAATTTACTTCTATAATTTTTAATAACAATCAATTGGTAGTAGCTTGCATTAATAATGTGACGGATTTATTAAGAGGAATTTAATTAGTAATGGGTGGGTAATGGATTGATTTATAAATTATACTAATAAGTTAAATTATTACAAATAGTTGAGCACCACGTATTTTAAAAAATATTTAAATATAAAACCGTTAAATAAGTGGTCAATTTTGAACCAAAAGGTGGGATGACAAGGGTATTTTGGACCCAATAGGTGGGTGAGAAGGGTATTTTGGAACCAATAGGTGGATGGAGGGTAATTTTATACTATTTTCAATACTTTAAGAGTATTTTAGGCCCTTTTCCGTAATATAATCACAAAAAAGATTTAAAACACAATACCTAGAAATATATCATAATGAAACGCAACAACTAAAATATAAGATTAAATCATAATGAAACGCAACAACTAAAAAATGACCAAAATGGTTAACTCCAACTTTAATATTACATACGTAATTATTATTATTATTATTATTACTGTTATTGTTATTATTATTATATAATTTGACTTTTTCGATTTATTGATTTTTATTTTTCTGAATGTGAACCAATAAAAAAGAAGAAGAGTAAATTCTCAAGTGGAAACCAATTCAAATTAAAATTCGGTACAACTTGATTTGATTTTTCGATTTAATCTAAACAGTTCTTATCCTATTTTGTGTTATTATGTTTTTAAAAATTTTTAATCGAGACATTAATATGAACTCTGAACATTGGGTGGAAAACCAAATGAATATTTATTAAGAAATTTAACCCTCTAATTCTAATAGTGACAATAGAGTTGTAGCAATTAAATTCAATAAATAATTTTTGTCACCTATTAGTTGTGGTGATATAATCCAATTTTAAAAAATATAGCTAAATTAGTTGACTAGGGTTGGCAGCTGGGTCTAATCTTCATAGATTAGATGTATCTATTTTGTGGTTAAATTCCAAAAATACTTTATAAGAATAAATTAGATAGAGAAAAAGATTTGAAATATTTATTAGAAAAATTATTTAAATATACATACTTTACTATGAACCGGAACAACAATGAAGGAAAATAAATTTTAAACTATGAACCAAAATTTTCACATTTCTTAGCCATGGGATAAATACAAATTTTGTATAATTTTTGTATCGTTTTTTTAAAAAAGAAATTATTTTATTTTATTCTTTTAGTCTCTTGGATATTTGCAAATTATCTAAAAAAAAAAACTACAGATCACGATAATAAATGATTTAATATATTTAAATTTTAAAGGACATAGAAACTTCGGTTAGCTTCAAAATTCTATCATTGTCATCTAAACTAAGACAAACAAAGCAACAAATATTATTTGAAAATGACGTAAAAATTATCATAGATCACAATAATTAATTTGAAATATCAAAAAAACACATGAAAAATTAGTTGATTTTATATATTTTATTAGTGCCACATGAATTCGGACATAGGGAATAATATATATTATTTAAAAATTATATAAAAAGTACTATATATTGTCACATCAATTGAGAATGAGAGTAACATATATTGAACCCGTGCTGGTACAGGTTCACGTATCTAGTATTTATTACAAATGCTTATGCACTTAATTTTCTCATAAGAACATTGCAAGTTACCTTCTTGTCCGCAAATACATGCAAAAGGGGAAGTCTGGCACACAAAACATCCTACTTTAGCAGAGTTCGGAAAAGGGTTGCACCTTATAACAAATGTGATGTGGATAGCTTACCCTGGTTCTAGCATTATTGATTGCTTCCATGTGACGTAAAGGTCACACGGAGACAACTTTACTTTACTGTTGCTCCAAGTCTCCCGTTCAACTAGTGCAAAGTTTCCTCAAGATGGTTTCACAATAACTAGCATTGTGCATTAACAAATGTCCAGCATTAGGAACCTCATGATATTGAATCCATGGGAGCTTCTCTGCTAGATAACGATTGAGTTCACGCGGAATAATTCTGTCATCGTGTCCTTGCCAAAGATGGACCGAACCTTCGTTATCTGGAAAAGGATTTGTGATATCCGTCGGAGCAAAGTCCCAATTTCCGAAACCAACTATCAGGTCTCGATACAAACATTCAAACTCGCCTTGCTGTCGAACCTTCTCCTGGACAAAGACATAGTTCCAGAATTATGACAATCATAATGGTAAGAAAATACTAAATGAATCTATCTCGTTCTAATTTGATAAAAGAAGAGAAAAATCACGCTCGGTAGCATTTGAACCTACGACATTGGATTTTGGAGACCGATGTACTACCATAGGAGGTTTTTGAAAAGAAAGGGTAAATAATTATTTTATTGTTCTATCACGAGGGTACTAGTTGGGAGTATGTTCTAGTCACGGAAAATCAAAAGGCAAGCACAAAAACGAGTAATGACCCCCGATAGAGACTGGTACGATGAAATTCAACATTTTGTTAGTTCGGTTTGATTGTGTCATAGCTCTATAATACAGATGTTGTTTATCGTTGGATGAACTGCAGATATTGATCCCAAGAAAAAGACGGCAGGTACAGTAAGTCTGTGAACAATCAACTATCGTACTGTAAAAATTGTGAAAAAAGAAAATGAGAATCATTTACCTGACCAGGACTCGGGGCAGAGGATAACTGCTTCAGCATTTCGAGATCACGCGGACAAAATATTGCCATGTTCCCTTCCAGCATACTTAAAGCATGGAACCACTTTTGGTTCATCCACCAATGAACCAGCCATGGGGCATAATGCGCAATTCTGAATGTCCGTTGATCTTGTGGAAGCATCTTCCCGAGGGCTTCTTTTGATAGTTTAGCAGGATAACATGGCCACCAGTAATTTACAAACGGAACAACAAGGGAAACTCCGGCCAGCCTGCGTTGGACATTCAATTCGTTAAATAAATGAATTGAAAATGTAACAATTACAGGTATCTAATTTAAAAACAATAAAAAACATGGTTAAGTTCATTTCCGAAAAAGATGAAAATGTACCTATTCGGTATGTACTTAAGACAACTCCATGCAGAATACGCTCCCATGGACAAGCCAACCACATAGAACTTGGGTCCTAGTTGTAACTTATCAGCTAGCTCCTCAACGTCAAATGCTTCACTCTTTACTGAGCGCTTTGGATGTGGATCACTCTCTCCATATCCAGCACGATCATATTGTAGAACATATATTTCAAGCTCTTGAATTAAGTCCTGGAAACATAAAACAGAAAGTCCAAGAACGCATCAACTATCGAGCAGTCTTTAACGTTGAACTCAGAAAATTTTATCTGATTTTCAACCGTATTGCAGGTCTTGGTCATAACATACATAGTAGCTACTAAAATGAATACACTAAATATGGAGTTATAAAAGTTTTCATACTTGGGATATCGGCAACATAAGGTCTTTGGAACTGTCAAAGCCATGAATAATAATTATCTTGCGCTTTGCCTTCTCCTTGGCAACGCCGCCCTCTTTGTAGGCTACACATCTCCCATCGTTGAGCTTGACCCTTCGCGAAGTCGCCGGAGGACCATCTGGTGAGCCACAAACTTTTGGAGAGGGAGGCCTAAAAAATGCCAAATAAGCCCATCCGAGAAATCCAACTGTTGTTGCTACTGCTATTTGTGCAATCATAGCTGAAAAGAGAAGGAATAAATTAGACAATAGTTGAATACGGTGGCAAAACTTATGTTTATACAACGTAAATGATATATGTCATATAAGTATGAAGTCATAAACTTTAATCTATTGCCTCTAGACAGATGGTACGTGTTCTTTGAACACAAATCAAACATTATTCGGCAGTAGAACTCAAATTTCTAATTAGATTTTTGGAAGGCATTTTTTCATTAAATGGTACACAGCAAGAACAGATATGAGAATAGTAGGTAGCTACGGCACAAGTGGAGCTTGCCACTATAAGGCATAAAATAGCTAAACTGAAAATTTGATGACAGATCATTGTGTTCCGCATCTTAAGATTCTGCCATAGTAACAAATACTAATTTATTTCCACTGGAGCTTTGATCTAGAGGTAAGAGTACAGCACACCATGTGTGAGCTAGGTGCACGTGAGGAGTTTGAACCTTGTTATAGACAGAAGCATGGTAATTCGATCGAGAATGGTAGAGGCCCTCAGGGATTCCTCCGATATCGAAAGAAAAAGCCAATACTAACTTTTCACCTAATGAAATCTGCAATGAGATTGTGGTACAGAGTTTCTCATGTTAAAAAACAATCCTGACTGTCCTACGTTTCGCTGTGACATAAAAACTTCCAAATTTCAGGAAGCCACAAAATGGCTTTCTTTTATATTACAGAAATCCACAGTAATTAGCTGGTAGACGTTCGCCATACCTGAGTTGTGGAAAATCATCTTCATTAAGATAACGGTAACTAGCAAGGAATTGAGAATTCTCGTTTACCTGAACCTAAATTATTGTGTCTTTTTCAAAGTAAGATAAGATTACAGAAAAAGGATATTCTTGTTGTTCCTCAAATGACAGCAAAAACGGAGATGTCAAGGTACTAGCACTGTTGTCTACTAGTTGACATGAACAACAACATACCTAGTGTAATCCCACACGTGGGGTCTGGGGAGGGCAGTGTGTACACAGACCTTACCTCTACATGTTTTAATTATACACCCTATAATACTGAATAGGATGTATAACTGTTGAAATGTAGGATATAGAAGTAATAACGGTAAATCATTAAATTCCCTTTATGAGATTAGATAACTAACTTCCAATAGTTAGTTAGTACGATGAGCTAATTCCTATCAGCAAGTCAGAAGTCAAATTCTTTTTATGGATCCTCTGTCAAATTCTTTATTTCAATATGTTCTAGTAGCTAAGATCCCTGTATGTGTCTACTGTCTAGTGCCTTAGATACGTCCTTTCCACGCTTAACTCTGACCCTCCAACCGAATTTACAAAGGCGCAGTTGAAGGATCCAATGCTAAATGGAATGGACCAATCTCTAACATAGTTATCACAATAAAGACCTACATCTAATGGTTCCAAGACTGCTATTGATATATGTTTTTAATGACCGAGAAATCTATCTAGAGTCGACCCTTT
Source organism: Solanum pennellii (assembly GCF_001406875.1). Taxonomy (NCBI): domain Eukaryota; kingdom Viridiplantae; phylum Streptophyta; class Magnoliopsida; order Solanales; family Solanaceae; genus Solanum; species Solanum pennellii. The sequence continues at coordinate 62,760,603 of NC_028647.1, read as the reverse complement.
GGGCCAACCACAGCCTTTGAAACTCGGGAATGATGGCCCACCATTCTACCGTTCTCCACTTAAATTCTGGATAGTTTGCTTGGCGTAGGTTCGAATTTGTGTCCTAAGACACAAGTCCTTCAACCTTTGCTACTACTGAGTTTATTATTATAAATAGAATCTTGAAACAAATGCAAAAGGAGAGTGTACTATTACCTTTGTTGAGCAGCAAATCGACGAACTTGACTGGATTCCACCTGTTCTCCTATAATCGAAACAGCAAGGAAGGAAGGGGATGAAAATCACAATCCTAGCCAGAAAATCCTTTTCCCTCTTTTGGATGTAAAATCATATGAAATAATAAACAGGCCGGGTTAAAATCATGCGAAATAGGATAAAATTAAGACACGCCTAAATTATACATTTCCGCGAGTTTCATACCTCAACTATCCACTATTCCATTTACGTACCTAAACTATCACTACACACCTCGATGCTTATCTGACCTACACGTGCCATATGTTCCTCATGCAGTCCTTGGCTTTTCAATTATTGGGTTAATGGCTAAGAGAACACCTAAACTATCACATTTCAGCGATTTTCATACCTCAATTATCCATTGTTCCGTTAACCTACCTAAACTATCACTCCATTTGTGTTAAGACACACCTCGATATTAACTTAACCTACACACACCTATTGTGGATCGTGATTAAATATTTGGCCAACTCAACATCAAGGTATGTTTTAATACAAAGGGATTGATAGTTCAAGTAGGTAAACGGAACAAAAAAAAGTTAAGATATGAAACTCGCGAAAAAAGTGATAGCTTAGGAGTGTTTTTGACCATTTATCTCTAACATTAACATTCAAGAAAACAACATCTATAATCAGTCCCATATCTAAGCGAATCGTTCATCATATGCTCATTTAGTTAAAAGCACCACATCAAATTAGCAACTACAGTACCACAGAACAGAACTATATGTAATCAATACAGTACGAAAAAATAGTTGTGGTATGAAACTAGCGAAAAAGCGATAGCTTAGGCGTGTCTTTGATCATTTGACTCTAAAATTAACATTCAAGATAAAAACATTTATAACTGGGAAAAGGCTCAAATATGTCATCGAACTATGAGAAAAGACTCATTTATGTCATTCGTTAAAAATTTGACTCATCTACACCATTTTCGTTTGAGAAAAGGCTCATTCATACCATTATGCACCAAACTTTTACTAGATAACATAGATGAGTCTTTTCTCAAAGTTCGATGCATATTTAAGCCTTATCCCTTAATAAGCAAATGGTTCTATCATATGCTCAGTTCAACAACTACAATACTACAGAACAGAACAATATGTAAAACTAAATACAGTACAAGAATCAGCTTAAAAGATGTAACACAACAACACTAGCTAAATATTGAAATCACCAAACAAATCTCAAACCCCAAATCTCAAAAAATTCAAGAAAACAGGACAAAAGGCAAAATTAGTTTTAAAAAAAAAATCAAATACCCACTTGAAGAACAGATGTTGTTCTTGGATTTTCTGGTGTGAGGTCTAGCAGTTGCAACAGTAATCTTTTTACCACTTTGATTCATAGCAATAGTTGAGAATTGTGTATTTTGTAGAACATATGTTGAAGAAACGTGTATGAGAATATGTCTAAATTAGGATAACATTATTGTCAGTCTGTTTGTATTTTTGGTATCTACGATAGGACCCATGTTTAATCTAAATTCATACCGCGTAAGATTTGTTAGGAGAGAAAATATGTTTTTATCTAAATTGTTTTATATGTTAAGACGTATGTTAATTTGGATTCATGTCGTGAAGCATTTTTTAAGCTAGAAAATGACATCTAACAAAATTATTTCACATGTTTGGACTTATGTTAATTTAAATTCATGTCGTGCAACATTTGCTAAGGTAGAAAATGACATCTATCTAAATTGTTTCATATTCGACGCATTTAATTAAGCATGAATTTATCTTATTCATTCTGTTTCAACCCTTTATGAGTTATTTTTTTAATTTTATTTCTTATTTCAATAAAGGATGATTTTTTTCGTCAAGATGTTGAACTTTACTGTTGTCTACCTTTGACAATTAACGACAGTGATAAAGTTGGAATTTTTTTAATTAAGGAATTTAAAAAATATGAAGAAACTACAAGAAAAAAAATCATTTGGATTCAATATTTAAATGGTGTAATTTTCCGCTTTAATGATCATCTAAATGGAGTTATATTGTCGGTGATTGTTTGGATAAGAATTTCTTTTTTAGAAAATAAAATAAAGAGTTCACCATCTTTATTTACTATCATGTGGGACTTTTGTCATATTCTTCAATACCCCACCTCACGATCAATATTGGATGAAATGAGTTTGCCCTGATACCATGTAAAATTAAGTCTTTGGTCTAACTTACACCCCAAAAACGAGCTTAAAGAGAGGAGGATTGTCCAAATCTTATAAGGAATTCACCCATCACATTAATCATTCATGTGAGACTTTTTTCATATTCTTCGTCACACCATCTCGCCCCTAATATGGGATGAGATGGGTCATGGTCTGATACCATGTAAGAAATCAGGTCTTGGACCTAATTTATATCCCCAAAAGTTAGCTTAAAGAGAGAAATTGTCTAAGCATTAAATGAGTCCATACATCACATTAATCATTAATGCACGATTTTTGTCATTCTTCATTAGTAAGGAGACTAGGAAATTAAAGTGGTACAAAAAAAGAAAGAATGACTTACACATGGCGTTGATTGACCTTGAAAAGGCCTACGAAAAAGTCTCAAACAATGTCTTTTAGAGATGCTTGGAGGCTAGAGGCGTCCAAGTGTCATATACTAGGGTGATTAAGGACATATAAAATGGAGTCAAGACTCGAGCAATAACAATGGGACCTGCTGGAGATTCGGAGCAACTACCAGTTTTGACGGATTTGTACGAGAGATTAGCTTTTAACCCATTTTATTTGTCTTAGCGAGGGATGAATTGACATGGAATATCAAAGAACAGGTGTCATGGTTTATGTTATTTGGAAATGACATAACTAGATTGACGAGGCTCGCGCCGGAATTAGTGTTAGGCTGAAAGTTTGGAGATAGACCTTGGAGTCTAAGGAATTTAGATTGAGCAGACCAAAATAGAACATTTGGAGGGCAAGTTTAGCGATGTAATACTGAAGCTGACGTGGAAATGAGACTTGATACAACGCTATACTTATTTACATAATCCATAATGAGGTCTCGACCACTACTCTAACTACTCCATTCATTCATATTATTGGTCTATATACCAAAAATAAATATTTTATTTTATTTATCTAATTTGAAATATTAAGAGAAATTTATACTTTTTTTTTCTTATATCTTTATTATTAAATGACTATGTAAAGTATTATTAGTCAAATATAAATTTTCAAAGTATAGTTATAAGATTATTTTAATAATTAAACTTCTAAGAAATACTTTCTTCCAAAATATCAAATCAACATGAATTATGTAAAATGAAACGAATAATATATAAACTTAGCTAGATAGACATAAAAAGGAGGAAAATTTAGTTTATAATGATAATTTATTATTTTATTTTTTTTCAAGAAAAGGAGTATATCAAAATGACTCAAACTTCTTTTCAAGTGTCACCTTTCTAATTAAGACAAAATTAGAATAAAATTAAATTTTAAATTTGTACGGTTGATTTTGGTAATATTTTTTTTTTTCAAAATAAATAATAATAAAATAAGATGTGATTCCCAAAATATCAATTAATTAATATAAAATGTGACATAATTTTATGACATATCACTGTGTCAATTTTAATTCTTCTCAAATCAAATTTTCGACGAAATCGTGTTACGTGACTATATCTAACTCCTGCCAGAACTAATATATTCTTGGTAAATTAAAATATATCAGTATAATCGTTAAAAAAAAATACAATCTAATTTAGAATAATGTTGGGGTTATAATGAAAAATTTATCACCCACCAATTTTTTTAAAAAAATATAAAATTATTCAGTTGATTGTTGAAAAATGCTAAAGGTGAAGGAAAGAGGAGGGAATGCAAGAAAATGATTCTATTCCATTTTCTTTTATTTTCTCGTTTATTTATTTACTAGACACATATTGTCCGTGCTATCACGGATTCAATATCTGTTATTTTTTTTCACTTTATGTGACACGAATAAAATTTAGAGAGTCAATTAAATTTTAATATGACTTTTAGATATTTTAAGTTGTTAATTATTATAATTTGTAGTATATTTACGTAATTTTTAAATAATATATGTTACTTTTCTTGTCTCAATATATGTAGCAAACATAGAATTTCAAGAGTCAATATATTGTTAATTATAGTTCGGAACCAGACGCGAAGCAGACATGTTGGCTGCCTACTGTGTGGTTAAGATGGAATAACTAAAATATAATATAAATAAGAAATATATTTACGTAATACGAAACATCAAGAGTCTCAAATCAATAAATAAGCTGAGATTAAAAAAATAAATAAAACAGAATATATAAGCCAATACCAGTAGGCCAAACAACTAATTATGTAAATAAGCACACAGTTAAAGCAGACACGTTGACTTTCTGTTGTGTGCTTATTGACACTTATATATAAATAGTAGATATATGGTGCATATAATATTTTTATGTTATAATGTTCGAGGAATTCACAATATCTAAATGTACAAGAATTAATTTGATTGAAATGAGTCGTTTAAATAAATATTTCTGAAGTTAAAATTTGAGGTGTATATAAAAAACGGACACAATTAAAATTGTGTGTTAAGCTATTTGATCTATAAGTAAAACTTTTAATTTTACTAGATAAGCATTGCCCATAGTTCGAGATTTAAAAACGATATATAATGTTACTCTATTGCATAATTTCATTCACTTTAAGACTGAAGGAATATTGATTGTATTCAAGTGTTAAGGGAATACATGGGAGATATATATAGGAGATATAGGAAGGAGTACTAATCCTAATAGGACTAGGATTAGTACACAGAAAATACTAATATTATTTTATACTATCTGTTATTATCTCCCCTCAAGCTGAGCTGAGCGGAAGCGAACGGAAGCTTGGAACTGAGGTAATCGTGCTGTCGGCTCGG
>NC_028647.1:62722548-62752954 GCF_001406875.1 Solanum pennellii | reverse complement strand
TATTTGAGAAGGTAATTGGCCTCAAGGGCTGTAAGAACGGTGATTTTCCATGTAGGGTAATTTATGTCTGATAATTTTTCGGGAATCAGGGCATGAAGATGTCTGAGAAGGAGTAACGCCAGAAGGAAGTGAACCGAGAGGATCCACCTCGGTTGTCATGGATGCCGCCGCCCAAGAGAAGAGAGGGAACGATCGGTGCCCTAAAGAGAGGAAAAAAAAACCTAGAGAAAAGAAGATCTAGGTTTTCTGGCTCTTGATACCATGAAGGAATATTGATTGTATTCAAGTGTTAAGGGAATACATGGGAGATATATATAGGAGATATAGGAAGGAGTACTAATCCTAATAGGACTAGGATTAAGGAGTACTAATCCTAATAGGACTAGGATTAGTACACAGTAAATACTAATATTATTTTATAGTATTTATTTAATACTATCTGTTATTAAAGACGACTTAAATTTTGAATAACAATAATTATTTACAAATAATCATAATTTAAAAAATGGTAAATTACAATAAATTATTTAGAGATAATGTATATGTTGATAATTACACATATTATTTGAAACAAACATATACATATATATAAAAAAAGATAATGTATACGTTGATAATTGAGGCTTCTTCTATATTAGAAAGCTATTAATAAGGGTGATTCAATTGTTAATTAGTAAAACATTTGATTCTAAGTGTTCAAAATTTTAAACCTAAAGAAATTATTAACAATTTCGCTTACATTAATAGTTGAAGATTGTAAAAAAAAATAGTACCAAATTTATATAAAATATTGTTTATTAATTATAAAAAATATTTTAAAACTTTAAATTGAACAACTCAAACTTCATATTAATAAATAAAGTTTTTTACACTAGCATCCAAAGTAACGCATTGCAAATCTTATTCACTAAAGTATTTATAAATGACTAACTCTTATAAATAATAATATTATCATATAATGTTTTGGTATATTTTAAAATTACTATACTAAAAACAGTTAATCGACAATTCAAAACTATTACTATCTTTGCATGTATAGGTACTAGTGATAATATTCATTCATGAATTTATTTTTGAAATTATGTCAATTAAATAAATTTAATTCTATTTAAATTACATTATTTTTATATATTTATATGATGATAAATTATTTCATTAAAATGTAAATGAAAATTTAACACCATGTTCCTTTCTCTCTACCTTCTTATATAGAATGAGCGTAGTATAATTTCATAAATTTTCATAATTTCATATTTCTATTAAATTTAATTTTATTTCTTTTCTAAAAATAATAATGTGCACATGTTTGTATAGTGACAAGAAATTGAAAGAGAAACAAAAATTTAAAGAAGGGAAATTTTTTTAAAAAAATGTGAAGAAATTGACATAGAAATATAAGAGAAATTTAATAGTACCACATAAATAAAAAAGTACAGCATATATGAATCTCTTCGATTTAATCTTAAAATCAGTCATGATCTGATACAGTTAACGTATTACTCCTCCTTCTTAACTAACGGATATCAAACTAATAAAGAAATTTATCATCATATATAAACTCCTTAATCTATTCACTTGTCGAAAGAAATAAAAAGAAAATATATTTTAAATAATTTTTTATTTTTTTATTTTTTCTATTAATTTTTTAAATTTCAATTGTCAAACAAAATAAACCATACGTGACATATTTAAATTGTGGGCTTTTGATGAGCTGAAGCAATCATAAATGACATAATATCTCAAAACTTGGAGTATGACATAGTGACTTCAAAAATTGTCAAGTGCCAAAATTCTCCATACGTAATCATATAACATATTTGCTTTATTTATTTATTTTAAAAAAATACTTATATTTGATATTTATTTACTCAATTTATTTTTATTCATGTCAAAAAAAATTTATTTTAATTTTAAAAATCAAGTCAGAATGAAAAATTAATAGCAATATAGTAGTATATATTGAGACTTGAGAGTTAAATAAACGTGTGTCAAATAAATTTAAAATGAAATTAATATGTAAGTGTTGTTGAAAGTAATTAATATTTGTTATAAATAAAAATTAACCCCCAAGAGTTTAAATAAGCGAAAATTAAGTATATATTTATAAGGTTACCTTAGCTTAGTAATGATAATTTTGGTATCTAGAAAAGAGAATTGAACTTTAAAATTCTCTTCTTTCTCATTTTTGAAGTTTTTAATTTGATAATTTGATTTTTATATTAAGAAGGAACCTCACTATATTTGAGATCCCATCATAATAAATGTAACTACATAAATCATAATTAATATTCAAGATTTATATTTTTTTAAATAAAAAAATAATAATTATTTTATCATAATTCTTATTCAATTTTTCGGAATATAATTTATATTCATATCAATATCTATAATTTATTTCAATTATGACTTTCAAATTTCATACAAAAATAAATGGAATGAAGTAGACCACAATACCTAATTGCAATTTTTCTTTAAATTTGTAGGTCAGTACAATTAATTAAAATGAAAAGTAAGACTCAATTTTGGGAAAAAATTTATATCCTGCGTGTTTACACCAAGTCAATACAAAATGTATTATTATATAATTTAATAATATAAAAATGATTTATAAATTTAAACACATAATATATATATATTGACTTGATATTAACACTCGATACAAATAAGTTTTACCTTCTATTTATTCTAAAATAAAAATAAAAATAAATCATATAATTTCTTTCTATATATTTTAATACTTTAATTTTGGTGGACAATATATTCAAAATATATATTGTTGGTAAGAGATGATAACTTCACATATCTTATAAAAAAAAAATTAAAACTAAAAATTTGTTTTTTCAAAATTTTAATTTATTTATCTTATTTTTTAAGTCTGTTTTTAAAAAAATCATCCTTTTTCTATTTATCTAACTCTTTAATTATAACTCGTTAAAAATCATGATATCTTGATATACTTTACATCTCTTTAATTTAAAATTATGAATTTCTCTTCTAAACTTTCTTTATCAAGTTAAAATTAGACAAATAAATTGAACGAGCGGAGGTGAAAACATGTGTCAAGCAAGGAGATTATACTAGTACACCTGTTAGCTCCATTGAGAGACAGATAGACTTTGAAATCCAAAATAAATTACACGTAGGTGCCTGTATGTAAATGTAAAAAAGAGACAAATTCTCTTATATTTTTTGTTTTCTTTATGTCTTTTGCAAGTTTGGTTTCTTTGATATAATAATTTGAAGAATTTTTCACAAGTGGCAAAATCTTGAAAATGAAGGTTTGTTCTAGCTCTTTATAACTTTTATAGTTCAATTCTTCAATATGTTAACAAAACATCTTGAAAATGAAAATGTATTCTTTGACTGAATGATTTTTGAGTCTTGTCATAAATTAAATGTATTGAATGTCTCTAATTTTTGTTATTACTATTTGGAAAGTTTGAGATTGATATTTTCTTAAAAAAGGGTAAGGCACAAAGTCCTAAACTATGATTGAAATACGACACGCTCCTCAACTAAATTAAGGCTTTATCAGCTTGAATTCTTTTCTTTTCTTTTTAATTTTTTACCTCTTTTTAACTTATGTGGTGTTCAAATATCCACTCTTAAACTCCGTGAAGTTACGGAGTGTGTCAAGTAATTTAAAGTATATAAAAATATATAAAAAATTAAGTTTGGGTAATTGAGTCTTAGTTTATTTGAAGTGTGTTTTTGAATTTCGATCATTGCTTCCGCGTTTATCCAAAAAAAGACCTATTTTCAGTGATTTTTTGCTTTTAAACTACTTTTAGCTTTGAAAGTTTTTGAATAACTCTTAAAAGTGTTTTTAAACAATTGTAAAGGCCGTGGAGTACCCAAAAAATTTAGAAAGTTAATAGCTTGGGTTTTCAAACTTATGACTTTTAACTTATAAGTCGGAAAAAACAAGTTTAATTTTAAATCGAACAAATTAAAACTATTGCGGGCCACTATTACCACCAACCAAATATAGGAAGAAATCTCGTGAAATGATAACATCTTGTTCTTATAATTTCATTTTATGTGTTTGAATTTGACTGGACGTGATACATGTAACATGTACCTCAATTTTCGCATCTTGAGGTTATATAAGAAGTCTTAAGATCGAGTTTAAGTTCTATACGCCAACAGAATGATCCTACTAAGTACTTTTGAAAGTCTAGATAGATATTATGCAAGATATTTATTTTTTGAAAATAAGATAAGTACCTGCCATACCACAAGAAGTGTGACGGACACACGTCTAAAAGAAAATATAAATAAGACAAATAAATTGAAACAGACTAAGTAGAGGATTATTGTTTTTTTATTAAAGACAAACAAATTGAAATGAAACGAACTAAATATGGTTATTGTTTGTTGTTAATTTTTTTTTTGTGAAGGTTCATGAGAAAAGGTCTCACTCTCATGCAAGTGATGAAGAGAAGAAAGTTACTACAAGAAAGCAAAAGGCTGAGGCGGCGCCAAAGAAGCCGAAAATCGCCAATGAAGGCGAGGGTAGTGATAAGGTTAATGGAAGATCGAATGCTGCGGATGTGGCAGCTGAATTTGAGAAGTTCTGTAGAGAGACAAGAGAACATCTCTCCATCGAACAAATGCGCGAAATTCTCGAAGCCAATGCCCGGGATGCTTCAATAGCTGATGAGGCTGTTGTTCCTAGATGGTTTGTCACATTCATCTTTCTTAATTTGTCATGCTTCTTTTGTAGTGTTTTTTAAGTGTTCGAGCTGAGGATCCTTAGGAAACAACCTCTCTACCTCCGTGCCTTACCTCCGTGCCTTAGGGGTAAGGTTCGTTAAGTCGGGAATAGAGATAGATTGCAACTTATACACTATATCATGACGTGATAGCCAACTTTAAGGTGTGTGTACACTCTATCCACTTCAAAGCCCATCTGCGAGATTTCATTTTGTGTGTTGTGTAGTTTAGCTTAACCCTATCCTCTTTCGTCCCTGGACTTCACCCGTGGGATTGTGGGATTTCACGGGGCATGTTGTTATTGTTCGTTTGTTTAAGTTACGCTCTCTTGGTTGGTAAGATTTTGCACTTAGTATGGTAGTTACCATAATTTTGGTTGAATCTTTACACTAGTAACATAGTTTTAGCTTCGTTTTACGTTTTTACTTTCTCTAACCAGTGTGTTTTCATTTTTAAGATCTGTTCTAAAAAAGTTTAACTTAGTACTATTCAACTTCGAATTTTTCATTTTGATCCATCGAGATACTTGCTATATAGTCACACAAATGTCTGATCGTAAGCTAAGCTAAATTTATGTGGTACCCTTCCCTTTTTAGTTTGTTCTAGGAAGTCAAGACTTCCTTACTCGGAAACAACTTAACTTTGAACTTTCATTTTGTTTGAGATATCTGTAACCACATAAATGATTTTTAGGTCGTCAAAATCATTACGAGTTCGAATTGGATACGAGTTTATATTTTTGGATACCTAATAACAGGATTTTGGTTTACATGTTTGTATAAAGAGATTTGAAGTGTTGCGACAGTTCAGTTTATGATATGGTTTCTTATCGAACTATGCTTGTTAGAGAATGTTATGTGAAGTGAACTTACTGAACTATGCTTGTTAGCCAAGACATACTATTCTATGGTCCTGTCGGCGATTGTCCAGTTTGTGGTGGCGCGTTAGAGTTGTCTGGCGACAGCTATCATTGCGAGGGAGCATATAGTGAGTGGTCCAGTTGTGTCTACAGCACTAGGTCTCCACCAAGAAGAGAAGAGCCTATAAATATCCCCGAATCTATTGAAAAAACTCCCGTCTACGAGGTGCCGTACACTCCTTTACATTCATAACTTGCTGTATAATACAGGTACGGTGATCTAAATTGACTATTTGTTCATGTTAATATGATAGCTAATTGAGAAACATAGAGACCCGAAAAGTCGTCCCAAGCGAGAAATAGCTGCAGCGGATAAACCATTTGTAGGAATGATGATTGCTCTTTCAGGCCGTCTTTCTCGAACACATGTATGTATATTCATTATTTCATTATTTCCATATATTTATGGTATTAAAGTGCATTGTATGACATGAGGACTTTTTCTCTACAGCAATATTGGAAGAAAAAGATCGAGAAAAATGGAGGGAAAGTGGCTAATTCTGTTATTGGTTATGATCCAAACCATATGTTGATTTGATGCAATGACTTCGATTGTAATCTTAAAGACTAAAATGGCTTTCCCTTTTGGCAGGGGCAACATGCCTTGTGGTTTCTCCCTCGGAGCGAGATCGCGGTGGCTCGTCTAAAGTAGCTGAAGCAGTGTATGAGTAAAATATTTTTTTTGCATGAATTCGATTAGTGTTGGTGATTATATCTCACAGCTAGGTGCTGTATGTTCCTCAGGGAGAGGGGTATCCCGGTAGTGAGGGAGGCTTGGCTGACCGATAGCATCGAGAAAAAACAAGCTGAAACGTTAGATGCATACGATATTGCCAGTGACATTGCGGTAGAGGGGAAAGGTCTTGCACTAGATCAGCAAGATTCCAGTGTGGTGGCACTTGAAACCTTAACAGCTGAGGTACTATTGCAAGCTTTTGTGTTCAATAGTGATCGGTTTCCTTTTCGATCTTCTACGCTGAAACTATACTTATTTGCCGAAATTGGTTTGACATGGTTGTAGCTAAAAGTGTTTGGAAAGAGAGGTGTGCATATCGACAGTAAGCTGCAGGATGAAGGTGGAAAAATTTTAGAGAAAGATGGCATATTGTACAATTGTGCTCTCACTGTTTGTGATCAAGGGAGGAACCTGAACGAGTACGGATCAAGAACTAATATCTTTTTCTTTTATAATATCAATGTAGTAACTAATAGAATGTTTGAAATGGTGTAGCTTCTGCATTATGCAACTTATCGTGGCGCGAGAGAATCGGTTGTACCTTTATTACAGGAAGGGAAAAATTGGTGACAGCCCCAGAGCAGATGACAAGTTGGAGGAATGGGAAAACGTGAACGATGCTATTAGAGAATTCGCAAAGCTCTTTGAAGAACTGACGGGAGATCAGTTCGAACCATGGGAAAGAGAGAAGAAGATTCATAAGAAAAATATGAAGTTCTTCCCTATTGATATTGTGTGTTCTCTCTTTACTTCCTGGAATAAAGTATTTTTGGTGTTTCAATTGTTCAGTTTTAAGTATAAAGATGTGGTGAATTGTAGGATGATGGCGTTGAAGTAAGGTGTGGCGGACTAGGCCTTAGGCAACTCGGGGTTGCTGCTTCACATAGTAAGCTTGATCCGAAGGTAGCAAATTTAATGAAAGTCCTCTGTAGCCAGGAGATTTACCGGTAATGTCCTTTAGGATTACTCTTTTTGTTGTTTGTTTACATGTGTACGTGACTCGTACTGTTATCTGTTGAATGAAGGTATGCTCTAGTGGAGATGGGATATGATTCACCTGAGATTCCTATTGGGATGGTTACTGATCTTCATTTGAGAAGATGTTAGTCTTTCTCGTCTTTGTGCGTTCTCCGCTGGCGTTTGGCTACATTTTAAGTAACTTTGCAACCATACAGGTGAGGATACCCTCAAAGAATTTGTGGAGAAACTGAAATCTTCAACGCCAACGGGGAACAAAGCAGACGCCGTTTGGGGCGATTTCACCCAAAGATGGTTCACTCTCATACCGACTACAAGGCCCTTTCCCTTTAAAGACTATGAAGAACTTGCAGACCAGGTAATTGCATATTAGAGGGTTTTGAGTTCCTCTTATAGACGTGTCAAATGATAATATATTAATGTGTTTCTGTATTGTGAAAATTTAGGGTGCTTCTTCTTATGAGGCGATTCGAGATATCAATACTGCCTCCCGTCTTATAGGAGATATGTCAGGCTCAACGTTGGACGATCCTCTTTTTGAGCGTTATATGAAGCTAAATTGTTCTCTTTCACCTCTTGAGAAAGAGGAAGATGACTACAAAATGATAGTGAAGTACCTGGACAAAACTTATGAACCAGTGAGCATCGGCGATGTTGTAAGATCATTTCACTCAGTCTTCATACGTCAAGTTCATTTTGGATATCGGTTCATGACGAAATATCTGTAGCTTTGATCTGAGGTGAGGTTATCTGTTTTCTTCAGAGCTATGGTGTATCGGTTGAGAATATCTTTGCTGTTGAAGCAAGTGCATGCCCCTCTCTTGATGACATCAAGAAATTGCCCAACAAGGTTCTGTTATGGTGTGGTAAGAGATTCTTGGATCAAGATTCGATCTTATTACGGCTGAACGGATAGACCTTAAAATAACAATATGTGCATTACTTACTCTTTGCTTGCAGGGACTAGGAGTTCAAATCTATTGAGACACTTGCAGATGGGATTCTTGCCTTCAACTTGTTCACTTCCTGTACCAGGATACATGGTATGTGCAGCAGGGCATAGAACATTTGTTTTGTCAAAGTGTCGTGTTATTTTCTGTAAGTCTGTTTTCCTTTTCGGGCAGGGAAGAACTTCTTTGGAGTTTATATATTGTTTTTTTGCAGTTTGGAAGAGCCATCGTTTGTTCGGATGCTGCAGCAGAAGCAGCCAGATATGGATTCACAGCTGTAGATAGGCCAGAAGGTTTCTTGGTTTTGGCTGTTGCCTCACTAGGAGAAGAAATCCAAGAGTTCTCAAGTCCACCTGAGGTACTGTAGAAATTGATGCTAATTGATTTTAGATTTTTCTGTTGCTGAAGTTTCTTACTTGTCAATGAGGATCTTACTTGGTATTGAACACCGACAGTTGAGGTTGGCCATCCCTAACCTATCTCCATTGTCTTTTGGCCATCGCTTTTCTTGTCTCAAACTAGTTGAGTAGGAAGTAAGAACCGATAGTCGGCTGTCGCCCCTATCATCCCGTATCTTAGGCTCTTGGCCGAGCCTTCTTCTCGTCTCCCTGTCTCTTTCGTCTGGTCTTAGGTTCTTAGTCAACTCTTTTTTCACCTCTATCTTTCTCTTTTTGCTTGAACTTACGATTCGTGACCGCTGCTCATATGTGCCAAAGTAACCTGCTCACATGCTGGGTCCCTAAACTTGCTAGCTATTTGTATTTGACTCCGGACTGACTCAGGGATGGAACAAGTTGGCTTGACTTGGGGATGGAGGCTAGCCTACTTATTATGACTCCGGATTGATTCGGGGCCACAGCAAGTTGGGTTGTGGTATTGCGAGTAGTGCTAACTCTACTTCTCTCAGACTCCGGATGTACCGGGCTGGAGCAAGTTGGAGTGCTGTATAGAGCTGCAAGCACGGTGGTGGTCAGAGCTAATGTCGAATTTTGTACAAATGCAGGACACTAAATCTCTGGAGGAGAAGGGAATTGGAGCTAAAGGGCTTGGCAAGAACAAAACAGACGAGTCAGAGCATTTTGTGTGGAAGGACAACATTAATGTCCCTTGTGGCAAGTTGATTCCATCAGAGCACAAGGAAAGCCCTCTCGAGTACAACGAATATGCTGTATATGATCCACATCAGGTACTTATAATGATGAGAAAAAAAGATGGTTTCAAAAACCAAGTATATATGGTGTTTACTGGTCTTCTGTTTTTATCGTGTAGGTAAGCATAAGGTTCTTGGTGGAGGTGAAATTCGAGGAGAAAGACGTGGAGTATGAAGCAGTTGAGCTCGAGACTGAGCAGCAGCCCGAGGAATAACCGACGAAAAAGTGAAGGAAGACCAGAGAAGGGTTGTACATGGACATTTTGCCTGTTCTCTAATCAAGACTTTGTTATGGGATTTTGTATGGGGCATAGGATGTGGGAACTTGTTTGTTAGATGTTCAAGTAAATCATAGGAAGTTTGTTTCTGTAGTTGTGGATGTTTGGTTCTTGATCCTTGGTTAGGTGGTTGGGAACAATTTTGTGTATATATTGCAACTAAGTGCTATAGTATATGCTATGTGGATTAAGTATTATGTTCTACATCTTTTTTTCTTCTTAGTCCATGTGTTCTTCTGATTAGCATGATTTTTTTTGTTTG
Source organism: Solanum pennellii (assembly GCF_001406875.1). Classification (NCBI taxonomy): domain Eukaryota; kingdom Viridiplantae; phylum Streptophyta; class Magnoliopsida; order Solanales; family Solanaceae; genus Solanum; species Solanum pennellii. The sequence goes on along the minus strand of NC_028647.1, from coordinate 62,742,965 downwards.
ATCCACAAATGAGTAAGTTAAAACTATGCATGAACTGTTAGTATGGGTTAGGTCAGCCTAGTTTAGCTTAGCTTGCTCAACTTATTTTTTGAAGTCTGAGAATTAGACCAGTGAGGCATCTTCTTTTTTGATCCATTATGTCAAAGTTAAACCTATTCATCAAATGAGCTATCTATATTGTTCGGCCGTTAAGAGTTAGGTTAGGCTTGATCGGCCGAGTTAGGGTTAGGCCCGGGTTAATAAGAGTTAGGGTTAGGCCCAACAGGTACATAGTGGGCATGGGTTAGTATTGGTTAGCGTTGTTCGGGCGGTTAATGTTAGTTACAGTTAGGCTCCATCAATATGGGTTAAGCTTGTTTAGTTGGTTAATATGATTTATAGTTAGGCTCAATAGGTACATATTAGGCATGTTCAGTTGGTTAATATCGGTTAGGGTTAGGCTTAAGCTTGTTGATCAATATGTAGGCTTGTTAAGTCAGGGTTAGGCTTGGGCTTGCCTGTCAATATGTAAGCTTGTTCCGTCGGTCTATATAAGTTAGCGTTGGGTTTGTTAGTTGGTTAATATTGGCTTGGTTAGGCTTGTTTGACCGATCAATGTAGTTTTGTTCGATTAGTCAATATGGATCAACGTAAGGCTTGTTCAACCTTGTTCTTCCTGTCAAATACAACTAGGGCTAGGTTTGTTTGGTTGGCTTATTCTATCGGCCTTGTTTGGCCGGTCACTATGGGTTAGGGTCAATTAGGTCTTTTCAGGTCGATATGGGCTAGGGTTATACCTTGCTCAATTTAGGTTTGAAGCCAATTCAAGAATGAGACTGATACACCTTGCCCAATTAAGGTATGATATATATTGTAACCTCAAGATGAGATACTTGTGCCTTTTGCCAATAAAAATGAGTTTGTTGTAGACTTTAAGTTGGTCCAAACATTTGTGTTTTAACTATGACTTTACCTTGTTGTATTACTCTTTTTTTTCCGTTTATTGTCATTATTCATATTCTTTTTTATATTGTACGTCTCTTCATTTCATATTATTTCATCGTCTTTATCATTTTATTTTTCATCTGAAAATAATTTGTTTTACATAGAGAATCCACTAAGAACAATCTCACTTCACTTTCTATCTATACTTTTACGAGATATGAGTAAAATTTGTTATATTCTATCATTTTTAGACTCCACGATACGATAATAACATGTATGATTCCTGAATAGGCAGCCTTACGTGTATCTCACGCGTATGACAAAACATTTCTCCTGTAAATTGGATTCTTTCAAACTTGTAATCCTTTTCTCCCCTGTAAATTCAACTTTCAAATTCTCAAATTTCGATTTTTTCAAATATTTTCCGATCTTCTTTGTTTGATCTCTAATCAATCTTTCATTGAATTAGCCAAAAATCCCCTATTTCTAGGGTTCATATCTATCACCTAATCCACAAAAAAAAGAAATGCTCAAAAGCTTCAGAAAGATCCATTACTTAGGACACTGTTCATACGATCTTTTCTAAAATCAGCTTTCTTTCTGAACACCCTTTTGAGTTCTGAGCAAAACCCAGAAAGTTTTTTGGCTAGTTTTGTGGTTTCTCGGAACACCCTGTTGAGTTCTGATCAAAACCCGTAAATTTGTTTGGTTAATTGTGTGGTTCTTCGGACACCCTTTTGAGTTCTGATCAGAACCCAGAAATTTTCTTGGTTTTTTTTTATATGATCGAAGATGTATAGCAATTTTAAGGAGCAAGCAATTGAGTATGTAAGGCAAGCAGTGCAAGAGGACAATGGTGGAAACTATGCAAAGGCATTTCCGTTGTATATGAATGCATTGGAGTACTTTAAGACCCATTTGAAGTACGAGAAGAATCCTAAGATAAAGGAGGCAATTACCCAGAAATTTACTGAGTATTTACGCCGGGCGGAGGAGATTCGGGCTGTGTTGGATGAGGGTGGAAGTGGGCCTGGTCCAAATGGAGGTGATGCAGCTGTGATTGCTAAGCCTAAGACTAAGCCTAAGGATGGTGAGGATGGGGAGGATCCGGAGCAGTCTAAACTTAGGGCTGGGCTTAATTCAGCAATTGTTAGAGAGAAACCTAATGTGAAGTGGAATGATGTTGCTGGATTGGAGAGTGCCAAACAGGCGTTGCAGGAAGCTGTCATTTTGCCTGTGAAATTCCCTCAGTTCTTCACAGGTGTGTGTATGCTTTTGTTGGATTGTTTTTGTGTTAATGCTGCATTTTGCTAGTAAAGATTGTTGCTCTAATTGATGGTTTGCTTTGTCATTATGAAGTAGCTTAATACATAAACAGAGGCTCAAACTTGGTCTTAGCTAGCAAGTAAGCTCTCCAACTTGCATATGCACATCTAGACACTTCAACTTGTCTCCACTATGTCTGTTAAACACTCCAACTTACAAGATGATCATCTAGACATCTCCTAAGTCAGCCGAGGCGTCTTGATGTGCACTCTCAAAGTTGGAGTGCTTACTTGCTTGGTGATTTATCAAGTTTGAGTGTATTGTTTATGAATTATGCCTTATTTCTTTTGGGTAAATGAAGTAGAAATAAGTCAATAAGATATTAGGTGTTGTTAAGGGATTATAGTGCTTATTATGCAGTGGGAAGTGGGGACTACAGGCAGTTATACATAGTTTTATGTTGCAAACCAAACACTTTCGACTACTAGTTAGAAAGATTTTCACTTATGTCAGGGTTACATGGGTTCCAATAGTTATAGTTTTTAACTTATAGAAAGAAGTAAGTTTGAGTCTTTACCTATTGAATGTTTTAAACCGTTTTAATTTGGGGAACACTAAGGGCCAGGTTAGTCTATGGATAACCAAATAGGAGTAGAAAATGAACATGCTTTTTGTTGAGTTCTTAGATTATTAGTTATGTTGGGGATGAGTTACTTTCTCTACATTCTAAATGCCTTACAACTTTTAACCATTTGTGTGTGCGTGTGTATGTGTGCATTTTGAAATGTGAAGTTCGGCAAAGAAAGTGGGTATTCTTTGCCCGTGACTGCATGGTTGTGAGAAAATTGTCTTATATACTTGGGAGACTGATTAGTTAATTGCATTGGTACAAGAGGTGATCTCTGAGTAAATCTCGTAATTTGGAATTTCTCTTTATAGTTGGTCCAGGATTCATGTTACAACTCCTCCTAGCTCTACCAAAAGATTTGTAGTGGGATAAATATCGTTAAGGCAAAAAACATGTGAGTATTATGTTCTTTTTCTCTTCGTGGGACATTAGAGATGGTTGAGTAGTTTTGCCATGTGCGCATCACATAACTTGAGTAACTTTTTGGGTGCTTTTGTTCACACCAATTTGAGTGCTTTTTTCCTCCTTTCTCATGTACCTACAGGCAAGAGGCGACCGTGGAGAGCTTTTCTTCTTTATGGTCCTCCTGGGACAGGGAAGTCTTACTTGGCCAAAGCTGTTGCTACTGAAGCTGACTCCACCTTTTTTAGGTATTTGCCCTCCTACTTGCAATTGTGTTCATTTATAATGGTGTCCATTTACTGCAAATCAGAGCTATCAACTTCACATATTTCCTGATTTACTGCAGCTTTTATTTTGGAAAAACCCAAAGGCTGTATTTAAATTGCTAATTTGGTTCATTATATCACCTGTTATTAGTAAACAAATAAGATCTCAAGTAAAATGAGGATCTGCTTAGCAGCATTAAAGATTATAAAGGAAAATTATAGAATATCAATACTAAAAAGAAGTCTGGGGAGAAGATGCAACTGATTTTGTCCATTTGGTTGTTAGGTTCTTTATTTTATTTTATCTTCTGTATAGTTTATCTTTTGGCCTTCCTTTCTCATAATTTATTATCTGTATAGTTTTTATGACCTTTCTTTCTCATAATTTGTGTTGATTTTCTTCTTTTCGTAGATGATGTTTTTATGTAATCTGGTTTCTTTATCAAGAATCAGAAGTAATAAGGAACATAAAGGGCTCAATCACTAAATACAAAATGTGGTTCAATATCCAAGTCAACTAGGAAATATTTACATTGCCTGTGTTTTCCTTCTTGGAGTGTGGGATGGTACTTGTGCCTTTCGAGTTGGCTGATGTAAGCCTCTTTATATACTCAATATGCCCAGAATGTTTTGTTTTGTTTGAATCTTAATTAATCCTGCTAAACCATCTTGTTCATGATCCATGAGTTAAGGGCTTTGTAGTTTCATGGGTGTTGCCCCTTATCTGTTGTGGGGATGATTGTGTGCTCATTAACTATACTCCCTCCATCCCGAAATAAGTGTCACCTTGGCAAAAATCACGTCCATTAAGAAATCAATAATATAATGTGTAGTTTATGCAACTACCTTATTTAATAAATGTCTTTTGAAAATTGAACACTACTAAGAAGATGGAGTATAAGGATATAGTTGGAAAAACATGCTAATTTTGTCTTGAATTCCTAAGGTGACACTTATTTTGGGCAATTTTTTTTGCTAAAGTGACATTTATTTTGGGAGGAGGGAGTAGTATTTATATTAGCTTTATTTTTTTTATGACGCTTTATGAATCTTTTGAATATCTACTTCCCATGAGGTTCTTTTTCTCCAGAAATGTCATATCGGGGTTGTCCCCCTCGGTGGTGTGTCACTTGCAGATCTATACATCTAGGACAGAATGTGATGTTGGAATTGGTTGATAAACATACTTTGGTGTTCAAGGGTGTTGAATGTTTTGTTTTCGTACCAATTTATAGAGCAGCCGTGCCATAGAAGAACACATCCAGCTTAGTCATAATATCACTGGCTTTGCATGGGCATCTTAGGAAGTATTCAGGATGTGAAGGCTTTAGTCTAGCAGATGGGGATGACCAATGAGCCGTTTTATTTTTTTGGATTTTATGGTTCTGCATCTCAGCATTATCCTGATTTTGACCTCTGGATGAGATCATCTTGTATATCTCCAGTTTGGTAGACACGTCTAACGCCAATGCAAGTGATGCTATCCCGTGAATATTAAGATTAGACTAGTACATCATGCAAGATGTTGATGTAGAGCGGAGTCAAATTGAACCTTCAGTTAAGGCCTTGTTTGTGATTGCAGTAATTTCAATAACAATTCAAGCTTATAATAATAAAATTTTAGTAGGATTATACAATCAGGATTCATCAGTTTTGTTATGTTGCAAAGACCTCCAATGAAGGTCAACATGTAGAGCTTTTGCTTCGTAGTAGTTGTTCTTTTATGCTAACCCTCCCAACAACAACAACAAAAATATGTCCTGTCACCGGACTCCTGTGGGGGTTATTGGGGTGCCAAACATTTTCATGAATTGTGACAACCAAGGGATAGCAAGTGAAATCATGCAATATGTTGATGTTTTTCTAGAAGCAAAAAGTATATGTATAATGGGCCCTTCTCCTGAAATTTTGATATTCTCTGCTGCCATTATGTGGGAGATCTCAAGATGCCTGCGTCCTCGAATGATCCTATACCTGCAAATATTCTAATCTCTGCAGTTCTCAGTGGTAATAAATCTTCCATTTTTATTATTGATTTCTCTTTTAAACTTGCACATGACCATCTTGATGGATGCATAAAAACATGAGTTCCTTGCATGAATATAGTCATCATGTATCTGTTCTTTGTCAGTTATTTTTTCAGTTTCCCATTTTCAAGAACTTACGCTGTAAAGTTGGCGAGTGCCAACTGCTATTTTCATGCAGTGTCTCGTCATCGGACCTTGTATCCAAGTGGATGGGTGAAAGTGAAAAGCTAGTTTCAAACCTTTTCCAAATGGCTCGTGAAAGCGCTCCCTCCATTATATTCGTTGATGAAATTGATTCCTTGTGTGGGCAGCGAGGAGAAGGAAACGAAAGTGAAGCTTCTCGACGTATTAAAACAGAACTCCTTGTGCAGATGCAGGTAATTGATCTATCATAGCTATGATGTGGCTCCTTGACCTCTCATAACCAACTTCGACCTATCGGAAAGAAAAGAGCAGAGAAATCTCCCTGGCTATAGATTTCTTTTTCTTATTTAATTTGTTTTTTCAGGGTGTTGGTCACAATGATGATAAAGTTCTTGTACTTGCGGCAACAAATACACCCTATTCCCTAGATCAGGTGAAGAATGATCTGCACTCTAAAGTTGTGGATCTTAGAAATTTTATTGCTGACGGAAAGTGTCCTTTACAGGCTATACGGCGAAGATTTGATAAGCGTATCTACATTCCGCTCCCAGATTTGAAGGCACGGCAACACATGTTCAAAGTAAATCCCGTTCTGTGATTTTTCTTGGAAAGTGAAGTTCAAGGAAATATACTGCAACTCGACTTGTGAGAGCTAGAGTTATTTAGATTGGCTTGTTACACGTGCAGGTTCATTTAGGTGATACCCCCCATAACTTAAGCGAGAGTGACTTTGAAGACCTGGCCCGTAAGACAGAAGGTTTTTCTGGTTCCGATGTTTCTGTTTGTGTAAGTCTGGACCCTAATGAATTTGACTTTATGCCCGACATGTTGTTTGTGAGTTTGTAGTTGGAAGAGACTCTTTCTCCTACACCAATCCACTTGAATTTGCTAAACACTGAAAGAAAAAAGGGGGCAATTCCTCTTTATTCTCCTAATATATTTATATACTTTCTCTTCTTGGACAGGTTAAGGATGTGCTATTTGAACCCGTACGTAAGACACAAGATGCTGTATTCTTTACTCAGACTTCTAATGGTACCTGGATACCATGCGGACCAAAGCAACAGGGTGCTGTGCAGACAACTATGCAGGAGCTTGCTGCTAAAGGACTTGCATCCCAGGTAGATCTTTGGGATACATTTATTGTTCGAGATCACTGCCATAATTAATTTTTAATCTGGTCACTTAGCCAAATACTGCACATGTCTGGAAACTTGATTTATTTTGAGTCACTAGTAATGCAATAATTAAATATGATTCTAACGTTACTATCTGCCCATCATATGGTTATGTTGAACTAAAATGTAAGATTTACTGAACTACATCTGTCTAAGTGTCAATTCTGAATAGCTTGATTACCCCGAAAAAGGAAGAATTAGTAGCTAATATTAGAATCAAACAATAATATACTCCTCACAAGTGGGTCGGGGGAGGATAGTGTCCTTACCCCTATCTTATGAAGGTAGATAGGCTATTTGCGACAGACCCGTGTCTCAGTAGCTGATATTAGAATCATCTAGTAATCTTTTAGTCTGAAGTTCTAATATGGCTTTGGATAAATTGTGATCTTAACGGGCTGGACTAGCTAAGCATCCTGCTGCTTAATGCCTTTGCAGATCATACCGCCCCCCATTACAAAGACAGACTTTGATAAGGTTCTTGCTCGTCAAAGGCCAACAGTTAGTAAATCCGACCTTGAAGTGCATGACAGATTCACAAAAGAGTTTGGAGAAGAAGGTTGATGAGATTGATATGTACTGCTACACCTGGAGTTGCCATGATCTGCGTTCTTTCTCCCCTATACTTGTCTGAAAAATTCGCATTATTCAAAGGCTCTTCAAATGGGAGATTGACATTGTTTCCCTTCTTGGATTGTATCAGTTTTAGCTTTTCATGTATTTATCAATGTCAAGACAGTGCATTTTGCTAGTCTCTTTGTTGTATTTCTTTTACAATTCTATCTGCAATTATTTAATTCACAATCCACTGTTGCTAATAGTAAGAAAGTTTGTAACCTCTCTTTTCTTGTGGCCAAGGAAGCTTCCTCGGCATAACTAGTAAAGTTGTTGTCATATGATAAGGTTTGAGTTGTGTCGTCATCTACTGGAAACAGGAATAACAGTAAAAACAATCCTTTACTTCCAAGTGTATATTTTACCTTATAACTCTAATTTCAATATAGTAACTAATATTGAATGAAGGTGTATGTTGTAGTGAAGATGGAACTGATCTTCATTTTCTAAAATAAGATGTTATTAGTCTTATGCTCTTGGCAAACTCTTCTCTAGTAAAATAATATTCCCGCCGCTCATTTTTTATTTGTCACTGTTTAACTTAGCACTTCCATAAAGAAAATAATTATTGATAAAGTTTCAGAAATAGGAAACATATATAATAGACATAATAAGGCTCTATAACTGTAGTTTCGATTGCTATTGAGGCTACAGTTGTATATTTTCGTCCGTTTGTATACACAAATAGGGTTAATACATACAAATTCTGAGTTCATACATTTCAAAAAATTTCAATGTCCGTTTTGTTTATTTACTTGTCAATATACGTTATTATTTTTTAGTACAAATCAAGCTAATAGCAAAAGTAGGTGAAATTATTATTGTGATTTTAAATTAAAATTTTCGATTAACAGTAGCTATAACATTTAATATAATTTAAAGGTTTGGTAATTGTAAAACGAAAATCTATTTTAAGCCAATATTTTAGGCCTTTTTCCTTTCGTTAAAAGAAGCCGACAAAGCACTTCTCCCCTGTAAATTCAACGTTCAAACTCACAAATTACGATTCTTTCAAATGTTTTCTTCTTCCATAATCCAACTTTCGATCTCTAATCAATGTTTTTCTTAAACCAAAACCAAAATCCCCAATTTTAGGGTTCCTAATCCACCCAAAAAAGCTCAAAATCTTCAAAAAGATCCATTACTCAGAGCACTGTTTATTGAATTTTTTTTCTTAAATCAACTTTTTTCGAACACCCTTTTGAGTTCTGATGAAAACCCATTAATTTTCTTGGTTAGTTTGGTGGTTTTTCGGACACCCTTTTGAGTTCTGATCAAAACCCTGAAATTTGCTTGGTTAGTATTGTGGTTTATTTTATTTTATATGATTGAAGATGTATAGCAATTTTAAGGAGCAAGCAATTGAGTACGTAAGGCAAGCAGTGCAAGAGGACAATAGTGGAAACTATGCAAAGGCATTTCCGTTGTATATGAATGCATTGGAGTACTTCAAGACCCATTTGAAGTACGAGAAGAATCCTAAGATTAAGGAGGCAATTACCCAGAAATTTACAGAGTATTTACGCCGGGCGGAGGAGATTAGGGCTGTGTTGGATGAGGGTGGGAGTGGGCCTGGTCCAAATGGAGGAGATGCAGCTGTAATTGCTAAGCCTAAGACTAAGCCTAAGGATGGTGAGGATGGGGAGGATCCTGAGCAGTCTAAGCTAAGGGCTGGGCTTAATTCAGCAATTGTTAGAGAGAAACCTAATGTGAAGTGGAATGATGTTGCTGGATTGGAGAGTGCTAAACAGGCGTTGCAGGAAGCTGTCATTTTGCCTGTGAAATTCCCTCAGTTCTTCACAGGTGTGTGTCTGTTAGCTTTTGTTGGATTTTCTTTTTGTGTCTGTAATTGCTGCATTTTGCTAGTAAAGATTGTTGCTTTAATTGATGGTTTTCTTGTGATTCTGAAGTAGCTTAAACACAATTATTTTTTGGCACAATACATAAACAGACACTCAAACATTCCCTTAGCTAGCAAGTAAGCACTCTATCTTGACACTGCAACTCATCTCCACCGTGTCCGTTGAACACTCCCAACTTACAAATGATCATCTAGACACCTACATAATTTAAGAGCTACACCAGTGCAGGGTATCCACGAGACATAGTGGGGACAAGTTGGAGTCTTTAGTTGCCAGGTGAGAGCTGAGGCAAGTTTGAGCGTCTGTTTATGTATTATGCCTTCAGTTTTCTTGGATGAAGGAAGTAGCAATATGATGTTAGGTGTCGTTAAAGGCATTATAGTGCTTATTATCCAGTGGGTATTATAGGCAGTTATACAGAGTTTTATGTTGCAAACCAAACACTGTGGAGTATTAGTTAGAAGACACTTATGTCGTAATTGGGGTTACATGGGTTCCAATAGTTCTAGTTTTTAACTTCTGGAAAGAAGTAGGTTTAAGTCTTTACCAATTGTACATTTTAAACCTTTCAATTTGGGGACCACAAAGTGCCAGGTTAGTCTGTGGATAGCTGAATATGAGTAAGAAATGAATTGCTTTTTGTTGAGCATGTTTAAGAATTTCTTAGGTTATTACTGATGTTGTGGATGAGTTAACTTCTCTACATTCTAAATGTCTTTCAACATTTGTGTGAGCGCGTCTGTGCGTAAGTGTTGAAATGTGAAGTTTGGTAAAGAAAATGCTGAAGTCCACAATGAAGAAGGCTAGGCTGCCAAAGGGCGTTAGGTACAATTGTGAGAGTCTCATGACTAGATTCCTGAAGAGCCTTGATGTGAAGGTGGAAGTTCTTCGCCTGTGACTGCGTGATCTTGAGCAAATGGTCTTCTATACTTGGGTGACTGATTGGTTAATTGCCTTGCTTAGCAATTAGAGACAGTTGGTTGTCTGGCTTTTTCTTTTGAAGTATGAGAGGTGAACTCTGAGTAAATCCCACATTTTGGAATTTCTCTTTATACATGTTACAGCTCTTCCTAGCTCAACCAAAAAAGTTGTAGTGGGATAAAAATCATTAAGGAAAAAAAACTTGTGAGTATTATGTTCTTTTTCTCTGTGTGTTATATTAGAGATGGTTGAGTTGTTCTGCAACGTGTGCATGACATAACTTGAGCAATTTTTTGGGTGCTTTTGTTCACAACAGTTTGAGTGTTTTTGTTCTCCTTTCTCGTGTACCTACAGGAAAGAGGCGACCGTGGAGAGCTTTTCTTCTTTATGGTCCTCCTGGGACAGGAAAGTCTTACTTGGCCAAAGCTGTTGCTACTGAAGCGGAATCCACTTTTTTTAGGTATTTGTCTTCCTACATGCAATTGTGTTTATGTCGTCCATTTTATAGCAAATCGAAGCTACTAACTTCAGATATTTCCTGATTCACTGCAGTTTTTATTTTGTATACCAAAGGCTGTATTTAAATTGCGAAATTTGTACATCATATCGTCTGTCATGTGTGAAGAAAAAAAAGATCTTGAGCAAAATGAGGATCTGCTTAGCATCCCTTAAGATTATAAAGGAAAATTTCAGAATACCAATAAGAAGTCGGGGGAGAAGATGTACCATTTTCTTGTTTGGTTCTTATTTAATTTCCTTTGTAGTTTTTTTTTGGGCCTTCCTTTCTCATAATTTCTTTATTATTATAGTTTTATGACCTTCCTTTCTCATTTTTTTTTGTTTATTTTCTTCTTTGCATGAACGATGTTTTGATGTAATTTGGTGCTTGAGTCAAGGATCAGTAGTAGTAAGAAACGTAAAAGGGCTCAATCACTAAATACAGAATGTGGTTCAATATCCAAGTCAACTAGGAGTCTTTTACATTGCCTTTGTTTTCCTTCTTGGAGTGTGGGATGGTGCTTGTGCCTTTGCGTGGAGTTGGCTGATGTAAGCCTCTTTATATGCTCAGTACGTCAAAAAGTTTGTGTTTTGTTTGAATCTTAATTAACTCCTGCTAATTTACCATCTTGGTCATGATCCATTGGCCTTATAGTTTCGTCGGTGTTGCTCGTTATTTGTTGTGGGAAATGACTGTCTGCTCATAAAATATAGTATTTGTATTAGCTTTATTTTTCTTGAGATTTTATGGTTCTTTTGAGTGTCTACTTCCCATGAGGTTCTTTTCCTCCAGAAATGGCATATCTGGGTTGTCTCCCTTGGTGGTGTATCACTTGCAGATTTATACATCTAAGACAGAATCTGATGTTGGAATTGCTTGATAAATATAGTCTAGTATCCAGGGGTGTTGAATGTTTTGACTTGGTATCAATTCTATAGAGTAGCTGTGCCATAGAGGTACATCCACCCTTAAGTCATAATATAAATGTCTTTGCATGTGTATCTTAGGAAGTATTCAGGGTGTGAAGACTATAGTCTAGCATAAGGGGATGACCAATGAGTTGTGGGGGTTATTGGGATGCCTAACATCTCGTGAATAGAGACAACCAAGCTATAGGATGTGATATTATTGGATTGATGCCTTTTTAGAAACAAAATATAATATGTACATAGTACAATGACCCTTTTCCTGAAATTTTAATATACTCGGCTTCCATTTTGCCGGCGATGTCAAGATTCCTGATTCCTTGAATGATTCTATACCTGCAATTATTCTGTGAAATCTCTGCAGTTCTCAGTGGTAATATAACTTCCATTTTGCACTATCTAGTTTCTCGTTTAAATTTGCACATAATCATCTTGATGGAGGCATATAAACATGAATTGCTAACATGAATACAGTCGTCGTGTATCTGTTCTTTGTCAGTTATTTTCTCAGTTTCCCATTTTCAAGAGCTTACGCTGTAAAGTTGGCGAGTGCCAACTGCTATTTTCGTGCAGCGTCTCGTCATCAGACCTTGTATCCAAGTGGATGGGTGAAAGTGAAAAGCTAGTTTCGAACCTCTTCCAAATGGCTCGAGAAAGCGCTCCTTCCATTATATTTGTTGATGAAATTGATTCCTTGTGTGGGCAGCGAGGAGAAGGAAATGAAAGTGAAGCTTCTCGACGTATTAAAACAGAACTCCTTGTGCAGATGCAGGTAATTGATCTATCATAATTCATAGCTATGATGTGGTTCCTGGACCCCTCATAACCAACTTCGACCTATCAGAAAGAAAAGATGAAGAGAAATCCCCCTGGCTATAGATTTCTTTTTCTTATTTAATTTGCTTTTTCAGGGTGTTGGTCACAATGATGATAAAGTTCTTGTACTTGCGGCAACAAATACACCCTATTCCCTAGATCAGGTGAAGAATGATCTGCAGTTTAAAGTTGTGGGATCTTAGGAATTTATTGCTGACGGAAATTGTCCTTTCAGGCTATACGGCGAAGATTTGATAAGCGTATCTACATTCCGCTCCCTGATTTGAAGGCACGGCAACATATGTTCAAAGTAAATCCCGCCTTTAAATGAAACTACTTCATAAAAAAAATGTTCAAAGTAAAATCCTGTTCTGTGATTTTTCTTGGAAAGTGAAGTTCAAGGAAATATATTGCAAGTCGATTTGTGAGAGCTAGATTTATTTAGATTGGCTCGTTACACGTGCAGGTTCATTTAGGTGATACCCCCCATAACTTGAGCGAGAGTGACTTTGAAGACCTGGCCCGTAAGACAGAAGGTTTTTCTGGTTCAGATGTTTCTGTTTGTGTAAGTCTCCTTTAATGAATTTGCCTTGATGCCCAACATGTTCTCGTCATATATTATATACTTTTTCTTCTTGGACAGGTCAAGGACGTGCTATTTGAACCTGTACGTAAGACACAAGATGCTGTGTTCTTTACTCAAACTTCTAATGGTACCTGGATTCCATGCGGACCGAAGCAACGGGGTGCTGTGCAGACAACTATGCAGGAACTTGCTGCTAAAGGACTTGCGTCCCAGGTAGATATTCGGGACACATTTATAGTTTGAGATCACTGCCCTACGTAGTTTTTTTTATTTGGCTGCAACTTTACCTTTCTCAATAAAAAAGTTCTTATGAGTTATAGCTGGAATATATTGGGGCCGGGGCGTACGTACGACTGCACATGTCTGGAAATTTGACTTCTTTTGAGTCACTAGTAATACAGTAATTAAATGTGATTCTCGCATAAAGATCTGCACATCATATGATTTTGTTGAACTAAAATGTAAGAAGAGATTGTGCTTTTAATGAACTACATCTGAATAGCTGATATTAGAATTAACAACGACAACAGACCTGATGTGCTCCCACAGTTAGGGTCTGAGGATTGTAGAGTATACGCAGACTTTACCCTACCCTTGTTAGGTAGAGGGGGGTTGTTTCCGGTAGATCCTCTGCTCTAGAAAAAGAATTACCTAGTAAATATTCTAGTCTGAAGTTCTGATGTGACTTTACATAAACTGTCTTCTTATCTGCCGGGACTAGTTATAAACAGCTTGCTGATTAATGCCCTTGCAGATCATCCCGCCACCCATTACAAAGACTGATTTTGATAAGGTTCTTGCTCGTCAAAGGCCAACAGTTAGTAAATCCGACCTTGAAGTGCATGACAGATTCACAAAGGAATTTGGAGAAGAAGGTTGAAGAGATTGATGTGTCTCCGATAACTACTACACCCGTGATTTGTATTTTTTCTCCCTTCTACTTGTCTGAAAAATTCGCGATTTTCAAAGGCTCTTCAAATGGGAGATTGACATTGTTTACCTTCTTGGATTGTATCAGTTTTAGCTTTGCATGTATTTATCAATGTCAAGACAGAACATTTTGCTAGTGTTTTTGTTGTATTCCTTTTACAATACTAATTGCAATTACTTTGTAATCATTTCATGAGCATTCCTACTTACCTTCTGAAGTTACTGACTCAAAGTGTGCTCAAAGTTCATGACTGGTGCAAGCTTCATCTTCAAATGGATCTGACGCGTGTGTGCCAGTTTTCACTATTATGAGTCAGTTGATTTCGATTAAACGAGATGGCCCCAGAGAGGGATTTCGATTTAAATGAGACCACCCCAGATAAGAATGTGCCCATGAAGGTGTCACCAAATGTTGTAGAACAAGTGAAGCAAAATTGCTTGAAAAATGAAATCATAGGTACTTAGGCTAAGGGCAGGACCAACTACTCCAAGAACAGTTATCAATACACTAGTTATTGGTATAAATGACATGAAGAAATGTATATCTTATACCCAAATCATATTGATCTAATCATTTCAGATTTTCCTACTTATCGCAGCTACTTCCTCATCATCAATTGAGTCTGCAGATTCATGTTACCAGTCCCTACAACATAAGAAGAAAACAGTGAGGAATTCGTCATTTTTTATAAAATATGAGGAAAAACCTGAATATTTCAACTCATTGAGTCGATATAGAATTGACTCATCAGTTAGATAAACTTCAGTAATGTAGCAATGCATAAACATAGTTAATGGTTCTAACCTGTATCTGAATATAGATTTATGGGGTAGCAAGAAATCTCTGAAGTGTCCGCCATTGTCAAAAGGCGTTACTGGATGGTCCTTCCTGGACTCTGAGATTTCCACATCCTTCATGAGTTTGACATGCTCAAGGTTAGGTTCAACTCAAAACATAATCAGAAAGAGGGCTAGAAATGAAAGAGCTGCCAGTTGGTCATCATTGTTGTTGCAAGACCACCTTTCCTACAGAATGCAGCATTACGAGCAGCAAGACCAGAAAAACCATGTTGAACAAAATACCCGATGACATACTTCGATTCTCGGTAAGTGACAAGAGGCTCTGACATTCTATATCTGCAGGAAAGAAAACCTCCACTCACATTAATTCTTCTGAGTTTCTGATTGTTTTCTGTAAGGCGGATCGCGATCTATCAACTGCTCTTGAAAATCAGCCAAAATGACACCATTTCTATCCCTCAGTCCGTAAGTAAAATTACTTGAATCTGTAGATATGTCAAGTTGGAAAATTCTCTGTTTCTTCCTCTATACTGTGCACTATCAAAGTTTGAATCCATGAACAAAATAACCATATGAGTGATAGTATTATCTGGAGGCTGATAATTGATGCAACTTCGGGTATAGGCCTGTCAGCTAAAGCTCCATTAGTTAATGGTGCTTTTGCTTATACAGGAACCAAATGTGATATGCTGCTATCTCTTCGTCTATTCGAAGAGCTTGAATTCACCAATAATCACCGCAAGAACATAGACCTCCTTTAAAGTGATGGAATCTATTTGAATCCCTGACGACTATTTGCCTTCCTTCTATCTTTGATATTAATTTAATAACAGTGTGACAGTCACCACAAACTCTGAGATTCTTCACTATCTGAATGGGAATTCCTGGAGGCGTGGCAATCAATCCAAAAGCAATAGCTAACCTTTCACTGTGCCGAGAAAGAATGGTTTCTTTATGTTCATCTTCCACATCATGAAGAACATAATTTGTATCCGGTTGATATCCTGCATCCTTCAATCGGCCACGTAACTCTTCGAGTTTCATGTATATACTGTCAGATAGGGGATGTGAAACATCACCTGCCATGAATGAATAGGTCTTATTCTTAACCTCAATCCAGCTATACCCAATCTCCTTTTTTACTTTTCTCACATCCATTAGTTTCCTTACTTTCGCTCTTTCTTGCCAATCTCCAATTGCAGCATAGAGATTGGATAGGAGGACATATGCAGCTGAGTCCTGAGGCTGAAGAGAAATGAGATTCTCGGCCGCCAATTTCCCCAGCTCTACATTGCGATGAACTCGACTTGCTGCCAGAAGAGTACGCCACACAATTGCACCAGCAGGAAATGGCATTTTATTGATAAGAGCCACGGCTTTATCCAGCATTCCAGCTCGGCTATACAAGTCTACCATGCAAGAGTATATCTCCATTTTTGGTGAAATATGAAAGTCGTTTACCATCATCTCAAAATATTTTTGACCTTCATTTAGCAGTCCAGCATGAGTACAAGCAGAGATAACTCCTATGAACGTTATATTGTCCATATCTAAATTCCTCTTCCGCATTTCCTCGAATATCTTTAGAGCTTTTCTTCCATAACCATGTTGGGCATATCCTGATATCATTGAGTTCCATGAAACTAAGTCTCTTTCTGGTTGTCTCTTGAAAATCTCATTTGCACTTTCTATGTTTCCTCTCTTAGCATACATAGTTACCAAGGCACTGCTCACACACAAGGCATTACTGTGACTTGATTTGATCGCGCTACAATGAAATTGTTTTCCTTGCTCCACTGATGCCATGGAAGTAACACACGCATTGATGACACTGGAGAAGGTAAACTCATTTGGCCTGACCCCATCTTTGACTAATTGTCGGAAGACTCTGACAGCACCTTGAATGTCTCCTTTTTGCGCGTAACCAGATAACATAGCAGACCATGTTATAATGTCCTTCTCATCAATCTCTTCAAAAACTTTCGCAGCCTCATCAGTATCTCCTGTTTTCACATAGGCGTCTAATAATGCAGTTCCGACAGTAGGTGAGCTCTGGTACTCAGTTTTGATGACTTCTGCATGTACTTGGAACAGTGAAATAGACGGATGAGCTGCAAGAATAGTTGAATAAGTGAAATCGTTTGGCCTTATCCCATCCTTTTTCATTTGGCAAAAGAGATTCGCCGCTTGCTCTGGTCTATTATTCTGCATATACCCGCCAATCATTGCGGTCCAAGAAACCACATTCCTGAATTTATGCATTATAGAGAATAACTTGAAGGCATCATCCATCTCTCCAGACTTAGTATAAGAGACCATGAGCGCTGTTCTGATGTTATTGTCAAAATAGAACCCGTTCTTCATAACTCGACCATGAAGCTGTCTTGCAAAAACCAATTCTTTAAGGCTAGTACATAATTTAACAGCTGTAACATAAATTGATCGCGTCATATCCACACCTGCAAGTCTCATCTTGTGGAACAACTTAAGTGCTTCGGAATAAAGCCCATTAGTCACCAGACCAGCTATCATACCATTCCAAGATACTTCATTCCTATCTCCCATAACCTCAAATACAGCTGTAGCCTCTCTAACCATCCCGTATTTCAAATACATGTTAATCAAAGAATTCCCAACAGACGTTATCGCCTCAAAACCACACTTGATAACCATACTATGCACTTGAATCCCTTCTTCAACTACACATTTATCAGCCAAAACTCCAAGAACTGTCGCGAAAGTAAACGCATTAGGCTTAACTCCTCCAACTAACATTATACGAAACACTTGTAATGCTCTATCAACCAACTTATTACACGAATAACCCGAAAGTAATGAAGTCCAAGTCACAACATTCTTGTTATCCTCCATTTCATCAAAAAATTTCTGACCATCATCAACATTCTCCATTTTCATATACATGTCAACAAGTGAAGTCCCAACACTAACATTGTCAAAGTAACCAGATTTAACACAAAGAGTATGCACTTGTTTACCAAAAAACAAATCAAACACACAAGCAGAGACCTTTAATATACAAGAAAGACTCGACCCATCAATCAAAAATCCATTACGATGAATACCCACAAACAGATTCAGAGCTTCTACATTGAAACTATTCCGGGAGTACTCAAATAACAAGTGATTGTTCAAAGAAACTCTCTGAGACTTTTCATCAAACACTTGGTGTGCAGAGAGATAATTTGAAGATACAGAACAACTTGTTTGAGCTTCTTCTTCAAAATCAATGGCGAATGAATGAGAACAACAATGGGTGTTCAATGGATTCTTGAAATGCAGAAAAGGCCTAACTTTTTCCAAACACGACCTTAGAATCATTGCCGGTTTGTTTGATTTACAGTTGGAAACTGAAATTTAAGTAGTACTACTATGTATTTTTAAAATATAATTTCACATAGCAATATTAAAATTTGATTAAATGTTTTTTTCAAAAATTATATTTTTTTAAAAAAATTCATTTGGTGTTTGAAGTTCGTACTAGAGGTCGACTACTAGTTTTTTTTTCATATGTATTCAATTTAAAATTACTAGATTAATTTTTTTTTATAAATTACATATTAATTCAAATAGGCTACACAAAAATTTTTTACTAAATTAATATAGACAGAATTATAAAATATAATTATTTTTAGACGTATTATTTAATCGATAAATTTATATTTATTAACTTAAAAGAGTGTTTTTAGATTTAATAAAGATTAATTTTGAGTTGTATCTTACTAATTTATATATCATATTTTGCATAAAAAATAATGATTTATTATACATAAGTATATTGAATACATCAAAATCATATATCTTATTAAACTATATATCATATTTATTAAATTATATAAAAAATAGATTCATTATACACAAAGCACAATGTATGTGCATGATTCATTGCAATATTCTCATTTTATTAAAACATTATAAAATAAATTCAATGATTCATTGTAAAAATACATTTATTTTTCCTATTTTTAATTTTCAATAATTAAACATTATTCATTAAATCTTTACTAAGAACATTCATTCAATATATAAAGGTGAGAGAATAAATTATATACAAACAACATAGAAAATTCCTTAAAATTATATAAAAAAATAGTTTTTTATTTAAAAATATATCAAAAATATTATCTTAAAAAGATTATTAATTTAATAAATATCAATAAATAATTTTATAAAAATACTCATTTACCTAAAGTCGTAAACTGACTCGAACATCATTACTATAATAAAAAGAAAAACTTGTCCCATAACAATATGTTCACTAACCAAAAAAAAAAAGTTTATTTTATGTATGCGCCTTTGTGTCTTCTCTCAATTTTTTTTTTACCCTACAAAAATACCTGGTATAGAACACTTCACTTTTTTTTCTTCTGTTTTTTTTTTCTGTTTTGTGTCACAAGACTTGAATAGTGTAGTAATTTTTTGATTATATTCTTCTACTTTTTTTGCAATTTTTTTTTTCAGTCTTTAATCTTTTTATTAGATTTGACAGTTAGCAAAATCATTGGATTTTGCAATAAAAATCTCTTTTTTTTTTTTATAAAACTTCAACCCCACTTCACCTTTTACTTTCAAAATCTAGGGTTTTTTTTTTTTGGAACTGAATTAATCAAGATTATTTTTTTTGTCCAAATTTTACTCCTTTTTGGGTTTTCCCCCCTTTTTTTTGTTTTTCTCAACTAGGGTTTTATCTCTTTACTTTTTTTTTCTTGTGGGGGTAATTTATTTTTTGTTGTTGTGTTTGATTTTGGGGGTTTCTTCTTTGGTATGTTGATTTTGAAGTTGTGGGGTTTTTGTTTTTTGAGTTTAGAGTGAAAAAGGTGGAGTCTTTGGGGTTTAGCAGCAAAGAAATCAAGAATTTCAGAATTTTGAAAGATGATTGCTGAGAAACCTACTTGGATTAGACATGAGAGTATGCAGATTTTCTCCATTGATATTCAGCCAGGTGGTCTTAGGTTTGCCACTGGTGGTGGTGATCATAAGGTAACTGTTTTTTTGTCTGGCTGTATTAACTTTTAGCTATTCATAGGTTGGTGTAGGGGAAATTTAGTTAAATATTTTGCGAGCTATGTGCTAATAGTTTTAACTAGTTCATGAACATGGTTTCTGTTACTATTTACTGTCTTCATGTACTTCGACTATGGTGCATTTATTGTTCCTTTTTTAATAGAGTGCTTTATCATGCTTTGTATTGAAGTACTTCACTTCAATTATTTCTTTTTTGTTCTGCTTTGATATGCTTTTCATAGCCGAGGATCTATCTGAAACAAACCTCTCTACTACCCTAGCCAGACTCAACTTGTGGGATTTAGCAGGTGGTATGTTGTTGTTGATGATGGACTTTTTTAGTTGTTCCTGGATTTTGGAACCTGAACAATTGAAGTTGGTTCTGAATTCAATTAGTTCATCTTTAGTCTAGTACTAACAAATTTTCATTAGTTGGAAGCTGTAAGGTTATTTTTTTTTTCAATAGTGAAATGAAGATTGAGATTATACTATCTCTGTGTGATCAAGATTCTCAAGTGTTGGGGAGTTTAAAGTATGTTTCGTCCTTGTAAGAAATGCTATTTCATGAAAGGTTTCTGGATTAGTTTTCTTGGGGTGGGTGGGT
>NC_028647.1:62710193-62722016 GCF_001406875.1 Solanum pennellii | reverse complement strand
TGGGTGGGGATTGTGCAAATTAGTTGAAGATCTAGCTTTTGGTATCACTTCTGATCCTCTGTAAAGGCATCTTTTTGCTTCTGTATGGTTTATTATCTCTACTTAGTTTTGTTTGTTAGAGTGAGGAACTTCTATCTTGATACTCATATCTGTTTTCTGCATTACTGCAGTATACTGTTACTAATGTAGTACTTCGCATTATATGCATTTAATCTTCAGGTTCGGATATGGAACATGAAATGTGTGGGTAAGGACTTGGAAGCGGATGAATCTACACCAAAACTTCTTGCCACACTACGTGATCATTTTGGGTCAGTGAACTGTGTTAGATGGGCAAAACATGGTCGGTATGTTGCTTCTGGCTCCGATGACCAGGTGATTCAAGTCCATGAGAGAAAACCTGGCTCAGGAACCACAGAGTTTGGTAGTGGAGAGCCTCCTGATGTAGAGAACTGGAAAGTTACCATGACATTGAGAGGACACACTGCGGATGTGGTAATGAGACTGATCTTTTAGCTTCTAAATAACTAAATTGCTTGCTATGCAAATCATTTCTTTTTGATAACTGTTGTGTTAGACCGCACATGCTTGCATCTCGACTAATTTCACGCAATCCCACCACCTCCTAATCCCTAGTGTTTGGATTTGAACCTCATGGTGCTGAACTGACTTCATTGACCACACCCTTGGGTGCTCAAATCATATTAGTTTTTGACAAACCTCTTTCTTAATATCCTATCTTTGGCTCTCACTGTGATAGTAAGATCTGAGAACTTTGTCATTCAGTGGACCTTGAAATCATTTGAGTTCATATCTGCTTCTGAATAGATGCCTATATTGTCTAACCATGTACCTTACTAACCAGTCGGGTTTCTCTTTCCATGTTTAAAGTAGGTGGATCTAAATTGGTCTCCAGATGACTCGACATTGGCTAGTGGTAGTATGGACAACACCATCCATATCTGGAATATGAGCAATGGTATATGCTCTGCTGTTCTGAGGGGTCACTCTAGTCTTGTTAAAGGTGTCACCTGGGATCCGATTGGTTCATTTATAGCTAGTCAATCAGATGATAAGACTGTCATAATTTGGCGAACAAGCGACTGGAGCCTTGCTCATAGAACTGAAGGTCACTGGGCTAAATCTGTGAGTTTCTTTTACTCTTAAAATTTTATTTTATTTTTATTCTGAAACTTATACCCTAACAATTGTGTCTTTTTTTCAGCTTGGATCGACCTTCTTTAGGCGTCTTGGATGGTCACCCTGTGGACACTATATAACTACTACTCATGGTTTTCAAAAGCCTAGGCACTCTGCTCCTGTTCTGGAGAGAGGGGAATGGTCTGCCACCTTTGACTTCTTAGGACACAATGCTCCTATTATTGTCGTTAAGTTCAATCATTCTATGTTTCGGAGGAATTTGGCTAACGCTCAGGAAGTGAAAAATGCTTCTCTTGGATGGTCAAATGGTTCTTCAAAAAGTGGAGGAAAAGAGTCCCAACCCTACAATGTTATTGCTATAGGAAGTCAAGATCGCACCATAACTGTCTGGACTACAGCAAGTCCACGTCCTCTTTTTGTTGCCAAGCATTTTTTTGCTCAAAGTGTTGTGGATTTATCATGGTAAGTTAGCTCATAGCATCATCAACGTTGGTCTTTCCGCAACAGTAAAGACATTTTTTATCTTGAATTGTCTTTGTTCTTTTTTGGCTTTGTTTCAGGATATGATTTTCTCTGTGCAGGAGCCCTGATGGATATTCACTGTTTGCATGTTCTTTGGATGGAAGTGTAGCCACTTTCCATTTTGATGAGAAAGAACTTGGTCATCAGCTATCCGATGCTGAATTAGAGGAGTTGAAGAGAAGCCGCTATGGTGATGTTAGAGGTCGACAGGCAAATTTAGCCGAAAGTCCAGCACAACTGTTGCTTGAAGCAGCAGCTGCAAAGCAGACTTCAAGCAAAAAACTAACTACGGTTCTTCCACAAGTTCAAGCAACGTCAAAATCATCTGTTGATTTGGGTAGTGTGGTGATTGTTCCCAAACCACAATCTGATAATGGGAAAAAGACTGAAGGAGTTAACAGTGATAGTTTAGCTAAACCCGCAGCTTCTACACGCTTGTCAAGTCCTGTGAAGCAAAGAGAGTACAGAAGACCTGATGGTCGAAAGAGGATAATTCCAGAATCAGTTGGTTTTCCTACCCCACTGGAGAACACCTCTGGAATTGCTCAATCTCCTGTTGTTGAATTTCCTAATATGACAGTGGAGCAAAGGAAAGATGATAATGGTATGGTACTGTCTGATGCTAGTGTTAGAGATGGATTTGCAAGGAAAACAGTTGGTGTCAGTGCTGATCAAAGGGAGCGCTCAGGTGTAACTGCTAGAGCTACCATCAGTGATAGCCTCATCATTGAGAAGGTTCCACCTTCTGCAGGCAAGGATGGAAGTGTCGGCATTGAACAGATGGGAATTGTCAAGGATCCTTCTCATTTGGATACTGGTGGTACACTTTTAATCAGGGTTTTTGATAATAAAGAAGGGGTGGACATTGGTCCAATTTGCTTAGAGGCTCAATCCAGAGAACAAGCTGCCAATGATGTTTTGGGGACAGGAAATTCATTTGTAATAAAAGAAACTGAGATACTTTGTTCCAGAGGCGCTCAAACTCTCTGGTCTGACCGGATTTCTGGAAAAGTTACTGTTTTGGCTGGAAATGCCAACTTTTGGGCTGTGGGATGTGAAGACGGCTGCATTCAGGTGAGTTTCAAAAAGTTTGAACTACACACGTTATACTGTTTTCTGCACGATTGATTCTATCATTTGGACAAGTATCTTAGATGTTGATTGGTGGAATGAATCTGATTCTTTTATTTCTACTCACTTTCTGGTTATCTTCTGCTTTTGTATGTTGACTTTGTAGGGACTACACAAAAAATAACTTGACATGCAAAATCAGCAAGTGAATGTATAGATTTAATTTTACCCTTTTCTTCCAGACTATCAGTCATGGGAATTCTCCCCTCTTCGCCAAGACGAGAAGTAGACTTGGGGGAGATTAAATTGATCTTCATAACACTTTGGACTTGATGACGGCTCCTCTTATCTAGCCCTTCCCTTTTCCAGCTTTTCAAAATTTATTTTCCCCATTTCTGTCAGTTCTCTTCGCCTAATGAACAGACTGGCTTCTTGCCTTTGTGCTTTTCTCTTCCTCCCCTATCCCTGGGTGTTGTGCGTGTTAATTGATCTGTACATGCCTGAGTACCGTGAATCACATTTTTGGCCTAAAATGCTGTCATCCAAATCCTTTACCTGCAGTTCTACTGCTTTTCAAGAAAGTGAAACATTTATTACTGCTGTAGTCTTCCCTTCTTTTGTGTTTGTCTGTTGCAAATCATCTTCTTGAGCTTTGCCCTCTTTACATCTATCATCACATTTTACATGAGTTAGATTCGGTCTTTCCTAATATATACTGCCTCCATTTCATTTTATGCGACTCCATTTGACTAAGCACAGAGTCTTAAGAAAGAAATGGTGACTTTTGAAACTTGTGGTCTTAAACATGCCTAATATCTGTGTAACTATAAAAGCTTGTCATTAACTTTTGAAGGCTCAAGGTTGATTTGAGGACAAAAAAAGGGTTGCATTATTACATAGATCTCAGTTATTTCTTTGTGCTGCTAAAGATTCTTTTATTTGCTTGCTTACTCCAAATATTCCTTAAGTTGTACAATATATTCTTATTCTCATCTTTGCTTGTAATAAGATTTATACAAAATGTGGACGACGTGCCATGCCGACCATGATGATGGGATCTGCTGCAGTATTTGTTGATTGTGATGAATCTTGGAACTTTTTGCTCGTCACGAGGAAAGGGTCATTACATCTTTGGGATCTATTCAACCGGAAGTGTCTCCTTCAAGACTCGTTGGCGTCCCTTATGAACTCAGATCCCAAGGCAAATGCAGGTGAATAATAAAAGTCCCAAGATTTAATTCATGTGTCTTCTGGCAGAGAATTATGCTCCTTCTTTTTAAGCATTGCGACTGAGAACTGTGTTTTTCCTCTTTTATGCCTTGTCCTCAAGGGGATATTACTTCGCTTACAAGTTGACCGTTGTCCTGTTAAGTGTACTGCTGGAAGTAACATTTTCTAGTATTTCGCTGCACAAGAGCTGCAGTCATTGTTTCTTTGTTGATTCATTAAATCCAAAATTGGACCAACATATTGCATTGTCTTAGCTGCATTTCATATCTTATAACTTTTTCTTGACTTGTTAACAGGCACAATCAAAGTGATAACAGCAAAATTATCAAAATCTGGTTTTCCTCTTGTTGTCCTGGCCACACGGCATGCATACCTCTTTGATATGAGCCTCATGTGCTGGCTGAGGGTTGCAGATGATTGTTTTCCGGCTTCAAATTTTTCAAGCTCCTGGAGTTCGGGCTCATTGCATGGTGGTGAACTAGCGGCACTGCAGGTGGATGTTAAGAAGTTCCTGGCTAGAAGACCTGGCTGGAGCAGGTCAATGTCCATTTTCTTTCGTTTTGGTTCGTCTGAACGTATCAACTGCATTTTTTTCGTCACTAGGCACCATTTTCTACTTCTTTGTTCTTCTTAATATCTTATTAGTTCCTCTTAGATTCCTTGCTAGGATTTCCCCAAGAGATGTTGCATGTTTAGTCTGTATCTTACTATATTAGCATGTTGAAATGTTATCAGTTACAGTGTGACTTTTGCTGTTTGAATAACTGTACAGTTGGCATTTGTGTGTAAGTTTCTTGCCTAATTTTGTTTTGGCGGCTCATCTCTCTTACTAAAGTTTGTGCATCTGCAGAGTCACTGATGATGGGGTACAAACACGTGCTCATTTGGAGTCTCAATTGGCGTCTGCTCTTGCTTTGAAGTCTCCGAGTGAATATCGTCAATGCCTTTTATCCTACGTTCGGTTTTTAGCAAGGTCTGTCATGTAATCCTTCGGTGATACGGAATCTTCATTTAGTACTCCCTTCGTTTCAGTTTATGTGACACTATTTCCATTTTAGTTTGTTCCAAAAAGAATGATACATTGCTATATTTGGAATCATCTAACTATTAACTTCCCATATAACTTAAAGAGAAACTTTTATAGCCATACAAATTTTATGGAATGATTAAGACCACAAGTTTCAAAAGTCTTTTTTTTATACTTAAAACTTTGTGCCAAGTCAAATTTATCTCACATAAATAGAAACAAAGGGAGTATCCATTTTAATCCATTGGTTAATGTTGGGAACTTCACCTTTAAAGTAAAATGATTGATTAAGTTGAGAGTTGCAAATGAATGTTTAGTGCTAGATGGGCCTTTGGGTTATGTAAGAAACTTTTAAGTCTGTAGAAATTGTTTTGCCTAAACATTTGACAGGGGCTGGTTTGGAGAAACTAATAATTCTAGTTGAAGTGGGTTGAGAACCATGAGGTCGGAGGTTCAAATCCAAGGCAAAAACACTAGGTGATTTTTTCCTATTTGTCCTAGACTTGGTGGTCAGAGTTAGTTACCTGGTTTCTGTTGGTGGTGGTGGGAGGTGACAGGTAGCGAAAGCTGCCGTGATTCCACGTTGATAAAAAAAGAAGAAAAATTAGTTCTAAGAGCTGAATTTCTGGATTGTGAATGGTGCTATGTTCGTATTTATGTAGTGTCAGGGTTTACTTTGTTATGGCATGTATAAAATCCTATCTATATTCATTTATTCTTTGTCTATTTCATTTTACTTTTAGTTTTTTTTTTCCTTTCTGAAGTGTCATATTTGGAGAAAGTCTTGTTTGACTTTAAGTATTTTGCTTTCTGGTATTAGTATATCTCGGCTCTACATGTGTTTCGACTAGTGCAGAAATGTTTTAGTCGGTATTGTCAAAGAATTTCCACCTTATTTTAATTCTCGAGTATTAAAACATATGATTGCTCTTTAAATGCAGAGAGGCAGATGAATCACGCTTGAGAGAAGTTTGCGAGAACTTTCTTGGGCCTCCCACAGGGATGGCTGAGGCTGCATCCTCTACATCAAATAAACCTGCTTGGGATCCTTGTGTACTTGTAAGGGCTTCTCACACTTCTCTTTTACGTATATATTTCTTTTGGGGATTAGCCCAACTGCGGCTCAACTCCAACAATATCTGCAAATATCTGTTATTGTCTTTGTAGATGAGTATGACCTTCCATTTTTTCTCCGTTCTCTCTGACCACTTCTTATTCCATCACTACAGAGAAAAATGGTGATAATTATATTAGCATGTTTTTTTTCTTTTTTGAATGATATGAGATATAGTCAAATTTAATGGTGGTGTCCAGGCCATTGGGCGCACCTCGACTATTCCACTGGTACACTTCCCACAGGTACTGGCTAGCAAGATATCTTCAAATATTTTGGACCATGTATTAGAAAAAATAACATCACATTGCAGTTACGCATGCAGTACTATTGCTTTTTGCAATGTCCAGCTTAATTTTCACATCTGACGAACTATGTCAATACTTTTTTGAATAACTCAAGCTTGAAAGTAGGTTTCATAGTCTAGCGAGAGAGGATTCAATTGTTAATATCTTCCTTTAAACTATGCCAATCTTCTTGCAGCTCAATGTAGGAAGTTGGTGATAAAAAGACCAACTACAGTTATATTGTTTTAAGATGATGTTTTTGTTTTCTTGCCACCATGGTCATGCAGCATCTTGTTGTTATAATATACCTTGTTTTTATCCGTCACACATTCTTTCATTTATTCATTTTTTGCTCATACTCGCTGGATTTCATTTTCTCAAATTGAGATTCTGATCAAAGCTATCCATTTTCAAAATGAAATTCAAGTATTTAGAGATTAGTCTCCATGCTCAGTTACATAAATTGGCTGGCTTTTTATTAAGTTTTTGTTATCCCGACTATTGCAGGGTATGAAAAAGCAGAGACTCCTTAGAGAAGACATACTTCCAGCAATGGCCTCAAATAGAAAAGTACAGCGGCTGCTCAACGAGTTCATGGATCTCCTGTCAGAATATGAGATACCTGACACAAATCTTGAACAGAGCAACGTTGCAACCACCACATCAACTGAAATGAATCTCGAACAGACCAATGTTGCAACCACTACAGATAAAATGGATACTGATCTCCCTATGACTCAAAGAACAGCCCCCAAGACACTAATAACTGATCCGACACCTTCTACAACTGTTAATGACCGAGATGATCCTGCTCCTCCTGCAGTACAATCAACTGATCATGTTGAGCCTTCTACACCATTGAAAGATCCCATGGACTCCACTCAAGAAGGAGCTGATGAAGCTAAATCTGTACCGCCTCCAACAGATCAAATGAATTTGGATCCACCTGCATCAGTTGAATCGGAACCATTTCCGTCACCAAAGGAAAAGGTTTCTTGATGTCTATGTTTTCATATATTAGATGTGATAGGCACCTTAAAGTACTGCTGACACAACAACTGATGCTGTGGACTGTAAAAACGATCTTCCACACGCAGCTTCCAGGCTGAATGTCTGAGTGAATGCACCTAGAAGGCGGTACCCAAGGTATGTAACATGATAGACTTTTTGTTGTAGTGGAGTTTGATTATATAGTTTTTTACGCCGTGTGAAGTTAAAGGTGTATGTACTCTCTCTCCCCTAATGAAGACATTCATTGAGATCTTTGAGCATTCATATTCTAATGTTGAACAGCAGTTCTCAGAACTTGCAATAAGTACATTTAATTGTGTACACATTTGCTTAATGTTGATCTCACAGTTGGTGAAATATGTCTTGTCATTTCTTTAAATGAGCATTTCCTTTAAGTATATTGATGTAACATCAGTGCTATCGAAGGCACGTTAGCGCATGGGTGCTTAACGTTGTCATCGATTTTCTCTAGACATACTTTTCCTTGCCAATGAGTAATCCTGAAGAAGCAACTAAACAATTATTTCTCTTTATGCTATTCTCCCCCTTCAATTTTGGTATATTTTTGCTAGTATATTTGTATTTTCATCTTCAATTGCGCCTTTTTTCACCTTTGATTACATTGAATCTCATTATTCTTATAATTGTGAGTTAGGAATAAAGTAGGTGAAATGTGGTTTCCTTCAACTATATGAATGTACAAAGTGAGAGAGAATATAAGTTAATTCATATCTGTGAGTATTAAAACACACAACGATGTTGAATTGGCCTACACACATCTATTGTCGATTGGAAACATATATTTGGCTAGCTCGACATCATGTTATGATAAAAAATCATAATTTAAATATATCTTTGATCATTAATGTTATTTTCGTTACGAAGCTTAGAAGGCGGTTAGTCCACACTATTAATTCAACAAATTTTAACATTGAGTGAGGCCCATAGTAGCAAAATTTGACTAAGTTCTCAAACTTAAATGGTTCAATTCGATTAGACCATTATTCAAAGTGTACAAAAACGAGGTTCACAAATATTCAAATCAATATTCAATAATCATTGAAATTAAGCATGATATACAAATTTATTAGTATCATCAAAAAAAGAAAATTATTTATTATCACATTGAGATATCATGTCAAAACATTTTTTCCTAAATGTGTGTTCGAAAAGGAGCGGGATCGGATCTGATATAAAAATATAAGTTTTTTCTTCAACGCGTGTCTATCACCCACTTTGTAGGGGTTTTTATTGTGTAAGGGAGTTGATGATATACTTCCTATCGAAATTGAGGCAATAAGCATGAGTTGTGGTACACTGGTGGGACTGTTTCACCCTTAATCACAGGTCTCGGATTCGAACTCTGGGTATAAAGAAGCTCCCCCTCCCCTCCCCCCGAATGAGCCCTGTAAAACGTGAACTTGGGAAAGAGGGAAGATTTCGTAAAATTTAAATCATATCGTAATATAAATTGACAATTTAAAGGATAAGTTGGTTGTATTCAGAGATAATAATTTGCAACCCTTGACTTATATAATTATATAGTATAGAAAATAGGTTGATTTGTTTATAAAAAATATTTTCTATGATCTTGAGCGACACACATTACTATATAATGATCGAGATTGATGATTACGATCTCACAAATTTAAAAATAAATGAAAATATCATTTATTCAAAGCAGAAAAATTATATATTATATTTAAATTTTTTTAAATGAACGTGAAACAAAATTAAAATGAGGATAAAATTAGGAAGGAGACCGGAGAGAATATAAGCTAGTGATATTTGAATTAAAAATAATAAAAAAGTATTGTTTTTGGACAAAAATTAGAGTTAATGATAAAAAAGAATATATTTTAATTGCCACATTTTCATTAGTTTGATATCTCAACTATTTATTGTACTGTCTTATTTGTCTATTTAAATTATCCTACTTTCATGAGTTTCATACACTTAACTATCATTCGATCTGTATTAAAACACATATCGATATTGATTTGGCACTTAGCCTACACACATTTATTGTCGATTAGAAACACATATATGTCCAATTCAACATCAAAACATGTTTTAATACAAAAAAATAATAATTATAATTTAAATATATTTTTAATCATTAATGTTATTTTCGTTACGAAGCTGAAAAGTGGCTAGTCTACACTATTAATTCCACAAATTTTAAGACTGAGTGAGGCCTATGGTAGCAAAATTTGACTAAGTTAAATGGCTCAATTCAATTGCGTGGGCTAGACCATTATTCAAAGCTTAATCATTATTTGAAATGAAATTGAAAAATAATCACTTTTCACGTGAAAATAAAAATTAGATAAATATACTAGTTAAAATTAAAAATATCCAAAAAATCGCATATGAATTTGGTTGCTAGTAAAAAAGATTCTTCATTTCTCCTTTTCCGAGGAGAATTTAAAGAGAATGTGATCCTCTATTATAATGAAATAATTGATAGATCGAAGAATATCGCAAATAAATTTGATTGATCTTTATACTACTATTTATGAAACAAAGGAGATTAGATTCAAAATGCTAAGAACCTTAATAAATGAAGATATTGATTTTCATATTTTCCTCATTAATATTTAGGGGGCCTTGGATAAAGATTTTATGATACTATTAGGGTGGCTAGGGATTTTAAGAAAGTTCATTGACAATATTTCAGAGCATACCTCGAAATTCTTAATATCTTCCTCTCGATTAATAAAAATTCTTAATTAGAATTAATTGTCGTAAATTAATTTCTTAGAGTCAAAGTTATAGTTATCTTAAATGATGACTAGACATAGATACTTCTTTATTTTAATCCTTTTAAATTTAAATTCAGTTTGAACTTTTTGTTAGAATCGAATCCACACACACTTGATGAATGAAGAACACAAGAACTTTCAAGAGAAAGAGATGAGAGATCTAGAGAGAGAAACCAATATTTCGTGGTAACACCCCGTGAGTAAACTTCCACGGCGGTGGGTATATATATTAATAATTCAGAGTATTTTTGGTTACAGAGAATAAATGCAGAATAAATAGTACAGCCTAAAATTTGGGTCGGGGCGCTGCACCGAACCCCCCCTTCGTATGGGGGCTCCTGCCCCCCATAATCCCCCGCCAACCTCACCGCGGAGGTTGAACCGCATGAACATTAGTATATGACATTACATCAAATATTAATCAGACTTTACAACCTAACACTTTTCTCATGAAATTTTATTAAAAGACTTGTAAAATCATAATCGCGAATAAATTTGATTCTAAATATACCGTTAATATTAAGGGTTCAAATGAGGTGGTCATTCTAATAAGTGTTTATGGGCACATGAACAGTTTTGACCATGCCCATAATCTTGGGAAAAAAAAGATAAGAATTTGAATTTCATATTTTCCACAATAATATCTAAGTTCATAAATTCAAACAAAGTTAATAAGTTGTTATATTATTTTTTCATTTTTGTGTCTGATGTTTGATATTCATATTGATGCCTAATTAAATTTAAATTTGTATCAAAAAGCTCTACATTAAGGGTGAAACGTCATCTCACCAAGGCGACTCCATATTCAGACCTTAATACCAACAATATATAATTAATTAGAATAAAAGAGTATTTACTATTCTAAAACGTAGATCGACATAATGAAATAAAAAGTTGAATTTCATGTTTTCCACTTTGATATTTAAGGAGAGTTCCACAAGTTTATGTTATTTGACTTGTCATTACCAATATTCTAAAATATATATACCTCTCTTAAATGCATTTCAAATACTTACTAATTAACAATATTATGAGACATGTTTAATTAAAAAAAGAATCATACATGTTTAATTATCAATTACTCCTAATAAATGTGATTTTGGGACATCTGACGTATTTTTAGTGCAACGCCATATAATTTAAAAGTTTTTTTTTTATTTTCTTAATTTTCGTATCAAAAAATCAAATTAAGACAAAAAAAATACTAAACGAGATTGATATTTATTTTCACTAGAATAAAACATGAATTTTCACTAGTATTTTTTTCATTTTTGCTCTCACAACACATTTTAGATTTGTTCACTTTTAGTTTAGACGTTTGATTTATTGAACTAAACATGAAATATATGAGTATAATATAAAACATGTATTTGACTATATTATAAAATACGTGTTATACGTATATGTCAAATCATGTCGTTTACATTTTCTGTAAAATAAATAAATATGCAATTTAGCAAAGTGGACAAATATTATTCTTCAAGTAAAATGAAATCTATTGCAAATTGTTGTATCGACTTCACCAAACATTCACAGATCACTAGTTGTCCATTAATTAATCACCAATAATTTTCTTCACTCTTTTATCATCAAAAATAAAAAGTTAATATATATATATATATATATATATATATA
>NC_028647.1:62672870-62708931 GCF_001406875.1 Solanum pennellii | reverse complement strand
ATATATATATATATATTAATTAATCACTAAATCAACTCACTTTTTATTTTTAAATTTTTTTCTTTAAAAACCTATTTATTGAAAATATCGACTGAAATATAAATTGAATGATTTTATAACAATTGAACGATTTTATAGGTTTTCTTAATCAACGAAAAATATTAATTTTTTTTGGAGCAGATGGAACCAAAGAATTTGGTGAAATTGTAGTAATTGGGTAGGTTAACTGTGAGCTCCTACTGGATTTAATTAGGTCATCATATTTTGAACCAATTTATTATTTTTTTTGGTTTCAAACGTAAAAAAAATACTCACATGTTCCTCTTAAATTAGAAAGTCTATTAAAATAAGAAAGTCAAACCAAGAATGTTAGATGACAAATGTTTTCATAACACGTTTCCATTTTAAAAAAAAAAAATAGATTAATTATTATTATCTATGAAAGATAGAGTAAAATCTACGTACAATATTCTACTTTCGTAGGATCCTATACTTATGGAGTTATGTATTCTGTTGTTGTTGTTGTTATTGTTCTCTACTTGGTTTGGATCTCAGTCGATTTAGATTTGTACCATGTAAAATCTATTTTAAAAAAAAGTTTTTACCAATTATTTCGTTTTGAGAGTTCAGATCCAAAATCTCTAATAGATAATTCTAGATAGACGAATTACTCATATTACATATTGTATATAGGCATACTACATAAACAAAAGTTCATACTTGGTCTTACCTAGCAGGTTTAAAAAATAAACATTCAAACTTGATCTTATCTGACAAGTATTATATGCGCTCAAGTCTTGAGAGAGAACATCTAGATACCTTAATCCGTATTCATTATGTCAGTTGAACGCTCTAACTAATTACAAATCGATCATCTAATTAGAAATAACCTCTGAAATTTATATGTCACATTTATATCAGATGTCCACAAGACACACTAGTATGGAGGAAATTGAAGTGTTTGGTTGTCAATTAAGGCAGTAGCGGAGCCAGGATTTTAAATAAGGGGGTTCAAAATCTGTAGAAATAGATCCACAAAGTAGTCAAAGGGAGTTCGAAATCTACTATATATACATAATAAATTATTTTAATCATGTATAAATAATATAAATTTCCGCTGAAGGAGATTCGAAAGAATCCCCTTATACTAAGATGACTCCGCCCCTGAATTAAGATATATTGACGTGAACTATCAAAAATTAAAATACTTAATTACTCGTACCGAAATTATATGTATGTGTATTATGCCTATCGTATATCGTATGAAGTCAAAACTCACCCATGTATTGTTGGTTTCAAAAGTTAATTATTTTCTTATCTAACACCTTTATATTAATTAGTCAGCATCTTTTGGTCCCTCCAAAAAAAAAAAAAGTTTCTTTATGAGACTGAGTTTGATATATTAATGTAAATCCAATGTATACATTTATATCATAATTCAAGTCCATGACCACAAAAATAAATTCACACTAAAGAATCACGTTCATTCGTTAAATTCGAAAAAATTCTAAGATATAATAAGTATATAATCTGTGTACAACTTTATATTAGTTTCTTGGCACCGTAAATAATAAATGTCATTTGAGGGCATTGTTGTAGGTGGCTGCCCATGTGCTATGTAATTTGGTTTTATAGATATCGAAATTTTGATATATTACAATATTTGATATTATATTTTTTTATATATTTGATACTTTTTAAAAAAACAGAAATTCTTTTTATAGACCAGGAAATTATCGAGTTATTATTGATTTAATCGACTTTATTATGATGATCAATCGTAAAATGAAATTGTGTATTTGATTTGCAGCTATGAACATTTCGATTAAGGAAAAAACCGATAAGCACTAATAGATAAACTAGCAAGACAAATAAGGAGAAATATTTTTTTAAAAAATAATAACAATAATTTTACAGTTATAAAAATGACATATCAAATTGAAATGAAAGACATTAATTAGGCTGAAAAAAAATAAAACTGACATATCAAATTGAAACGAAAGACATTAATTAGGCTGAAAAAAATAAAAAAACATATCAAATTGAAACGAAAGACATTAATTAGGCCGGAAGAAAAATAAAAGCAAAAGTCACACATATATACTATTGAAATAATTCACTCATGGTGTGAAATAGTAACATGTAGGGCCATAAAATAAAGACTTGGTCCTATTAATTGGACATACAATAATTGTATATGTCATTTTGTTACATAGTTCTTATAATAATTATAAGGATAAAGGCAAAAGTATCTTTTATATTATGATCGAAATTTTAAAAATATATTTTAATTTATTTAAGGTTCTATTACTTTTTTGGATTCATTCTTTTTATAATTTAATACACTTTTTATTTTACGTGGCACATTTATAACTCCATCCAGTTGAGACACGTAAAAGATATCTGAATGTCACGTGCGTCAAAAAGGTGTACATAATTATAAAAGAAATGGATTTAGAGGAATAACAAGACCTTAATTTAATTAATATTTGTCGTCTGAAATTTCGATCATACTCAAGGAGGCAGACGTACCTTATCACTATAATTATTCAAGATTTGATCCCTCGACAAATTAAAGTTTCTTATGAGTTTTTGACAGATCACAAAATAGGACTAATTCTATTAAATGAATACATATATGAATAGAGACTGATGCAATGTACTAACAAAACTAGGTCGATTTGTGTCAAAATCTAAAATTATGAGATAATTATTTGTTTTGAGACAACATGTTTTATGAATCCAGTGTTTAGTTAATCTTCCTAAAATAAAAAGTCATTTAATTTTGATATGTATAATCTAAATAAATACCACATGAAATGCTTGATCAACCCCATTTCTAATGACTTAATTATTTTATACATGTATGTGTATCATGTGGAGTTCCTAGTTTAAAGGGTAAAAAATTAATAAAAATTTAAAAGGATTATATCAAAAAAATTTCTAACCAAAACGATAAAATTGCTACATCAGTAGCGATTTATTTTAACGGTGCTAAGCAAAATCGCTGCTCGAGCATCGATTTTGCACAATTTTTATTCTTATTTTGAAATCGCTACCTTGGCAGCGATTGTTGTTATTGTTTCTTTTTAAGTTTTTCTTTTAACAAATCGCTGTCAAGGCAGCGATTTTAGTGAAATTTAATTTGTTTATTTGTGTATTTTAAATCGCTGTATTTGCAATAATTTTTTTAAATTATAAATTGAAAATTGCTGCATTTGCAGCGATTCTAGTTAATATATATATATATACATATATTTTTAAATTGTGTTGTAAGTCGCTGCAAAGGCAGCCATTTTTAATTTTTATTTTTTTTAAAATTTTAGTTTTTTTAAAAAATTGAAACTTTTTTTTAATTTGATTTTATAAATATTTCAGTCAATCATATTATGATTTAAAAAAATAATTGGCTGAAATATTTATAAAATAAAATAATAAAAAAAAAGTTTCAATTTTTAAAAAAATTAACTAAAAATCGCTGCAAAGGCAGCGGTTTACAACACAGTTTAAAAAAAAAGTCGCTATCTTTGCAGCGATTTATTTTAAAAAAATAATTAGTGATTTACAATTCATACTTTAAAAAAAAAAATTCACTAAAATCGCTGCAAATACAGCGATTTGAAATACACAATTAAAAAATAAGGCAGCGATTTGTTAAAAAAAAAACCAACAACAAAATCGCTGGCTAGGCAGCGATTTCAAAATAAAAATAAAAATTGTACAATATCGCTGCTCGAGCAGCGATTTTGCTTAACGCTGTCAAAATAAATCGTTACGTCAGTAGAGATTTTGCCGTTTTGATTGGAAAGTGTTTTGATATACCCTTTTGAAATTTTTGTTACCTTTTTTTGCCCTTTAGGCTCCGGACTCGTATTATGTGCACATCTTCAGAAATTTATCGACCACAATATTGAATTACCTTTCATATGTTTATTGTCACTGCGTCAAAAATGATCAATATCGACAATTAATTTTTAATTGCTATTAAATATGTATTTTTAGCGGCAATTAATACTCTTTGTATATATCCCTAAAGTCTTTAACAACGTTGATTCTAATAGTACTTAACTAATATCGATATAGACTTTATCACTCTTTATTTATGTCAATATTTAATGTCGCTAATAGTTGTATTTATTGTAGTGTGTGACTTGTCCTCGTTGACCCAGCCTTTACATGGACGTGGCAATATGAATTCAGTATTATATACACACTCCTTAGCTTAATTTGTATGTCATATCTTTGACTAGATATGAAGTTTAAGAAATAAAAACTTTTTTAAAAAAATTTATGATTTAAAATAAATTTTAATATTTGTATGACTACATGCGTCTAATATATATAAGAGTAAAATAAATTTTTGAAATTAAATTGTTTCTACATATAAAAAAGTGACATCCTTTCTTAGACAATTTTTTTTTTTTAAAAGTGTACACTATAAAATGGAATATAAGAAGTATATATTTTTTAATTCAATTTCCTAGTAAAGTTTGGATGTTATATTATCATCATATCATATCGATATATAATGTTCGTATGAATTTGATATCACAATGTCGTATTCACTTCTAATTGAAAAATAAATGTATATTTTAAAAATAAATTACGATTTTAATGAAAGAAAGTTGTAATGTAATTTAAAATAAAAATCACACTATTAATTTAAATTAAAAATATATTATTTATAGAACATTCTATTATGTGAAATATTTCCAAGAATTATGGTTGAACAGGATAAACCAAACTTAGCTCACCCTTCTTTTCCAAATCCTTTTACCAAAATTACCAATATTGTGACACATATATTTCTTCATTATAAATATAATATGTAATGTTGGTGACCTCATCAAGAAGGAAACAATTTTCAATTAAAGAATAAAGAATAAAAAAGAAAAAAGAAAAAAAATATACTCTTAAATTAGTTTGACTTTCAAATTTTGGTTTCCCATCATGAGTTGTATATTTATTTTTTTCCTTTGATTAATCTAAATTTATTTTGAAATAATATTTTTATTATGAAAATTCAAAAGATAAATAGTTAAATATACAAAGAAAATAAATTAATGTAATATCTATTATAAATGAATAAAAGTAATCGATGTAATTTTCTTATAAAGAGAATTCAGATAAATCTCAATATGCTATATGGTTCACCTCGAGTAAGAATGTCCTTTATCGAAAATATTGTTATGTCTAACAGAGATTGATACATGATTCTATGTTTATGAATTTCTATAACCATCTTGCAAATTAGTATTATTATAATAATCGAGTTCACGTACAAATATGTAGATTCATTAATAAGTACAAGATTTGAGCTAAATTGCCCTATTCTATTCAATGCATAATTTTCTACTAGATATATCCCTCATCTAGCGATTCAAATACAAAATCTCTCATTAAAAATGGAGAGTTACTCGTCAGTTCAATACAATAGTTTCTACCGTATCTATTTATTAAAAGTTGACTTTCAAGCTTCACTAGACAATGATATCAAACTATTAAAACTAGTAGTAATAATTATTTTGAATATGTTTTGGTCATTTTAAGTACACCATTTTATTTTATTTCTAGTTTCTCATTTGTCGTATGATATCTATGTTGAACTTCAATCAATTTGAATTTACACCACAACCCACATAAAATCATATTCGAAGAAAAGCACTTCATATAAAAAAAAATTTATATCTAAACTCAAAGTAAAACTTCTGATTTTAAAAATAAAAGTAACTTTATCTACCGCATCATATACTAATTATAAGTATAATATTTTTGTTGCTATCTAGCTATTAAAATTGACTTTCAAGTTTCATTGGACCATGATATCTAATATGAAAAATAGGTGTACCAAGGACATATATCCAATAACTTGCGTGTACTCCATCCAACAAATTATATGCTATCATTTGCAAAAAAGTAAAAAAAAAATAAAAATTTAAAAAATAATATTTTCTTTAAAGTCCCTCAATACTATATTATATAACACATGCACCTAATTTATTTCTATATATATTGCTCTCAACTCTCTTGTGTTTTCTCATATTCTTCTAATTTAATACTTCAAATATTTTCATATCATTTGTGATCATTATATCTTTCAAAAAAAAGAAGCAATGGAGTTGACAAGTGTTCTCAATTTTCTTGAAAATAGAACCATTCTTGTTACTGGTGCTACTGGCTTCTTGGCAAAGAGTATACACAAATCTCTTTCCCTATTTCTTCCTTTTATTTTTGTTATATCGACGTTTGATGTTTGCATTGATTAATTTAGTTTTACGTTGAGTAAGGTTTATTATAAACGCTTTTTAAAAGGAATTTCTTTTATTTAAGAGAAGGAATCATTTTCATTCCATCACGGTCTTTATTGGTTTTTTTCTTTTTCTTCTTTTCATCCAGTGTTTAGTATCTGCATTAAGATATCGATTAATCTGGATTAACTTCATATAAGGCTCATTTAAGAAAGAAATGCTCCTTAACATGAATTTCTTTCGTACTTAAATATAAACTCGAGACATGTCCATCCCACCACGAGTATGTTGTTTTTTTTCCTTATCGTGTGTTTTCTATTACTCTCTCTATTTCGAAAAGAATGTCTCAATTTCCTTTTTAGTCTGTTCCGAAAAGAATGACTCATTTCCTTTGTAGGCAACACTTTAACTTAAGTTTTCCACGTGACATGTTTAAGACCACAAGATTAAAAAATATTTTGGTACATTTAAATTTTTTTTTTTATTTTTTAAACTTCGTTTCAAGTTAAACTAGATCATTTTTTTTAAACGAAAAGAGTATGAAATATTAGCTAATTAAATACAATTATAATTGTTTAATGTAGTTTTTGTGGAGAAGATTTTAAGGGTTCAACCAAATGTGAAGAAGCTTTATCTTCTTTTAAGAGCTGCAGATGACAAGTCAGCCATGCAACGTTTCAATACTGAGGTACATAAAATATTTTAATTTTTCTCTATTTTTATTAGTATTCTTCGAATCGAATACGAGATATTTAATATATCGATCTATATTTTCCTTTATTATTTTTCTTGAAGAAAAGCTTTCAGTGTTGAGTCTCTTATTTCCTAGGGGGCTTCATAATAAATAAACTTAGTGAAAAATACAATCATTTCATCTAACAGATAACACACTTTCTTTACATAATTATGTTCTCGTCATGAGTTAAAGTACACATGAAATTTCTTTTTGATAATATGTGGTTGTGAAATTTGAGCTATAAGATTCTATGTGTGATATATTCAAAAGTTTAATTATCTCTTTTAAAAAATTTAAATTATAAAAATGCACATTTTTATTTATTTGATTGTTACTTTTTATGTTACATACTACTTTCCTTTCCAAAATACAATAATTTAGAAGAAGAAAAACAAAACTTAATAATGATCTTTAAGCAATTATGTGGTATGTAGGGAAAACATGATATTTATTATAGTATAATTTTCAGAATATTTCACATTATGTCACTATCATCAATTCTACTTTAATTTAATTTTTAATCAATGACTCCATGACATTAATTAATCCAATTCAGAAAGCTTATTTATGCAAATATTTCCTTTTTAGGTTATTATTTTGATTTTGCTTTTTCCCTAATAATGTACAAATATAATCCTTGAAACTAATTTCTAATTATTCTATACTAATTTTTATATGCTACAAAAGGATTGGATCTTTAAAATTGTGATCTAAAAGAAAAAAAGAATGAACTAAATAATTGATTATAACACCTTACATTTGACGAATCGAGAAAAAATAATTGTTAAGACATATCATAAGCGCTTTAGTTTAACTAATTAAGATTCACACCAGATATCAGAAGTTTAAAAGTAAAGTATTCTTTCAAGCTCCAATTTTTCTTTTTAATAAAAAATGAAAGATTATTTATCTTTCTGTCATAACGTGTTCGATAAAAATAGTTGTTAATCACATGTGCGATAACTATTTTTTTTTTTTGGCTTTTAAATAGGTCGTGGGAAAGGACTTATTCAAAGTTCTAAGAGAAAAATGTGGGCCAAATTTTACTACATTTGTTTCACAAAGGACCACAATTGTACCAGGTGACATAACTTGTGAGAATTTAGGTGTGAATGACACAAATTTGTTGGAACAAATGTGGAAGGAAGTGGATATTGTTGTTAATCTAGCTGCAACTACCAATTTTGATGAAAGGTATATAAATATATTAATAATTAATTTGATATTAAGTTTATAAATTTTTCAATTAACCAATATAACACTATGTTTCTATATATGTAGATATGATGTGGCATTGGGACTTAATACATTTGGAGCTAGACATGTCCTAAACTTTGCCAAGAAGTGTAATAAATTAAAGGTTCTTCTTCATGTTTCAACTGGTTAGTGTACCTAACTTTTTCAAATGTTAAATTAAACTCTCTATTTATAAATAATTTTATTTTCTCCTACGTTGTTCGAAGTCTTCAGAAAGGTTAATTGTCATGCCCGTCTTGAAACCTTCAAAAATATTGGATTGTTTTTAAAATTATTTTACTGTCTCCTGTGTTGTTCGAACTCTCCCAGACTGTTGTCATGCCCGTCTTGAAATTTTCAAAAATGCATTGTTTTTGAATAATTTGACACACACGCCGATATTCTTGAAGTGTTTGAGCAACACAATTTGCTTCCATGCTTGTTACACTAGTTTTCCCTCCAATGTTTCCCAAATCAATTTTTGTGAAAAATAAGCTATACATAATTTTGTTATGACACATTAAGATTATAATTAACTATATAATAATAATAATAATATATTTTTAACAAAAAAATAATTATAAAACTTTCACCAGGAGTTCGTCATCTACTATGTACGCATTAAAAGTTGACCATATATAATGTCATTTTCTAGTGCTCTTCTACCTATGTGAATAATCATTTATAATAAAATATAAAAGTAAGTAATAATCAATTTATTATTTGTTTTTTTTTCCAGCATATGTATGTGGTGAAAAGGAAGGGTTGATGTTGGAAAAACCATATTATATGGGTGAAACCCTAAATGGGACATTAGGGTTAGATATTGAAGCTGAAAAAAAAGTGATGGATGAAAAATTAAAACAACTCAAAGCTGAAAATGCTTCTGAAAAATCAATTACAACAGCAATGAAGGAGCTTGGCCTAGAAAGGTGTGCGTTCATCGTTAATCTGTTGCTAAATAATGGAATTATCAACGACTTTTTCTTGTTTAACATAGTAATATATCAACGTCCAATTTTATAGCTAATAATTTTTTTTTTGTACGTGAATATTATTGTTATTGTTATAATTAATTTCTCCGTTGATTTTGATCAGAGCTAGAAAATATGGATGGCCAAATACATATGTATTCACAAAGGCAATGGGAGAAATGCTTTTGGGAAAATTTAAAGAAGAAGTACCTCTTGTTATTAATCGTCCTACCATCATAACTAGCACTTTTAAAGAGCCTTTTCCTGGTTGGGTGGAAGGTATCAGGTACTCGTTAAATTAAGAATTTTCCAATGAAATTCAATTTTTATGAAAAGAAGAATTAAATTATATTTTTTATCGAACGATTTTTTTTTTATTATCTTATAATTATTTTTGTGGAAAATTGCAGAACTATTGATAGTTTGGCAGTTGGATATGGTAAAGGAAGAATAACTTGCTTCCTTGGCAATCCTAAAACCATATTAGATGTGGTAAGTAATCCTACACTTATTAGAGAATATTTTTTTCTAATCGATATACATAAATTATACATAATTATATACATAGTATACACGGATTATACATATTATACATCCTTCAACTAAACTAATTCTTAATTTAAATATCTAGGTGTTGGGATATATGTGTTGATTCTTAATAATTTAACATGTTATCAATTAACTCTCATTATGAATTTATTAATTATAACTATCTTATAAATGACTTGATCATGTGTATATATATATTGTTAGTGTGGAGAGCTCACACTCTTCTACTTTTTAAGCTAGGCTTGCTATTGTTTGTTGTTATCGTAGTGAAATCGTGATTTCTCTGTCTTAATCAAACGTCTCTAGTTCGATCCGTTAAAATGAAAAGAGGTCAATAGGATATGTATAGGGCTTTGTCTTGTTCGAATCTGAATTAGTACGGACCTTATGCAAATTAACATTAAACATCTCATGAAAATTCTTGGTATTTATTATTTTAAGTCAATATAATTTGTTAACGTGAAACGCTCTTGCAGATTCCAGCGGACATGGTGGTGAATTCAATGATAGTAGCCATGATGGCTCATGCTGAGCAAAAGGGGAGTGAGACCATATACCAAATTGGATCCTCAGTTTCAAACCCTTTGAATATCACTAATCTTAGAGATTATGGATTCAATTACTTTAGAAAAAATCCATGGATCAACAAAGTTAATGGAAAACCTATTATTGTTGGCAAGGTTAATGTTTTGAGTAGCATGGATAGTTTTCAAAGATACATGGCCCTTCATTACATGCTTCCTTTAAAGGTTTGTTTCATTTCTCAACTCTTTAAAATATACATAAATATACAATGTACACTTTTTATATACTGGATATACATTATGAGATTAAAAAAAAATAGGTTCCTAATATACAATATACACTTGTTATATACTCGATATACATTATCGATGACTCATAAACGATATGTTAGGTGGGTAAAATAATAACTTGTGTCCTATACATCCAGGCTTTGGACAAATTGGATTGGGTATATATGAATAGAGCATACTTATTGATGATCAAATATAGAACAAACTATGAATCATTCAGTTTATTAATTCAATCTGTTTTAATTCGTCAAATATCGCTAATTGACATAAAAAATTGTTTAATCTTTTGTTTTATAATAACTAATTTTTTTTTCTATATAGGGATTGGAGATAGTAAATGCAGCATTTTGTCAATATTTTCAAGGCAAATATTTGGAGCTTTACAGGAAAATAAAATTTGTAATGAGATTAATTGACCTTTATGGTCCTTATTTATTCCTCAAGGCAGCGTAAGTAATTAAAATCCTTAATTCTCTACATATTATTAAATAATAAGTAAAAATTATTTTTCCAAATTTTAATTTATTTTAAAAAATATTATCACTTTATGTCTCTCAAATATTGTTTAAACAATGCAATATCCCTATATTTTATTTTCTTGGTTTTGTTATATATATATTTTATGCAATTAATTTATCATATTTTCTACAGATTCGACGATTTAAATACGGAAAAATTACGTATTGGAGCAAAAGAGAGTGGTATTGAAACAGAAATTTTCTACTTTGATCCCAAGATTATCAATTGGGAAGATTATTTCATGAAAATTCATCTTCCTGGAGTTGTTAGATATGTATTTAAGTAATAAAATTAATATTGAAATTTTATCAATTAATTGCTAGGGATATTTAAAATTAAAAGTTTATACCATTTTAAAGTTTTAACCAAATGTAATTTTTTTTAATTGTTATGAATTTTATTCAAGTATCCATTTCAATTTGTTGTAATGTTATCCCTATTTGTTCTAAAAGAGGGTGTTATAGTATTCATTGTTTGAAATAATATTTTTTTAATTAAATCGTCGTTAAATTATTTATATCAAGATATAATTTACTTATTATGAATTTCATTCAATGTATCATTATCCATAGTTGTTGGATATTTGGTCTAGAGTGAGTGGCATATATGGTCTGACTCGATCTGGTTTAGGAGAGATTCGATATACATATATGATGTATATTAATGGGCCAAAACAACCCAACACTTATTTGGGCTAAGAAGTTAATTCTAGGGCTCTTAAAATGTTTTGGACAGCTCTCTCTTCATTTGATCGATTTATATGATCCAATTTTATATTGTAAACTAGATGGTATTTGTCCGTGCCCTACGTCGAAAAAAATGAGGTATATTGATTAAAAGATATATGTGTATAATGTCTCTTTTTCTTCATAAAAGTAAAGATCGAAATACAAGTTATTTTTATGGGAAAATTGTATATAATAGCAAACTAATAACCTAAATTAAATGGAATAGCTAGGGTTTGATTTAATTGTGCTCCATAGCAAACGTTGGCAAAAATTTGCCAGGCGTCTCTCTCCCAGAAGTCTCGCTCGCCACTCTCCCATTCTCGCCTCTCTCGCTTTATACACAGAAGTGTATAATTTCTATTTCTGTTTTGTGTAAAGCGAGAGAAAATTGTATATACACATGCAAAAATGTATATCTTCGTGTTATACACTTAATTA
Organism: Solanum pennellii; assembly: GCF_001406875.1. Lineage (NCBI taxonomy): Eukaryota > Viridiplantae > Streptophyta > Magnoliopsida > Solanales > Solanaceae > Solanum > Solanum pennellii. Next base: position 62,696,688 of record NC_028647.1, on the reverse strand, counting down.
TATAATTTACAAACATTTTACTTCAAATATTGCAGAAAAAAAGGCCAAAGAATTATACAATTGTGAATTATACAATTGCAGTGAAATACAATTTTTTCTAGCTTTATACAACAGAAGTGTATATATTGTGTTTCTGTTTTTGTATAAAGCGAGAAAAACATATATCTTCTTGCTATACACTTATAATTATGCAATATACATACATTTTAATTCGATTCAACTGTATGCAAAACTAATTATACAATTGCAGCGAAATATGCCAGCGAATTATACAATTTAGGCCAGCGAATTATACAATTTAGGCCAGCGAATTATACACTTGTATATGTATAGCGAATTATACAGTTTTTATGTTTGTTATGGAGCGCAATTATGCAAAGTTTGCTATAGCATACAAATATGAATTTTTTGTTTGCTATATGTGAAAGTTGCCCTATTTTTATTCCAAGAGAATATACCAACAAATGAGTGCAATAAGCAAGACTTACCAGAACAACTTTTGTATTTAACATTTATCCGCATCGAGGGGCGGACCTACGTGGTTGTCAGGGAGTTCACCCAAACCCTCTCGATAAAAAATTATACTGTGTATATATATAGTACACAGTATAATTTTTATATTCTGTACATTTACTAATTTTATAAATCACCTAAATCAAACAAGAAAGATAGTCCAGTAATACTAACTGTGCAACTTGAAGTACTAATACTACAAACTTAGAAAATATATTAACCAAAAAACAAAAGGAGGCTAGAGTTATATGTGATACACAAAAGCAAATATTTTCTAAAATTTTAACTTCTACTACCAACAATTAGCTGGAATGAAGCTCCTCCAATTTTTGCTCTTAATTTCGTAGACCCGTATAAAGTTGAACAAGAATTCTACGTGTGATAATACAATATGTAGGACACAAATTATCACGTAGGATATCACGTAATGTATATATATCAATTTATTCAACTTTTATTCAAATTTAAATATCTATATGTGTACACTAAAAATTGGAAAACATAAATATTGAAAAACAACTATTGATTTAGAAATTTAATAGAAGCTGTCCATAGAAGTTAATTGGAAAAGAGAACATACCTACACATATCCAAGAATTCAACCTATATATCTTGTTTTGTGTTGGATCTGTACATATATTTTTAGGAAAATATTTTTTTCTATTTTACTACGGAATATAAAAAAAAAATTAAAAAAGGATTGCGACAGGTAAAAAAACTTTCCTAAAAACATATGTATATTATATCAAACACGAAACAAGAAAAAAAAATTAGAAGCGGAAGGTTAGGTGAGAGCGAGTGTGGTAAAACTTTTTTAAAAAAACAATTTAAAATAATATCTAAATTATTATTTGAATGTGGAGATGAAGTAAGTTTTTTTAAAAAAACTTTTATTAGAGAAATATATATTGTATTCTCCTATATAAGAATTATTAGTTGTGCTTATTTTGATAGTTTGTGAACAAATTAAAGCTACTTCTTAGCCTTGTGATTGAAAATAGGTAACAACAATTGTGTTGCTTCACGTATCTATTTTTTGGTACTTATTTTAGTAGTTTGTAATTAAAGCTTCAATTATTGTGTATGAGGTTGTGAGTTTCTAGAATTGTATGGGCCTTGCTTTGTTACTCTTTCAATTTGTGTATTTTATTTTTTAAAATTTGTTATATTTTTGAAAATTACATTAAACGTATTATAAATTACAAATAATTTACAACGTAAATTGTTGATTATATATATTTAAATATTGGGTACAGGATACCGTTAATAACACATCCTCTACCCAAGATAATCCGCAATCACTACAACCTCTATCACAGCCTCTACCCTTCGGGTGAGCACTTTGTGTGCACTAAGTAACCNCCCCCCCCACCCTCCCTTACTGTGTAATATCATGTAAACCACACATGAGATGTAATATGCGACAGACTCAACTCAGAAGGCATTGAATGGGGATCGATCTCGAATTATTTGTGTAAATAATCACCCTCCAAACCAACTGAACCATCCCGAGGGACTATTATTACATTTATATTAAGCAAAATTTCACTATATTTCATAACTATAGAAATTTCTTTAAAAAATTTCTCTCTTTTCTTAATAAAGCTTAATGGACCAAAATTGGTTATAAACAAATTAAATGGGACACACTAGACCTTAAGAATAACCACATGATTTTACCTACATATTGTACCTCATGGCACATGGGCATGTTACACAATACAATACTAACATGCAAAAGACTTAGAAATTGAGTGGTCAAATTCAAACTATTGCCAAATTAATACTATAGGTTATCAACTTCTACCTAATTTTTGGCATGTATCAAAGTCCACAATTATATTTTGGTCCCTCATTCGAAAGACATATATTTGATATCTGTATTGATATACAATTAAATTTAAAATTTGTATTGAAAAATTTCATATGTAAGAAAGATGCGATTTTTAAAAAAAGACAGACTCTTAGAAATAAAAAAATATAATTTTGGGCTTAGAGGAGGTGATTAGTTCGGTTTTTTCACCGGATAATTCTTGGTTTGGAATTTGGGAGATAATTATGTTTTTTGAGAGTAGCGGAATTGTTTTTCAAACGCTTAAAATATATTATTTTTTTTCGGAAAGTACTTTTCTTGTTTTGGAGAGAAGTATAATTTATCATCATATAATAATTCAATATAAAAAAAATCAATATATTTGTTAAACTAGTCAACTATCATGCAATGTGAGTAACCAAAATTATACCAAACAGGGTCAATCAATATATCTTGTGTTTCACAAATAAATCATACCAATTGACCAAGAAATAAAATAAAATATACCTTTCACATGACCAACATAATTTATAGTTCTGTATTATGTCTTGAAAAATAATTTAGAAAATAAATAATTAATGTTAAAAATAAAACATAAAAAAAACATTTCTTTTTTGATATGTTCAAATAGTAAAAATAAAAATTTTTATTTTTAAAATATTAGATAAATAAAAATAAACAGAGGGAAATAAAAATACTATAAAGAGTACTGAGAGGTTGTTTGGATGTCATATAAAGTATGTTATGGAACATTTTTAAAGAAGATCTTTGATTGGAGAATGCTCTCATACTCCATACATTTCGTATTAGTTGATTATTTTCTTTTATACACATATATTAAGAAATTATAAATAATAAGATAATTTTATTAATTTACCTTTTAAAAAATTCTTGAAAATTTTACAAACAAATGTGAACACTTTCAAAAAGAATTATTTGCTAGGATAAAATAAAATAGCAAAAAAATTAATTAATGCTTTTTTGATTTAGTAAGGTGGACAACTAATATGAGACATGTATTAGGGCCAGAAAATTTGGTCAGAATTTGAAATTTAGCCTGATTCAGCCAATAATTTAAAAAACATTATAATATTCATTTTATTTAAGGGCCAGAAAATTTGGTCAGAATTTGAAATTTAGCCTGATTCGGCCAATAATTTAAAAAACATTATAATATTCATTTTATTTTAAAATAAAATAATCATTTTTATTTTTAAATTAAAAGCTACTAAAATTAAAAAAGAATAAAAATGTTCAAAAAAAAAAGGTAAAATAATATAGTATGAAATATGTTATTTTATCAATCTAGTCATTTTTTGGCCAGAAACTTTTTTTCTTTCGATAAAATGATTAACTATTATGAAATGGCGAGAATAATATTCTTTTATGGTAAAAAATGCTACTTTCTCCGTCCGGTATTGTTTGTCATGATTTCTATTTTTAGAGTCAAACTATAAAAATTTTGACTAACATTTTAAGATGTATTTTTCATCATATTAATATGCAAAATATTGTAATTTGTAGTATTTTTCATATAGTTTTAGAATATCTAATTTTTTTGTTTAAAATATCGAATTTGCCTTTGAAAAATTAGTCAGATTGACTTTCGATAAGCGCAATATGACAAAAAATTCCGGACGGAGGGAGTAATTTTTTATAGTAAGGGTTAAGTGCTTGCTTCCACTCTTTGCTTTTATTACCCTTAACTTGAAGGAAATGAATACCTAAATGTTAGGTAAGTGCATGTTTGAAAAAAGTGAAGCTAATTCCAATCATATTGCCTATATATACATTGGGAGATGAGTCCAAGAGTTTCATAAATCAAATACTCTCATTTTCAATATATCACTTTTTATTTGTTTAGTATATGAGATTAATTAGATATTAATTATCTCTAAACAAGTTTTTTTACCCCTTAATTTTTTTTTAGTACCCTCATGGATCCTTTTTTAGAAGGCAAGACTATTTTCATTACTGGTGCCACTGGATTTCTTGCAAAGAGTACACACTTTATCATTTTCTTTACATATAATATTATTTGTTATTATAGTATGTTTTGTTAAGTTTTCAAAATTAACTTATATTTTAAATAATAACTACTGTCTATTATAAATTTTAAAAAGATATGTTAAGAGTATAAATGAATTTAAGTTGTCTAATTTATATAAATTAAATTTATTATTTATATATATCCTTGTTTTGTAATATGTAGTTCTGGTAGAGAAGATACTTCGTATTCAACCAAATGTGAGAAAATTATTCCTTCTAATAAGAGCTTCAGACACAAAATCCGTCAGAAAACGTTTTAATGATGAGGTAAAACATATATATTGTTTCTTTGATTTAAATTCTTTTTATCGATAGACTGCTTAGCTTATTTGATTTTTTTAAAAAAAAGTTTCATTCGACATTTGATATTTATTTTTAGAGCTCTGAATTTTAAGATTAAAACCTTTTCTTGAAATTAGGGTAAAAGTCTTCGACAAATGTTGTTTAGGTAGACCGAAATATACAATCGCAACCTTCATAGCAAGTAAAATTATAGCTATGGAGCACAATTATCGAAAAGATAACTATACAGCCTTTTTATGTCTATTATATCACAAGGATTTATCTGAAGTATTAACCTCCTTTGTTTATAAAATTACAATGCATATAAAAGGTCTCATAATTTTAATTTATAATAAATATTAGATTTTCTTGACTCTTTTTTGTATCTTTTTAATTTTTTTATTTTATTTTGAATCCTCTTAATAAAAAATGTTTGAAAAAATATTTTGTGAGTTTTCACACAGGTTATGCAGACTGAATTATTTAGTGTTCTAAGAGAAAAAATAGGTGCAAATAACCTAATTTCTCTCATAGAAGAGAAAGTATTTCCAGTTGCTGGTGACATTTCATTTGAGGATTTTGGAATTGATAATTCAGATATGAAAAATAAAATGTTCAAAGAAATTGATATAATCATAAACTCAGCAGCAACTACTAGATTTGATGAGAGGTATAATTTTTTTAATATGATTTAATTTTAATGCAAAATATTAATTTGTTTTTTTTTTAACTAATAATTTTATCATTTTCCTTCTTATTGTAGATATGATATTGCAATGGATATCAATGTACTAGGTGCTCTTAATGTCCTCAAATTTGCTAAAAGATGTGAAAATGTGAAGATTATTGTTCATGTATCCACTGGTTAGTTTTTAGATTTCTTAATAAGGGGTCCTTATGTTATTTATTTGTTAAAAAATAAATGTGGGATTCTTTTTTTTTATATTATACTTTCTCGTTTTTTCATTTTATATGACAGTATTTTTCTTTTTAGTTCATTCAAAGTAACTGTCTTCAACGATAGAACTAGAGGGTAAAAGGGATTCATTCGAAATTGTATATACAATCTTTTTGGTATGTATAATTGAAAATCTCCTTAATTAGTCAAAATCCTAACTCCGCGATAGAATATCATACTTCCTTATTTAGAAAGAATCTGATGTTCTAATCCACAATTTTTGGATGTTTTTTTTAAGCTCTGTATTCAGTTAAAGCATGATCACCACATAAATTAAAATGAAAAGAGTATACATTGTTATTAGGAAAAACTATCTAAAAATATATACAACTTATTTTATTATATTTTCTAAAATTTCATACCATTTGAAAAAATTACAAAAATCTCTATTTTTCTCACTCTCTCTCTCTCTCCTATTCTCGAATTTATCACTCTAACCCGATGAATCGGGACGCGATGTATCGAAACATGTCTGTCTTGTATCAACAAATTTAATGTATCAGGACATTTAGCGACGTATCGAGACAGATGTGTTTGTATCAACAAAGGTAATGTATCAAGATACGATTTATTGAGACGTTGAGTGATGTATCGATACACGTGCGTCTTGTATCAACAAATGTAATATATCGGGACGCGATGTATGAGACATTGAGTGATCCGAAATCCTTAAATTTTAAGGAATTTTTTGTAATTTTTTTTAAAAAATAAAAATATAATGTAGTTACCTTTTAACACTATGAAATTCTTGTAATTTTTACTTATTATTAGTGCTAAGGTTTCTTGAAGATAACTTGTCTTTTCTTCCTTACCTTTTAATGTTCCGTGTCCAGTCAAACTAAAACACATAAATTAAAATAACATTATTTTTGATTGTCTATCATATGCAGCTTATGTGTGTGGAGAAGGTGAAGGAGTAATACCAGAGAAATCATTCACTTTAGGTGAAACACTCAATAAAAACTCAAAATTAAACATTGATGTGGAAAGGGAAGTGATAGATGAAAAACTCAAGGAGCTTGAAGCTCAAAGCTTGACAACAAAGGAAGTCACAATTGCCATGAGAGATCTAGGCATTCAAAGGTGCCTACAAATACTTAACACATAAAAAGAAATCTGACATTCTTTTCGAGACTGATCAAAACAGAAATGATGTCACATAAAATGAAACAGAGGAAGTAAATAGATATTGAAAAAAGTTAATCATATTATCAGTGTATTTTAACATGTTATATACTTATTTCTTATGTTTGATGCTTTAGGGCAAATTTGCATGGGTGGCCAAATACATATTCCTTCACAAAGGCAATGGGAGAGATGCTTTTAGGACACTATAAGGAAGAATTAAAACTTGTTATAATACGTCCAACGATTATTACTAGTACTTATAAAGAGCCATTTCCAGGATGGATCGAAGGTGTAAAGTAAGTAAATCGTCATAATTCATAAATTCAAAATTCTATACACTAATGAATAACTATTGTTACTCAAATTCTTCAGATAATTAAATAAAGTACCACATTTATTTAATTAAGATGTGACTAATTTTGTATGTATACAATTTTGCATTTGCAGAACAGTGGATTCCTTTATTTTGGCATATGGTAAAGGAGTAATGAATTTCTGCTTTGGTGACCCAAACACAAAACTTGATATGGTATATTATTTTAATTATTTTTTACATAATTGTATACTATATATACTTTAAACTTTGCATGTTTCAAAAGTCAAGTTGTATAACACATAAATGCATTGGCTTTTTAAGATAATAAATTTAAAAAGTCTTCATTTTTTTAATTAAATTCTATGTCAATTCAAACTATTAACGAGATATAGAGATAGCAAACACATTTAATAAAATCTAGTAATTAACTTTATCCAGACCTTTATGTTTGTCTTAAAAATTTATTTAATATTAGTTATTATTCTAAAATCCAAATAACTCAAAAAAGCTAGAGAACATAAGTTTCAAATCCGATTTACTATGTCACATAAATTAAAAACGAATATCTCCCAAAAAATAAAACACTTTCTTATAAGTTACATACAACACCAATATAAAAATAGTTTTCTCATCCTGTCAGTTACATGTTATAGCAAGTAATTTATCTTATTTCTAAAATTAGAGATTTCACTTTTTATAAAGAACTAGTTATAAATATCTTTAGAGTGACTTAATAATATAGAAAAAAAGTTCTCTTAATACTTATGATCATACTTAAATTCTTTCATAAATTATAGCAAGAACTTCTTTTCATTTTTTATTTAAAATAATAATAATAATATTAATCTTTTTTTTTAATCGAATACAAGTGAAGTTGAATCTCCTCCTAATTCTTTTACCTCTTTGAATTACAGATTCCAGGTGATATGGTTGTGAACTCGATACTTGCATCAATTATAGCACATGTTGAAAATGATAAATATTATTCTTCTAAAGAATTAATATATCATATAAGTTCTTCGAAAATAAATCCCCTAAAAACTTCAAATATTCTATTATTCTTATATAATTATTTCACAAAAAATCCATGGATGAACAAAGATGGAAATATCATCAAAGTGGAGAAGCCTACATTATTTAGTAGCATGGATAGCTTTCGAAAATACATCTCAACCTATTATTGGCCATTATTAAAGGTTTGTTTTTTTAAAAATATTTTTAGCATAGTAATATTTAAAGGTCATAAAAAAATTATACTAATTAATTTAATATATATTTGTAGATAGTAGAGTTGGCAAATTTATTATTATGGCATCGTTTTGACAAAATTCACAAGGATTTGAAAAGGAAGATTGATATGGCTATACGTTTATCTGAACTCTACAAACCTTACTTGCTATTCCATGGAAGGTATATTTCAATATTTATTTAATTTAATTAAAATAAATGATAAGATTTTATTTTATACTTTGGAAAATTTTGACTTTATTATTTTTATTTATTATTATTTGATCTGGATGAGAAAATTTTATAGCGACACAAATATTATGGTATATGTGATTATAAATTCAAAAGTTTTATAGCAAAGCAAATGCTATGCAATGTTTAAGACTAGGAGTGTGAAAATTAACGTGGATAGAGTTCGAAGCCTAAAGGGTGAAAAATGTTAACAAAAATTTCAAAATGGTATATGAAATTTTTTTAAACCAAAACGACAAAATCGCTCACTAAGTAGCGATTTTTCCGCCGAAAAAAATAAAATCGCTGCTATAATAGCGATTTGTTAAATTTGATTTTTTAAAAAGAACTTTTTTTTTTAACAAAATCGCTCCCAAAGGAGCGTTTTCAAAATAAAATTTTTTTAATAATATTTTCAATATGTCGCTGCTGAGGCAGCCACTTAAGTTCAAAATTTTTTTAATTATTTTTTGCTTTTTTTTTAAAGAAAGGTTTGAATTAATTTTTTTTTAAAAATCAAATTGCATCGATTTTTAATTAAATTTTTTATTTATTTTTTAAAATCAAATCGCTATCAAGGCAGCGATTTTAAATCAAAATCTTTTTTAGCAATTTGATTTTAAAAAATAAAAAAAATTGATTTAAACTTTTTTTTTAAAAAAAAAGAAGCAAAAAATAATTAAAAAATAATAATTAAACTTAAGTCGCTGCCTCAAGCAACGACATTTTAAAAAAAGTTGAAATTTTTTTGGAAATCGCTCCTTTGGGAGCGATTTTGTTTATTTTTTTTCTAAAAGAAAAATCGAATTTAACAAATCGCTGCTATTGCAGTGATTTACTTTTTCCAGCAGACAAAATCGCTACTTCTTGAGCGATTTTGCCGTTTTGATTAAAAAGAAGTTTCATATACCATTTTAGAATTTTTGTTAACATTTTTCACCCTTTAGGTCCGAACTCGCAAAAATATAACAAGGTTCCAGCATAACATACTTAAGTTGATTAATAACTCGTTCATTTATTAACCGAGTCTAAATATATATCACATATTGAACCATGAAAAAATTTGTCAAAATTTTGGTAAAATTGATCAAGGTGGATTATCACTCAATATTTAACTCGATTATTAATATGTCTAAACTTAACCAACTTAACCCCTCCCCCCAACCCCCATACCTTGAGACTTCTTTTTAAGTTATAAATTTCAATAATTATACTAATTACTTGTAAACTTTTTTTTTATTAGCTTTGATGATGCTAATACAAAGAGATTGAGAATGACAATGAAAGAACACAAGATGGATGATGTGCTCAATTTTGATCCAAGTTGCATTAATTGGGAAGATTATTTCATGAAAACTCACCTTCCTGGTGCTGTTAATCACATTTTTTAGGGATTAATTATACATTCTACATTAATTAATTCTTCTTCAGCATATTATATAAGAATGATGTATTTATTGTTTGCAATAAAAAATGTTCTAAAAAAGTATGGTGTAGTTTTTCTATCTTTTTTTTAAAAAAAAAATTGTATCATGTAACTCCTAGGTCATTAATACTATTATTCCCATCTTTTTTCCTTTTTTAAAAATATTATTTCCTATTTTTGAAAAAAAAATTATTATTATATTGGTGAATATTAAAACTATTTTTATATTGTGGTTATTGAGGTATTATATTTGTATACTTTAATTTTATTTTTTTTACCCATAATAGCAGATAATTTGAGTGGAGGGAGTTTATATATATTCTGAGTGAAAAATGTGAGTAAAAATTCTATCCGTTCATCTTTACTCGTTCTCTATATTAGAAATAGTTATTCATTATTACTAGTCCAATGTAAAAATTAATAGGTAATTTACCACTTAGTTTTTATTTGCCCTTATTAGTAATAAACAATAGTTATTTTCTCAATACATTTTTTGAAGATATTGAATTTATTATATTTAAAGGTTGATTTAGAGAATGTTTGACATTTCTGTTTGGAGCCCAGAAAAACTTTTTTGAAAAAAAAATCATTAAAAAAAAAATAGGTTTTGGCAAACCCGTAAAACTATTTTTATATGGAAGCAGAAATAATTTTTCTATTGTTGGAAAGAAGCTAAAAATGTCTGCTTCTTAAACAAGTAGAAGTAGAAACAAAAAATTATATTTTTGAAGACTAAATTTTCCTTCCATATATACATCTTTATCAATATATCTCTTACTAATTACTAATTAATATATATCATATATTTGGTTAAGTTTCATGTAATAATTTTTTTATATAAATAAATTTTATATTCTATTTTAAGTTTATTATTATTTTATTTACTATTTTGCGTATTATTTTGTAGAATTAGAAAAAACGAATAACATTTTTGTGAGATAAGAAAAAAAAAGACTTTTCATAATACTTAAAATAATCTTAATATTAAAAGTACATTAATACTTGTTATTTTTTTATAATTTGACTCTTAAAAACGCTTTTTGTTAAAAGATTTTAATCAAACCCAATTTGCATATGAAAATACTTTTCAAATAAATTAGCCAAATACAAATTACTTTTTATTTTCAAAAATGTTTTTTTTAACAAGATATTCTTAAAAAGTACTAATGAAAATAAATGATTTTTTGACAATAACACCAAACAGACTCATAATATAATTTATAGTTTTATTTATTGATCGATCTTTGAAATAAAGATATACTATGAAAATAAAATAAAAAATACATTTTCTTATATAATTAGAGAGATAAAAGCTTAATATAAGAGGTGTCACCAAAATAGTTTAATATTAGAACATAAAAATTAACTAAATAGACCACACATAAATATGGTTAAAAATGTGGGTTACCTACATGGATTCGACTACGTCGAAAAATGGTGGGTTGATTTTAGGATATCGATAGATTCATTGAATATATCGATAGTTTAAGATTTAATAGCAGATATACATATAGAAGTATGAATCATTCAGATTCAATCGAAAAAATCAAATCAAATCAAACTGAATTGACCTTTGATTTGGATGGATTTTGGATTGAGAATTTAGTTTGTTATTTGATTTGTTAGTTTGATTTTGGAATTACAAAAAATAATAATAAAAATAATTTTTCTTATATCTTATTACTTCTGTAAAATTTAGGTTTAAAATTAAGATTTTTTTTATTTAGAATCAAGTTAGAGTTCACCAATTTCGTCCTTTTTTAGTTATCGTCTTTTATTATGCTCTAGTTTATATATTATGTTTAAACATTTATAATTGATTATTTATATACTTTTAAGTATCATGTTTTAAGTTTTATTTGTGTTTAAAATTAGAAAGTACATTTAAGAGATTCAATATTATTACGTTTCTCTTCTTATAGAAAGTACATTTAAAGATTCAATATTGTTCATAGTTATGATTGAAAATTAAATCGTATCGAAATTTGGATCAAATCGATTAAAGAAAATCAATATTTGATTTGATTTTAAATTTTGAAAATCAATATATGACAATAAACTCTAAATTTCACGGCAAGATACACAACTATTTAAAAATATAAGTAGAATAATAAAGGAAAAATTGTATATAATAGCAAACTATTAATTCAAATTAAATGCTATAATTATACTTTGATTTAATTGTACCTTATAGCGAACTATAGCTATTTTTGCCACTCTCCTTGGTGGAATCTCGCTCGCCACTCTCGTTTAGTGGCAATCTCGCTCACCTCTCGCTTTTTATACATACACAAATGTATAAAATGTGTCTGTTTGTATAAAGCGAGAGGAAATTGTATAAATACATATATTTTCGTTCCCCTCGCTCGCCACTCTCCCTAATCTTGCTCGCCACCCTCACCTCTCTCGCTTATACAAACAGAAATAAAATGAATAAATTGCATTTCTGTTTGTATAAATCGAGAGAAAATTGTATACACATGCAAATACATATATTTTCGTCCTACACACTTATAATTATACAATAAAAATACTCCCCTGTCCAGTTTCTTTTGCGTTTCTCTCTTTCTCGTTTTATACATATTCAAATTGTATACGATTTCTCTCTTTCTCGTTTTATACAATTCGATTCATGTATATTCCCTGCCCAAGTCTCTTTTGCCTTTCTCCCTTTCTCATTTTATATAAATTCAAATTGTATGTAATCGTCCTATACACTTATGATTATACAATACAAATATTTTCCTGCCCAAGTCTCTTTTGCCTTTCTCTCTTTCTCGTTTTATACAAATTCAAATTGTACATAATTTCTCTCTTTCTCGTTTTATACAATTCGTTTTATACATTCAATTGTATATGTATAGCGAATTATACATATATATGTTTGTTATGAAGCGCAATTAAGCAAAAATTTGTTATAACATAAGGCATGAATTTTGTGTTTGCTATATATGAAAATTGTCCTATTATAAAATATAGTATGAATATATATCTAATGAGGTAATTTCTCTAAAAATAAATAATGTAAATATGATGAGGCCTAACATAACATGCTTAAGTTTTGACTGATTAATAGCCCATCCATTTGTTAACTAAGTTTGTCTTAGCCTGCTCGATTCAACCTATCTAAAGTTGAGTTTATTCGATTTTAATATATATAGCCCAAATCAAATCATGAAAAATTATTTAAAAAATTGGTAAGATTGATTAAGTTGGATTGTCACCCAATATTTAGCCCATCTTAACATTTTAGCAGATCAAGACTTATTTATGTTTTTATTTATTGAAAATTTATTGAAATACACGTCTTATATTTTTTTTTATTTTCAATATTTTCTTCTGATATACCTGTCAATTTTTAATGTAATCGAGCTGCATATTATGTATCGGTTTATCTTATAATATATCGAGTTAGTTCTAATGTATCCAAGCTAAATATTATGTATTGGTTTATGTTATAATGTATCAGAGATACTCTTTAATGTATACGATCTACATATTAATGTATCTTATTTGTGTTACTTACTAAGGAATTAACGTAATTATAAACTAAAGAGGAATGAATTGTAATTTCATATTAAAACTATGTGATTTCTAAAAAATTTATCCTAATTCTTTTAACTTGTCAATTTTAATTCGTATAAACTCAACCTACTCACCCCTTTGACACTATTATTTAAGTCATAAATTTCAAAATTATACTTCTAATTTCTAAACTTCTTTTTAATCAGCTTTGATGATGCTAATACTGAGAGATTGAGAATGACAATGAAAGAACACAAGATGGATGATTTGCTCAAATTTGATCCAAGGTGCATTAATTGGGAAGATTATTTCATGAACACTCACCTTCCTGGTGCTGTTAATCACAATTTTTAGGGATTATAGATATTAATTAATTGATTAATTAATATATCTACTTCAGCATATTATATAACAATGATATAATAGTTTGCAATAAAAGATGTTCTAAAAAAGGTATTGGTGTGGTTTTCCTTTTTTTTTTTAAAAAAAAAAATGTATAAAGATGATTTGTTCATCCTTCATGTAACTAAGGAGGTTTGGACAAATGTATAGCCTTTTTAATTTGGTGATTAATACAAAGACGGTTTAATAAATTATTTTCTCTATTTACTTTTATTTGTCCACTATTTTATTAAGAAAGAACAATTTTCTCTTCATATTTAACGCTTATCCATAGTTATTTATTTCCCAAATTATTTTGTAAGATCTAATATTATACATCAATTAATAGGGATGATTTGATAAAATAATCATTAATTATTATTTTCTTAATAGACATACAAAATTTAAATATGAAAAATAAAAATTAACGGAGAGGATAATATAATTTGGTATGAATACTAAATGCAAATTTATTATTATTGCGAGTTCTTTAAATGCAAAAGTACTTCTATGAAATAGCTTACCCATCCTATTCTGGTCCCTACCAATAGATTTAATAGGAATTACATACTATAATACCCTCCCCATTTCTTCTTTCCCTATATGGATATAATAATATTACATTTTATAAGAATAATAGAGCAAATATTAAAAAAATGACCATGATGACCATAGATTTTTAACGATGATAAAAAAATATTAGGTGATTCTTTCTATTTGTTTTAGTCTTAATGGACATAGTTACTATTGCTGGTGTGAGACGATATGTGTCTCGTGAAGATAGTTGAAGTGCGCGAAAATTGATCCAGACATCACAAAAAAGAAAAAAGATGACCATAAAGACTTGGGATATAGAGAAAATCTTTTTTATCTTTCCCTCTTATCGAGAGTATAGGAAGCCGCGACGAGGAGATCAATAGAAAAAAGAGATTGATTAATTAAAGGTTTATTAATTTTTAATTTTTTTACAAATTTAAGGGGAGCTTAAGTTCGACCTATTGTTTCAGTAGTTGCTTGGCAAAAACTAAGGTTCTGATAAAAACTATACAAATTTTGCACAAATTTACAAGTGCAGCGTGATAGACAAAATAAACTATAACATCTCAACTGGATCAAAATAAGTCTTACTCTGCGATATCTTAAAAGGACTCCAATTGTATGAGAGCAACTTTGTAAGGTACGATGACTACCAATGATAGGTGAGCGTGTGCAAAAATAAACAACTCCTCGATCCATTAATTAATCACCACATTTATATTGTAAATATGTAATTAGAATTAATTCTGCCAACTTAATAGAAATAAGACCTAATACAATTCCTTATTGAAGAAAGATTTGAAGAACTACTTATCTAAAATTTCAATTAAAAATCCGATTTTTCAGTAGTCGTCTTTTTTTATTTAAATAATTATATTAGTAGCTATCCTAAAATTCTTATTGGTTATGTATTTCTCCATATTAGTAACTTTTAATTGAAACACTCACTAATTTTATATGAAAAAAGTAAATAAAAAAAATATGAAAACAAATTTGGCACATTAGGATTTAGCCCAAGTCTATGTTAATTAATTAATTAATTACACATTTAGTATTGTGAGCTAGCTAAAAGAGAGCTTTAGTTGGGCCAAACCTTTGGTACAATTGAACCCTACTTAATTATAGAGTTGGCTTAAGAAATTAATATGGACTATAACAATTATATTGGTCTCACACTATCATTTTGCCATCTCTATAGTCTATACATTCATTTTATTGATTCATTAACTCTGATATCAATTGCGTAGTTTAAAATATATTTTTAATATAATATAATATAATATTATTCATTTTAGGGCAAATCTCACATGATTTTCTTCCTATGTACATTTTTAGGCCTAGGATGAATCTATACTTATATAAAGATGAGTTCATGGATTCATATCATATATCATTTTTAATATCATTATTCACAATTTTAGAATTTAGCTTCCCATTTTTTACACTATTTTTCCCTCTAACAATATATACACAATGGAATTATCTAAAATTGAACAATTTTTAGAAGGCAACACTATTCTCATTACTGGAGCCACTGGATTCCTTGCAAAAAGTACACTTCCTTTCTCTCTCTCTCTCTCTCTCTCTCTATATATATATATATATATATATATAGTCCGAGCCTAAAGAGTATAAAATGTTAACAAAAATTCCAAAACGGTATATGAATATTTATTTTAACCAAAAGGGCAAAATCGCTGGAAGGGCAACGATTTCGCTTGCCGAAAAAAGTCTTAGCAGCGATTTTCAAAACAAATTTTTGTTAATGACTTTTTAATAAATCGCTGCCTAATCAGTGATTTCTTTAACTTTTTAAATTATTTATTAAAAAAAAACTAAGAGCAAATCGCTGCAAGGTCATCGATTTGTCTCCAATTTTTTTTTCCAATCAATGTTTTTAATTTTTTTTTTACAATTTTTAAAATTAAATTTTAAATTTTTTTAAGAAATTTTAATTTTAAATTTTTCTACTACTTATTCCAAAATAATTTTTTTAATGATTTTTTAAAATAAGTAGCAATGAAAATTTTTCTAAAAAATTGATTTAAAAAAATATAAAAGAAAATTGGAGACAAAACGCTGCACTTGCAGCGATTTGCTCCTAATTTCTTTTTTTTTTAATTTCAAATAAAAAATTAAGTAAATCGCTCCTTAGGGAGCGATTTATTAAAAAATCTTTTAAAAAAATATTTTAGAAATCACTGCCAAGGCAGCGATTTTACTTTTTCCGGCAAGCGAAATCGCTACCCTTCCAGCGATCTTGTCCTTTTGGTTAAAATAAATATTCATATACCATTTTGGAATTTTTATTAACATTTTATACCCTTTAGGCTCTGGACTCTCTCTCTCTCTCTATATATATATACGGATACGTATCATCAATTTTTTATTACTCTATTTTTAAAGAGAACGATATATTTATATGTTTGAAAATTATTTAACTTTTGATTTGTGTTGATTTTCCACATCAAAAGGAATGTCGATTATTTCCCTTCTTATATATATGGTCCTTGAACATTTTTACCTACAGTTAATTTTTGAAGTTGAGTTAAATTTGAGATATTTCAATCTTGATATCCAATATAAATCCTTATTTTATATTGTTCACACTTCAATATCCAATTCTGAGTGTATGTTCAGGGAGAAATCGAACGTTCCTATCTAGGTTGGTATGTGGATTATTTGTCTTCTAATACATAGTTTGTCGATAATTTTTACTTCAACTAACTTTTGGAGTTGAGTACTTGAATTCGGCTCATGTTTTTTTAGGTCATCTTTAATTATATAGATACATAAATCGCATGATATTTTTAAGATAATAATTTTTTTATATATATATATATATTTATTTATTAATTTCATATATATCCCTTTTGTAATGTAGTTTTAGTGGAGAAGATACTTAGGGTTCAACCGAACATAAAAAGACTATTCCTTCTTCTAAGAGCTTCAGACACCAAATCAGCCCGAAAGCGCTTTAATGTTGAGGTATTAAACATATTATTATTCTTTTTAATAAAGGCTTGTTTGCGTGCACCTCAATAATTTTATTAATTATAGCCTTAACTATATTAATATGTTATATATTATCGATAAAATATAAAATTACTTTTTCTTATTAGAATCTAGATATGTGGAAAGAAATTTCAAAAATTATTATTTACTAAAAATTTACTTTCTTCGCACAATCATAGTCATCACTATCTATTTGCATCTGGAAATCATCACCATCAAGCATCAATCAATTTTTACTATCAATCATTATCATCATTATCGATCATTGTGTATCTATCAATTTTGATGATCACTAACAACCATCATTACATGTCATAATTGTTAACCATCTCTGCAATCGTGATCATTATTATCATTCACCATCTCTTTTAGAATGTGTTTCTTCAAATAAGCAGTTTTTTTAATTACAATACCATATAAAGTAATATTTCCTCTAATATTTTGAAAGATATATTTTTTAATTAATATTTTATTTAAATTTAAATTATTACTTTTAAATAATTAAAATAAATCACATATATGCGCGTACGCATACACAAAACAAATATTGTAAATTATCGGGATAATGCACAAGTACCCCCTTAACCTATGTTCGAAATCTCAGAGACACACTTATACTATACTAAGGTCTTATTACCCCACTGAACTTATTTTATTGATAATTTTCTACCCCTTTTCGGTCTACGTAGCACTGTCCTGTGGGTCCAACGCTGGTTGACTTTTTTTTTCAAGCTAGTGACACGTAGGACGAAAAAGGGTATAAAATTACTTATAAAATATGTTCAGGGGGTAATAAGACCTCAGTATAGTATAAGTATGCCTTTGAAATTTCGGATATAGGTTGAGGTAGTACTTGTGCATTTTCCCTAAATTATCCATAAATCTTATGAAGCATATATGATTTGATGGGATTTATTTTTTATTTTTTTAAATTGACTTGCCAATTTATCACAGATTTTGCAGGCTGAATTGTTTAATGTTCTAAGAGAAAAAATAGGTACAAATAACTTAAATTCTTTGGTAGAAGAGAAGGTATTTCCAATTGCTGGTGACATTTCAATTGAGGATTTTGGAATTGAAAATTCAGAGATGAAATATGAGATGTTAAAAGAAATTGATATTATCATACACTCAGCTGCAACTACTAGATTTGATGAGAGGTATATAATCATATGATTATTTTTAATAATATATCGACAATCTCTTATATATGGACGATATCAACAAATTTCATTTAGATATTCGAATTAGGTTGTGTTTTAATTGAGTACTTGAATATACGAATAGGAACACTTCCCGTTCTAATTTTGAAAAGAAATTATGTGTGGTATCAAACGTCTATTACATAGTTAAGTTATTATCTATCTATCTATCTATCTATCTATCTATCTATCTATCTATCTATCTATCTATATATATATATATATATATATATATATATATATATATATATATATAAATCATGATACCTTCTTTAGTTACATACATTAGTTGACCTTCTTTAATTACATACATTAGTTGCAATTGGAATATACATGAGGTTTTACATGTTATTGATTGGCTAATGTGTATAATTAAAAAGAGTGATATATTTGAAATTGGTTATAACTTATCTACGCAATGAATACTTGAGAACATGCATAAATATTTTTGTGCAATTTGAGTCAGAAGTACCTAATAGAAACACTTTATTATATGCTCAAATGCTTAATCAAAACAAAACATAGCTTGAATTTCTGAATGAAATTAAATGAGAAATTTTAGAGGTTATCGATATATTCCTTAATTTTAATGCAAGAAATTTGATTTATTTCTTTATGTTTAGTTTAACTAGTATCATTTTTTTCTTCTTCTTGTAGATATGATATTGCAATGAATATCAATGTGCTTGGTGCCTTCAATGTCCTCAAGTTTGCTAAAAGATGTGCAAATGTCAAAATTCTTGTTCATGTATCCACTGGTCAGTTTATATATGATGCACATTTTGGGAGTATATATAAAATTACAAAGTAGAAAGTATATTTATCTCTTTTTTACTACTAGCTAGGAGAATAAATAAATTGAGTGTATAGTCAAATATTAAGATTACAGTCAAAATCACGTGTCACGTTTTTGTGAGTTTCATACTTAATCTATTGGAAAAATGTACAAGTACCCCTTCAAACTATGTTTGAAATCACAGATACACACTTATACTATACTAAGATTCTATTACCCCCTTGAACTCATTTTATAAGTAATTTTCTACCCCTTTTCGGCCTACGTGGCACTAGCTTGAAAAAAAGTCAACCAACATTGGGCCCACAAGATTGTGCCGCGTAGGCCGAAAAGGGGTAGAAAATTATTAATAAAATAAGTTCAGTGGGGTAATAGGACCTTAGTATAGTATAAGTGTGTCTCTGAGATTTCGGACATAGGTTGAGGGGGTACTTGTGCATTATCCCTAATCTATCAGATTTTTGTGTGTATGACTATTATTATAACACACTTCGAAATTGACTTGACCAATTGTTTAAATATATTCATCAAAAAGGCGCGTGCCAACGCTTATAAAATTTCATCCTATGAAATTGACTCATTAATTTTGAAGTGTGTTTTGATGAACAGAGTTACTGACAGTTCAACTAGAAAATACAATCACCTGATAGTTTAGGTAGAAAATTCGCAAAAGAGTGATACTCGGAAAATGTCTTAACTATTATCTCAAAATTTGACTGTAAATTTAATTTATTTATTGTGTATTATATTAACTTAAGATCTCCCACTACACTCCTAATTTTGATAAATCTTTATTACTACATTAATTTTGAGACAATCAATAAATATGTCATCTTTTATGTATTGTTTGTCTCACAGCTTATGTTGGTGGGGAAGGAGAAGGTGTTATATCAGAAAAATCATTCAATTTTGATGATTACTACATAGACATTGATGTGGAGAGGAAAGTGATAG
Source organism: Solanum pennellii (assembly GCF_001406875.1). Lineage (NCBI taxonomy): Eukaryota > Viridiplantae > Streptophyta > Magnoliopsida > Solanales > Solanaceae > Solanum > Solanum pennellii. Next base: position 62,676,335 of record NC_028647.1, on the reverse strand, counting down.
ATGACAAACTTAAGGAACTTGAAGCTCAAAATTTGACATCAAAGGAAGTGACAATGGCCATGAGAAACCTAGGCATTCAAAGGTTAGTTGAATTTTTGTAATCATAAAGACAGGGGCGGACTCAGGTTGAGCGAAGGGGTGTCATGTCTAAAGATGCCTCTTGGCAAACCAACGCGCTTAAACTTCATGTACAACCAAACATGTTTCAATAAAATGAAAGGAGGGAGTATGTCTATAAAGAAGAATATTTTATTTTAAAAACTCGATGCCCAGTCAAACAAGTTCATACTTATATTACATCAACATGACTATTGATCATTTAGGGCAAGTTTAAATGGATGGCCAAACACTTATTCCTTCACAAAAGCAATGGGAGAGATGATGTTAGGACACTTCAAAGAGAATATACAACTTGTCATATTACGTCCAACGATTATCACTAGCACTTATAAAGAGCCATTTCCAGGATGGATTGAAGGCATGAAGTAAGTTTTGTAAAGTTGATATACTTTTTCTATTTCACTTTATGTGACACGCTTCAGATTTTGAAAGTCAAACCTGTTTACAGTTAAAATTTAAACTGTTTGACTCTCGAAAATTGCAGAACATTGGATACCTTTATGTTGATATATGGTAAAGGTATATCAAATGTCTTCCTTGCTGACCCAAACACAAATGCTGATCTGGTATGTCCTTTCTATACGTGTTCAAAAAATTTTAATACGATAAAGTTATTTTCGTGTGATTTATTGCTTACATTTTGTGACAAAATGTTCATGAAATTGTAATGACATGCAGATTCCAGGTGATATGGTAGTGAACTCAATCCTTGCAACAATTGTAGCACATGGAAATAATAAATCATATCAAAATGACTTCATATATAACATAAGTTCATCTAAAGGAAATCTCTTGAAACTTGAGGATATGAGACTTTACATATTTAATTACTTCACCAAAAATCCATGGATTGACAAACATGGAAACATCATCAAAGTGAAGGAGATGACATTTTTAAGCAGCATGGATAGCTTTCAAGCATACATTTCAAGATATTATTGGCCCTTGTTAAAGGTGCGTATCGTTCTAATTTTATCGAATATCCTAAAGAGATCTCTTTGTTAAAGGTTTCTTTTCAATATAAACTTTTTAATTTTCTCTTTTTCACCATCTATGATAACTATTCTCGCTCGCTATCCTCTTATTTTTCTTGTGTATCTGGTATCCCAGATTCATGCGAATCACACTAGATACATCTAGTCTATAACTAGTGCAATTCACATGTATCATGATACATTAGAGAAATTCCACTCGCATCCCTCCTGTTCTCGCTCGCCTCCCTAGACGCTATTTCAATGTATCTGCACTGATAGCAAATATTTGCATCTAGGTGTATCTGACTTAAAGTCTGATATGAAATTATTATTTAATGAGATAAAATCTAATTATTTCAATCTACAAGGAGAATTAGTAAATATGATAGAAATATTCATATAATTAGGTAGTTTCTCCTTATTTAATGATAATAAAGTTACACTTTCACAATAACACTACTTTTTTTGTTTTTGGTAACAATAATACTTATGACTTGTTCTTTCATATGTTTTAGGTACTACAATTGGCAAATGTATTGACATGGTATTATCTTATTGATGGAACCTACACAAATTTAAAAAGGAAGATTGATAATGCCATACGTCTATCTGAACTCTACAAACCTTATGTGATTTTTCATGGAAGGTATGATTGAAATCTTGAAAATAAGATCGATAAATATATGCGATATGTGTGATAATCATTAAAAATTATTTATTTTGTCGGTGCATATATACTTTACTTATAAGTACTTATATCAATGGTCGTTGTAAAAGATACTTTACACTATCAAGTCATCTAAAAATTATCTACATGCAAGCCTCTTTAATTTAACATTTTGTGATCTGTAATCTTGAAAATAAGATAATCAGAATACCTACTACTACAATATGATAATTGGTTGACCTGATAGCGTAAAAATTTCTTACACTGACGATATATATATATATTTTTATAATTTATTCAGATTTGATGATTCTAACACTGAAAGGTTGAGAATGAGAATGAAAGATTGCAAGATGGATGATGTGCTCAATTTTGATCCAAGTTGCATCAATTGGGAGGATTACTTCATGAATATTCACATCCCTGGGGTTGTGAAGCGATTAGCCTAACGATCATATTTTTTTAAGCTGTTGAAGACATAATTACGTAAATTAAACTATATTTTTATAATAATTTTAACTATCGTTGGGATCATGAAATAATTATTGCACTATATTATAAGCTTCAGGCTTATTAGTTTTATTCAATCTACAATAACATAATTTCAACGAAATATATTCGTTACTAAGTTATCTTTAATTAGCATTTAAAATAATAAGTTCACAATAACGTAACATGTCTAGTGTAATTTCACGAATGGAGACTTAATATGTCAAGTTAGATTGACAATATCGACAAAATGGATTTATTAAAATCCATTCTAGAATAATGCAAGTTTGGTGTTAACTGATAATAATGATTAATGCAAGGTATAGAATATGGTTAATATATTTGAACGATAACAATGATTAATGCAAGGTATAGAATATGTTTAATATATTTGAACAATAATAATATTAAGGGAATAATCTATACTAACACCTATAATATTAATGTAATGGTAAGTACATTATCTCAGCTAAATCCGCACGTACATGAACCAAAAAGAATATTTTAAACTTTTTTCTTATTCCATAGAAAAATCCCCAGGTAATCAATCCTACAGGTGTTTCTGGAGATATTTTGATGAAAATTTATCTGCTGATTTTATTACTTGGAAAATTATTTGGGGATTAGTTGCTTTGAAATTTGTTGGGAATTTATATTTGGGGATTTATGTAGGAATTTTATTACTTGGAAAATTATTTGGGGATTAATTGCTGTGAAATTTGTCGGGGATTTATATTCGGGGATTGACCTAGGGATTTTATTATTTGGAATATTATTTGGGATTAATTTGTTGCGTAATTTTCTGGGGATTTATATTTGGAGATTTACCTAAGAATTTTATTACTTGCAAAATATTTAGAAACTTTTTGCTACAAATTCAGCTGAAAATTATTTTTTGAGAATTTACGTAGGAATTTCGTGACTTGAAAAATTAACAAATTATATAAAAGAACATTACAATAACATTAGTAAAGTAATTTTAATAGGAAAATTTTCAAATCGAAGATAACAAATAACAAACAGAAATAAAAAATTAAACTAGCTAGTGAGCACGTACTCGGATTAAAAATAGGTGCTCAAGGAAATTAGTTTGTTGACTCATTATTGAGATTGTTGAACGGTCATCACCAAAAGAGAAATCAAAGAGGTGAGAATTCGTTATCCGAAGATGATAGAGAAGTAATATGTATCTTCACGACCTGAACAAGGGGAATA
>NC_028647.1:62663975-62672323 GCF_001406875.1 Solanum pennellii | reverse complement strand
ATATATATTCAAATTCTTATTGATAAATATTCATTTGCACGCACCTCAATAATTTTATTGATTTTATCAATATGTTATAAATTATCTATAGGTATTATTTTCTTTGATGGATATAGTATTTCATTATTATTTTATTTAAAAAAAATTGTTGATTTGCAAGTTCCATTCACAGATTTTGCAGGCTGAATTATTTAATGTTCTAAGAGAAAAAATAGGTGCAAATAACTTAAATTCTATGGTAGAAGAGAGGGTATTTCCAATTGCTGGTGATATTTCAATTTAGGATTTTGGAATTGAAAATTCAGAGATAAAATATGAGATGTTAAAAGAAATTGATAATTGATATTATCATACACTAAGCTGCAACTACTAGATTTGATGAGAGGTATATATTCATATGATCATATTTACTTTGGCAGAATATATCGATAATCCCTTATATATATATATATATGGACTATGTCAGTAAATTCATTTAGATATTTGAATTAGGTCATGTTTCAATTGAGTACTTGAACAAATAAATGGGAGCACTTTCCATTTAAATTTTGAAGAAAAAATTGTGTGTATTCTTAATCATTTGCTACGTAGTTAAGTTATTCACATAAATTTTATGCATAATACATATATTGGATTCTAATGCACAAACAGACACTTTAACTATTCAACTTTTAAATAAGTAAACACATGAGTTCTACATGACACAATACACGTAGGACACTATGTAGGACAAAAAATGATATGTAGGATGACATATAGGACATGTGTGTCTGTTTGTTCAACTTTATACAAATTTAAGTGTTTATTTGTGCACATTCAAAGTTGAAGGACATAAATGTGATTTGAAGCCAAATTAAAAGGCATATTTATGTATTATGCCTAAATTATATTACCTCCTTTAGTTACACACATCAGCTTAATATACATGATCTTTTACAAATTATTAATGTAATGTGAATAATTAGATAAGGAAGTTATATATGTGAAGTGGTTAACTTATCTACGTAATGGACAGTTGAGAAGAAACACATATATTTGAAGTGGTTAACACGAATATGTTATCATGTTATTAGCCAGAACAAAACATAGCTCGAATGTCTAAATGAAATTAACTGAGAAATTGTCGAAGTATTTCGATCCTATTTATTTAATTTTAATGCAAGACAATTTTGATTTATTTCCCTATGTTTAATTTCACTAGTATCATTTTTGTTCTTCTTGTAGATATGATATTGCAATGAATATCAATGTCCTCAAGTTTGCTAAAAGATGTGCAAATGTGAAATTTCTTGTTCATATATCCACTGGTCAGATTTTTTTTTATATGATACTCATTTTCTAAGTAAATTTAGAATTTTTATTTAATGAGTTCAAGATTTTGTATGTTTGGAAAATGACTTGAATTGTTGTTCATATCATATTAAATACTATAATATAATTTAATACAGTTATCATCAACAAAATCATTAATAAGATTAACCACTAAACTCTTTTCATGACCACATTTTTAAGTTTGCCTAAAAAACATCACCCTTTTTCTTCACCACATTTTTAGTGTGGAATATATCTGTTCTGATTTCAAAGTTATAAATAAATTGAGTTTATAGCCAAATATTAAAATAGTAGTACAAGCAAATTTAGCACTAGATAGCGTTTAATGACCTTTTATTAAACATAAAAATATCATTAAATATGAATAAGTACAAGCAAGGGAGGCAAGATCTTACCATACTAATCCTAATGAAATACCTAACGTCTACTACCTAATAAGCATGAAAAAAATAAGAGCTAGAGAGAAGTAAGTATTTTCTAATCACCACAGAGTTTGTAATACACTCCATGGTGGTATTGCAAATGAGGTGCTTAATTGGAGCAACGATAAAGTTATTTTTGTCTGTTCAAGCCGTGGAAGCAGTCACTGATGCTTACATTTTGTCATGAATTATAGATTCCAGGTGACATGGTGAAGTCAAACATCATCCTTGGATTGGAGAAAATGGGAACAAAATTAAAGTGAAGGAGATTACATTTTTAAGAAGCATGGATAGCTTTCAGGCACATATTTCAAGATATTATGGGACCTTGTTAAAGGTGCGTACCGTTCTAATTTTATCGGATGTCATTGAAGAGATCCCTTGTTAAAGATTTCTTTTCAATATAATGTTTTTACTTCTCTTTTTTTCAACATATGATAACAATAATATAATTTACTCATTTGACTAATTACGAATTCCAGATTCGTGCCACATAGGTAATAAGACCCTTATAAGGCGAAAAGTTTTTTTTATCAAGAATTTCTCTATATATTCGTAGAGTTTGAACGCATTAACCCAATACTTTATTGGTTGTGCAAAGAATCCATTAACAAAAGATCTTATTGATTGTGTGAAGAACCCATTGACAAAATACTTTTCTTTGACCCCCTCCCCCCCTCCCGGGCAGGGAAGAAAACGAAAATAAACTGCAGATGATAGTCGTAATTGATTTTGTTTCGAGGATCAAAGTACATTAGAAAGCTACATATAAGGTGTATATAAATATTAATCTTAATGGTGTGAAGCCTTTAGGAAAAAATTGTGTTAGCTTGAAAAATTAAAGGAATAATTTTGGGAATGTTTTAGCGAAATAACTGGTATCAGAGTCAATGATCTGACAAGACAAGTATGAAATTGGTAGCTAGTATGGGCCCGAGCCTGGCATTACATCTTTGTCCGTCTACAGGCCGGTTTACTTTATCAGTGGCTTGGAGACAAATATACTTGAAAAGAATCCTACGAACTATAATTTGGTGGCTCTAATCATTCAAACGAACGTGGGTGACATACATTTAATCTCAAGATCGGCCCATGAGGTCATATATCATGTAGAATTTAGTTGAGTGAAAGATTGTGTGATGTCCCAACTTAAGATTAGAATTCCCACATCGATAAAATATAGGAGAAATGTAGGGTACTTAAATAAGCAGAGCTTACCATCGTTTAAAATTCTTGTAGGACTAGACCCAGATTAAAGCGAAATATATCACTAGCGAGCTGAGCCGTTAAAAAGGGAGTTAGTTTTATTAGTCTTTTCATATCTCTAGTAAACTATGAGACTTGAATTGTCATTTGGCTAAGTATTATTATAAAGTTATTTCTTGAATAATGTCTTCCGCGTGAGTTAAGTAAGTCAGGTCAAGGGTTCGCTCAAGACCAACAATGGTCATTGGGTGCCGACCAAGTACATGGTATAGGCTCGAGGCGTGACACTTAATCAAATGTTTGAAGTTCAAATATTAGGTTGGAGTCAATGAATTACCCCTCAAAGTAGGATGAATCTATATTAATAAAATATTAAAGAAATAATTATCATCCTTATAAACATTAGATTAAAAGTCCCCAAAAAATAAAGTTTTAACCATATTGATCGAAACATAAACAACAAAATATGTCTTTTAGCCATCAAAGTAGTGTTATCGACTCCGTATAATTTTGAATAAGGGACTTGCCAAGATATCATTTAATCCAAATAATTTGAGCGGCATAAGTTATTTCATTGAACTCCAAGAGATGTGTTTTTATACTTTTATTAACTTATCAAGTCCACAAGTAATTATATAAGATGTATAATATTTAGATCTGTATGTAGAGGCCTTGAATAGGAGAAAAACTCTCGCAATTGATGAATAAAATGTTTGTACCACTTTTTGAAAATATAAATATAGACAATGAAATAATTACATATCTTTTCTAAAGACTTTAGTGATGAACAACTACATATAAATGAAGAATTAATAACAAAATTCATAAACACTTAGAATCAAATCTTTTTCGTTTTAAGATTAAAAAAAGCATTTCATTTCTTCTTTGGATAAACTATTCTTGACAATTTATCGTAGGGTTGTACTTTTGAAAACACTTGTATTATCAACATTAAAAAGTAGATTATTGACGTAATTCACCATTGCGCAAAGTGTGGAAAAATTACCTAATATATATTAATACCGTTAAATAAAATATAGTGGCAATTTCTTATTGAATCTGAATCGTTTACTTATCGTAGAGATAGATGATAAGAGTATTATCTATTTGATAGTGTTGAATAAATATTGCACTAATTATGCGGCAATTATAATTTTACCATGACACAACCAATTAAATAAAATATTATATTATAGAGACTAATATTATTTGGAGCGTCATGATTATTTTATTTTGGATGGTCAAATTAAAATCTATATTTATTGGACTTTATGTAACAACTTAGATATGTTAAATCTTAATGCAATAAATAATTGATATTAACATTCCATAAATTTAAATTAAAAGATTGTTTTTTTAAAAAAAGGAAAAAGATTTTAACTATATCTGTTTAGGTAAGTCATTAACAAGAATTAGATTCTGCAATTTGATTATTTTTTCCATATTTTAGTCAGGCTAATTCAACAACTTACTACTATTTAGTGATAGGGTCTTATCAGACATCTATAAATACAAGTCAAACACTCTTATTTTTTATTCAGAGATAGAAAACTCATATATTCTACTCTTTTATATTTTGTGTGCTAAAATATGTCCGCCACTAGAGATCTTGGTGAAGAAATTAACAGAAAAGAAATTCTAGATAAAAAATTAGCTTCACTGTGTAAGAAAGCATACGATCTATGTGTTCTATGTGATGTAAGGGTCGGAATAGTTTGTTCTATTCCGAAAAAACCCGATGTTTTTTGTTGGCCGTCTTTCACAGAGGCTCAGAATATAGTAACTGATTATATGGCTGATCCAGAACACAAGATAAGTATGCATAACGACCTTCTTCCATCAATAGTGACAGAGCGCGAAGAAGAAATTAGGGAATTAGAGGAAACTGTTGAGAAGATGGAAATGGAGAACCTCTTCAATGAAATTCTCAAGGGAAACAAACTTCTAAATGAAGTAAATGTTGGGGAGGCAAAGGGTTTATTAAACTTAATTGCTGCTAAGAGGGTACAAGTTGATGAAATTGCTGCTAATAACAATGGTGGAGAAGAAAATGTTGGACATCCTTAGAATGTTGATTGACCATTTATTGCTTTTTTTATTTTCCCAATCCTTTGTTTTGTCTTCTTGTTTTTTAATTACATTTCCTAGTTTCATGTTTGTTTATCTTTTCATGTTATTCTCGTCATTTTAGTGATATATGCAAGTTATATTCTATATAAAAAAAATGTAGTTTACTACAAAAAATGCTAAATTGTTTTACATTTCATTTGAATAGGTGTAACTTTTGAAATTTCTTATTCTTTATTTTTAATTTACAGTTATACTAACATATAGAGTAAAATTTCATAAACTGACCTATCAAATCGTTGTTAAAATAACGATAACAGAAAAAAGTATTATTTTTATCATAAAATACATCGATATATATTGTGTAGAAATAACTTAAAGTTGAGTCAGATTATTAATATTAATACAAAAGTCATACAAGTATTATTTCGTCCTAATACTTGTTATCTAGTGAACCTTTTGGTTACAAGAGCAATATTTTCATCTTCAAAATCTTCAGATGCAGTGGTTTAACTTTTTTCTTTTCTTTTACATCTTATCTCTTTCTCTTGGTTCTTTTTCAGTTCATATGTTATTAGATTTCCTATAAGTTCATATTGCTAATTTGTCAAGATCGCGTGTTTCAGTAATTTCTTCAACTTTACTTTCCCATGACTCAGGTAAGACACTCAAGAGTTTCTTACAGCTTTTTCGTTGGGAATTACTTCACCAAGAGAGTAGATCTCATTGGTAATTGTTGTAAACCTGGTGTGCATATCTTGAATAGTTTCTCCATCCATCATTCTTAATAATTCATACTGTCTGTTTAAGTTGTCAATTTTAGATTTCTTGACCTGAGTAGTTCCTTCATGTGCAGTCTGCAAAGTTTCCCAGATTGCTTTAGCATCTTGACAGGAGGAAATTTTATTGTACTCGTCTGGTCCTATACCACAGATCAAGATTTTCTTAGCTTTGGCATTATTTTGTATGGCAAGTTTATCAGCAGCATCCCGTTCCTTTCTATCCTTAGGTATCATTGTTTCTCCATCAGGCCCCTTTTCATAGGAATGGTAGGACCATCTAAGACTACGCTCCAGAGATCGGGATTTTCTCCTATCAGATGATCCATCATGTGATTCTTCCACCATCCATAATATTTTCCATTGAACAGTGGTGGTCGTATTTGAGAAGCTCCTTCTTGGGGGTAGGTGGTGCTGCCATTTTCTTTTCAACATGTTAATCTTTTAACAAAAAGATCCTGCTCTGATACTAATCGAAGAAACCTTACCCCTATATCAAAAATCGGGTTCTTGATTATTTTCCGAAGAAACAAGTTAAATAAAGCAATATACTTTAACTAAAATCTTCCTATCTTAAGGAAGGAAAAACCCAACTATATTTTATTAACTTTTCTTGCTCACTTATAATTTTTGATTAACTCTAATCGAACTCTTCAAATTCACAAGAAGCCAAACCCACTTCTTGCAAACTTACTAACAAATACTCTCTCTATCCACAAGAAGCCAAACCCACTTCTTGTTTAATATCACACAAGCTCACAAACTTACAAAGAAACTCACAAAACTCACAAGCTAACAAAAATACACAAAACTCACAAACGATCTTTGTTGCCTCTCTCTTCTTCTCGCCTTTCTTCACTTTTTCTTCGATTGCAAAGACAAATTTTCTTTGGCTTGATATCTCTATTTATATAGACGCTTCGTCAAATACAAAACCTGTTTGCTGAAATCATCTTTGAGTAGGAAAAGAATTTATCTTCTTTGTTGATTTTCACGAGTGAAAACTCAATCCTTCTAGAAGAATACGCGTAACAAAAACAGAGTTCTTTTTGTACGTGAAAGTAGAATCCTTTTGTGTAAGGATTTTGCCTTTTTATGCACAAGTCTTTATATCCATAAATAAGTTTTTGCTTCACTGATTTCCTTAAATACCCATGTTATTGTTGAACCTTCCAAAACAACTGTAATTAATTATTGTTGAATGCCTTGAATCGGACCCGTTACAAACAGAAAGGACGGAGGTCTCGCTGCCCGGTCAGCGAGTCGGGGGGTCCAGGGGGGCGACGCGCCCCCTGGCCTGGGGGTCCGGGGGGGCGGAGACGCCCCCGGCCCGACGGTATACAATGTTGTTGTATTGGGCCCTTAATTATCTGTCAATTCTGTATGTTGGGCCCAAGCCTGTTAGGGCATAGCTTAGCACTATATATAGACGCTATGGCAAACCCTATTCTGTAATTCTGTTCTTGCCTCTCCATAATAAAACTGCTCTCCCTCTTCCCCGTGGACGTAGCCAATTTATTGGTGAACCACGTAAATCTGTTGTCTTGTTTTTCGCGTTTATATTTTCTCGTATTATCTCAAATTCCGCATAACAATTATTCTGAGTACCTGGTTCTCATGTTTGTCATTATCAAAATACAAATTGGTTTATATAACTCTCATTAGACATTCTTGAAAGAAAAAAAATATATTCTAATGCAATTGAAATGAAAGCTAGAGCCAGGATTTCAAGCTTATTTTATCCCGCATGCATATCATTTCATACATTACAACAAAGAGACATATAGTGACAATAGATTTTTTTCTTAATGTAATTAATTAGTAATATTTATATAGAATATTGATTATAATATATATATATATATATATGTTAATACCGTTAAATATAATATAGTGAGAATTTCTTATTGAATATTCATGCACACAATTTTTTTTTATAAAAATCGCTTAATTTTTATAAAATGACTCCTAAATACCCAAAATATTGTGGATCATGGTGAGGCTACACGTACAATTCCCCCAACTCCTTATGGATGGTATCATTAAGTTTCTTCAAAAAATCGTCTAGAAGTCATATCACCAAATAATCATGGGTTAATACACATGAGAAATTGAAAAAAAATAGTCCAATTCTAATAAAATGGCTCCTAAAAGCCCAAAAATATCACAAATCACGATAAGTCTACACGTACTGCTCCTCTAACTCTATACAGAGAGTCTTGTAAAGTTTCATTTCAAATAAATCGTGTGAAAGTAACTTCATCAAATATTCATGGCTAACTAATAACACAAAAAAAAATTAAAATCTCACATAGCTAATTTCTATAAAATGGCTCCTAAATGACTCAAAATACTGCAGATCATGGTGAGGCTATAAGTAATGCTCCTACAATTCCTTACAGAGGATCTCGTAAAGTTTTTTGAAAAAATACCCGGAAGCCATTTCACTTAATTGTCACGACCCAAAACCGAGCCGCGACTGGCACCCACACTTACCCTCCTATGTGAGCGAACCAACCAATCTAAACCCTAACATTTCAAT
>NC_028647.1:62661652-62662714 GCF_001406875.1 Solanum pennellii | reverse complement strand
AATCCGACCCAGCCTGGGATTACGCAGCCTGTGACGGCCCGTCGTGCTTGCGACGGTCCGTCCTGCTACTTCCGTCACAAAGTTCAGAGACTCAATTTCCTTGAAGAGTCTGTGACGGTCCGTCGTGCCCACGACGGTCCGTCCTGCCATGTCGTCACGAAGTTCAGAGAGTCGATTTCAGTACCCAAATTTCATAATTCTAAGTGTTTTGGAACGAGACCCCCTCGACGGCCCGTCGTGCCCATGACGGTCCGTCGTGGGTTCCGTCGACTCAGACAGTTTTTCCAGAAATAAAATCTGCTGCTTAAAACAACTAAACAGGTCGTTACATTAATATTCATGCGCTAACACACATCAAAAATTTAAAAAATCCGTCTAATTCCTATAAAACAGCTCTAAATGACCAAAAATGTCACGGATAATTGTGAAGCTATATGTACTGCTCCCTCAAATCCATGCGAAGGGTCTCGTAAAGTTTTTTCAAAAACATTGTCTGGAAGTCATTCACCAAATATTTATGGGCGTTAACACACAAAAATCTAAGAAAATATTGACCTAATTCATAGTAAATGGCTCATATGTGCCAAAAAATATCATGGATCATGGTAAGACTACGTACTACGTACTACTCCCCTAATTTCTTACGGATAACCTCGTAAATTATTTTCAAAAAAAAATAATCTGAAATTCATTTCACGAAATATTTATAGGCTAACACACAAAGAAGAATAAAAAAAAAGGAAGAGAATATTGTAACATATAAAAAGAAAATCTAATCATGCGATGTATATGTTGAGACATATAATTTTCATTATTAGTAAATCATTTATTTCCGATCGAATTTGTGGAATCTGACTCACCAAATAAAATAAAATAAAAATATATCAATAAGACATTCTTGAAAGAAAAAAATATATTCTAATACAATTGAAATGAATGCTAGAGCCAGGATTTCAAGCTTATTTTATCCCGCATGCATATCATTTCATACATTCCAACAAAGAGATATATCGTGAAAATAAATTTTTGTAATGTAATTAATTAGTGATATATATATATATA
>NC_028647.1:62636491-62661486 GCF_001406875.1 Solanum pennellii | reverse complement strand
AAACATGTGATATATATATATATATATATATGTATATATATATATATATATATATATATTACCGTTAAATATAATATAGTTAGAATTTCTTATTGAATCTAAATCCAATACTTAGTGTAGAGATAGATTCACACATAATTTAATATGAGTATTATCTATTTGATAGTGTTGAATAAATATTGCACTAATTATGCGGAAATTATAATTTTACCATGACACAACCAATTAAATAAAATATTATATTATATAGACTAGCATTATTTGGAGCGTCATGATTATTTTATTTTGGATGGTAAAATTAAAATCTATATTTATTGAACTTTGTGTAACAACTTAGATATCTAAAATCTTAATGCAATAAATAAATTGATATTGACATTCCATAAACTTAAATTTTTTTTAAAAAAAAAAAAGATTTTGACTATATCTATTTAGGCAAGTCATTAACAAGAATTAGATTTTGCAATTTAATTATTTTTTCTATATTTTAGTCAGGCTAATTCAACAACTTATCATTATTTAATGATGTGGTCTTACCAGACATCTATAAATACAAGTCAAGCACTCTTAATTTTTATTCAGAGATAGAAACTCACTCATATATTCTACTCTTTTATATTTTATGTACTAAAATATGTCTGGAAAGAAGGTGTGTTTGACCACTAGCGATCCTGGTGAAGAAATTAAGAGGAAAAAAATTCTAGATAAAAAATTAGCATCACTGTGTAAGAAAGCATACGATCTATCTGTTCTATGTGATGTAAAGGTCGGAATAGTTTGTTCTATTCCTGAAAACCCTGAGGTTTTTTCTTGGCCGTCTTCCATAGAGGCTCAGAATATAGTAACTGATCATATAGCTTTTCCAAAACACAAGATAACTATGCATAACGACTTTCTTCAATTAAAAATTAAAGAGCGCGAAGAAGAAATTAGGAAATTAGAGGAAACTGTTGAGAAGATGGAAATGGAGAACCTCTTCAATGAAATTCTCAAGGGAAACAAACGCCTCGATGAAGTAAATGTTGCGGAAATAAAGGGTTTGTTAAAGTTAATTGCTGTTAAGAGGGCTCAATTTGAACAAAGGAAGATCCAAGTTAATCAGATTGCTGCAAATAACAATGGTGGAGAAGAAAATGTTGGACATCCTTAGAATGTTGATTGAGCATTTAAATTGTTATTGTCGTCATTTTAGTGATATATGAAAGTTAAATTGTTATTGTCGTCATTTTAGTGATATATGAAAGTTAAATTGTTTTACATTTCCTTTTAAATGGGTGTAACTTCAGAAATTTTCTTATTTTTTTATTGTTAATTTATAATTATACTAACATGTAGAGTAAAATTTCATAATTTGATCTATCAAATCGCTGTTATAATAACGATAACAGAAAAAGCATTATTTTTTTCATAAAATATATTCATAAATGAAATGAAAGTCAGCCAAGATTTCAAGCTTATAAATTCGGATTTTAGTCATTCTATATATTGCTAAATGTGTGTATCCATTTTATATATCTTATAGCGCATACAATACAACAAAGAAACATATAGTGGCAATAGAACCATACTCTAAATAATTGTTCTCATGTCCAAGTTTCACGAACCAAACTAGGGCTTGTAGAAGCTTCTACAATTCGTAAGAGGGTCTCGTGGACTCCAAGTCTTGAAACACCGTGTAAGCTTTCTATGATTGAACAATTTTGCATCGTTTTAAATATGGAGTAAATAGTTATGCTTGTTTTAGTGAAGCTCTGTCAGGAAGTCGAAGTTCTACGAATGACACTATAGACGGTGGAATGTTCCACGAACCATAGAGCCTTTTGTGAAGGGTTGCGGCACTTTTTTTAGGAACTTCCTGCACGTGTTCCAAGGTTATTTTGGTCCTTTTCTAAGCTTTTTAACCCCATTTTAAATCTTTTCGAGCTTTTTAACGGAGTATATCATTCAAGTAACTAGATTTCCTTCAAAATCATCAATCTAAACATTCAAGTATCTAGAAATTCTATCAAAATTCACCTAGGGTTCCTCTTCTCGATCAAGAACCCTAATACTTCCATATCAAAAATTCACCATATGAGCTATGAACTAAAACAAGCTCTACGAGCTTGGTATAGTCGCATTAATACTTATTCCAATACGATAGCTAGGTTTTAAAAAATTTCCTCTTCATTTCTAACAAAATCACCTATATTATAGACTATTAGTATTTGGAGTGTTGTAAATTTTTTTATTTTTGAATGGTTACACATTAAAATCTATATCTATTATACTTTATGTAACAACATACATGTCTAAAATCACAAACATTAATATAACTTACTGATATTAGCCTTCCATAAACTCAACTTCAAGATAGATTAATGTATGCCTTAAAAATCATTAACTCAACAACTTATAATTATTCAATTGTATGGTCTTATCAGACATCTATAAACATAAGCGAAACATTCAGAGATAGAAACTCATACCTCGATTCGATAAAAATGCAAACACAATCACAAATACAAATACAAACAGAGGTTCTAAAAAAAAAGTTGCAACAAAAACAAAACGAAAAACAGAGAGAGTGAATTAGGGCAGAGGAGGTGCATCTTCGGTCTTAGAGCCATCGACTTCATTTCTGGTTAAAGCCTGCTCCACGGCTTCTCTTGCAGAATTAGCAGCAGCTTCAGCTTCACTGATAGCCAACGGGAGATCAAGCCCGTCTTGAATTTCATGAAGGGTGTTCACTCGGGTTTTTAGGGCCACCCAATTCCTGTCCAGTTCAGCTTCATACTTATCAGTGTTGCGTCTCACCTGCAATGCGTTTAGCTTGGCTTCAACTCGAGCTCTGTCTATTGCATCCTTATGACGTTGCTCATGAACCAATGTCAAATCAGCCTCTAACTTAGCCACCTTTTCTTGCAAGGTATGGTGCGTGGAGTTAAGAATAGCGAATCTGTCCTTCCTTAAGGAGATTTCCCTGAGTAGATTCTTGTTTGATTTGGTTAGAACGTACAATTCAACTTCCTTCTCCTCTTTCCGCCGTTTAACCTCTTGAACCTTTTGGTTCAAAGAAGTTATCGTAACCTTTAGAATCTCATTGTTAGTCTGGAGCCCTTCATTCTTTGACCGAAGCTCACTTGCCACACCCTGGAGCTCAACATTCTTTGACTTGAGCTTACTTGCCTCGGCCTTGAGTTTTCTATTCATTGTCCGGAGCTCATTTGCCTCAGCCTGGAGCCTTGCATTCTTTGAGTGGACTTGACTATATGATGCAGGGTCCGAAGGCTTGAGGAATGTAGTTGACTCTACTAAGGCTGCCTTCACCTCGGGCATTGTACCCCTCTTATCAAGACTTTGGAGAAAACGCGAACTTATCATTTCTGGAACCCTTCTCTTTTTTATTGAGACAGGTGTTTCAGAATTGGGAGCCCCACGTTTTTGATTTTCTACAACCCTCATCATCATACTTTGAATGTTACTAGCAGCGGCCCCACATGAAGGTGGCAACGCAATGGGACCTACAAGAATTTTTCCAAAAATAAAATATAAGACATCGGAAATATAAAACAAACAAAACAATAGACAAGACAGTTACCGCGGTTTTTGCCCTTGGATGGAGGTGTAGACACTTCCTCCATAGGTTTGTCTATAGGGGCTTTTCCTACTCGACGTTGTAGCTGAACAATTTCCTTTTTACCCCTCTCCGCATTGGGAGGAGGGGGTTGTGAGCTGTTCGTCAAGGATAGGAAAGATAAAATGTCAGAAAAAACACATATTTCGTTTTCATTGCTAATGAAAGAAATCAAGTATATTGTATCGAATCAACCTTGGTACACTCATGGTTCCTTGTGACATGTTTTCCATGTCATTTTCTTGTAACATGTCGTAGCGCGAAAACCAATTTCTTGGAGCCTAATCGAATAAATGTACAAAAAAAAATAGCTTATAATTATATTTATTTTGATTTACAAAAAAATATTTGAAAATGTAACAATTTATATGCATCAATTATTTAAAGAAAAAAAAAGTAATAAATTACCATAAGAGCTTTGAGAAGATCATTGGATGACTTAGTTTCACTAAGAGGGGAAGTAGAATCATTTGATGACATTTTTTCAATCAAATCCTGTAAAATAAATTGAAGAATTATAAAATAGACAAAAAGATTATATAAAAGTCATGTAATTTAATTATTATTGTGATTGTGAAAACATACAAGTTTGTATTATATAGCAAAATATATAATTAACATATATTAAAGTCTAGAATATTAAAAAATATAAACAAGCAAAAAAAAAAACTACAGAAGATATTAATATGAAGGTTCAGTACATTTTTTTTTGTATATATCTATGTTACTACATGTTGTTAATGGCATTAAAGATTTGTGTCAAGAAAATCTATGTTGGATCATTGTAATTAGTTGAAAAATTCAAAACAATCATTTAATTGAAATTAAGAATTCAACTTTTAATTATGTAATAAATGTTTTGATACATATAATTTTTCTAGTAAAAAATCATTAATTCTAAGTGAGACATTATATTGTTTTTATTTATAGTAGTCTAAAAATGTAGTTGGCATTCAACTCTTGCTTATTCATTTAAAAATAATTGTCTAATTTGAAACCCCCCACCCTCCACCCCAAAAAAAATTAATAAGGGAAAAATGATAAATTTTAAAATCTTTAGGTAATTGAATTGTGACATTATTATTTATTCAAAAAGATGTATATTTAAAGATTTGCTACAATAGAATATATTCAAGTAAAATTAATTTAGAATTGTTAAACACAGTTTATATGGGTAAAATTATTTTATTTAAAATCTAAAAATGAATAAATAAATAAATACAAATGTATGAAACAAAAATAAAGAAAATAATCCTAATTTCTTTAGGTTATCTTTGAAAGTGATTTAACTTTTTTTCTTTTGATACAAGAAATTAACTTTTAAGAGTCTTAACAATTCAATTTTTTAAATTTATGATATCTCAAAATTTAAATCTATTACCATTTATGATTAAATTTTAATGTTTTTTCCTTTTTCACTCTATTTGTTGCGATATAAAATTTATATTATAAAATCTAAAGAGAGAAAAAAACGAATGTATGTCTATAGACTTGTTAATTAGGACTCACAGAATAATTTGTTAAAAAAATGAAGAATTACAAGAAAAAATCAAGCGAGAGTATATATGAGAAACGAAACATAAAAAGAGAGAAAAGTACCTTTTGAGATATCTGGAAAAATAAATAACAAAAAATTAAATCTATACCATTTATAAATAAATGTTGATGTTTTTTTTTCTTTTTAAGTACTGTATATATCGCGATATAAAATTTAAATTATATAATCTAAAGAAAAAAACGAATGTAGATCTATAAACTTGTTAATTAGGACTCACAGGATAATTCATAAAAAAAATGAAGAATTAAAAGAGAAAAATCATGCTAGAATATATATGAAGAAATGAAACATAAAAGAGAAGAAAGTACCTTCTATGAGTCTTGAGATTTGTGGAAAAATAAAGAACAAATTTTTTACATTTATAGGATTTTATAAAATTCAATGAGAAAAAAAATGGTCAATCAAGTTACATCTTTATTTAATTTCTAATTATATTTATTATGACAGTAAGAAAAGGGTAAGGACAAAAAATACTAATTTAAATGATTTGAAAATTATTTTTTCTTGGCAACTTCTTAAATAGTTCCAGATCACACCTCAAATATATGTTTTAAATAAATAACTTGTTTAATTTAGGAAAAAGTATAAATATATTTCAAATCAAGTTAAACAGTTATAGAAATTAACTAAATGTAATCCCATAATATACACTATAAATTGAAACTAAATTTTTTACCATAGTTTTAATAGTTGAAGAGATTGTAATACTTTTATGAATAAGGACAATTTAACAAAATATTATAAATTATACAGAATACGTCGAAATAAAACTTCAAGGGCTGTAATATAATAATTTTTTTTTTGAAAAAAAAACTAAAAAATAAAAGTTAAATGTCATTAGTACTCTTCTTATGAACAAAATTATCCAAACTTCAACTTGCTAATAGTTGTGCTTAGTCTCCTCTTGAAAAACTAAATTAAAATTATCCCAACAAAAAAAATTATCTTGAGTTAACTTTAGAGAATTTTAAATATGGTATAATACATAAATGTGCCCTTTAACTTGGCTTCAAATCACATTTATGTCCTTCAATTTTGAATGTGCACAAATAGACACTTAAATTTGTATAAAGTTGAACAAATAAATACATATATCCTACATGTCATTTTTTTTCCACGTGTATTGTGTCACGTAGGACTTATGTGTTTATTTATTTAAAAGTTGGATAGTTAAAGTGTCTGTTTGTGCATTATGAAAGTTGGAGGTCAGAGTTAAAATTTGAAGCCAAGTTTAAGGTTCAATATATGTATTATGCCTTTGAATATTGTGTCGTAATGTATTTCATTCAAAGTTTAAAGCGATAACAATATACTTAGTGCAATTTTATAAAATGAAATTCTGGAGAGGATAAAAGATGCACAATTTCTTAAAATTTTCTTGTTGTTCATTTTGTAATATGGAGAAAATCAGATATGACATATATACTAATCAAAAGAAACTTCCATTCAGTGAGTATATTTAAGTACAGATTACTTGTGATGACATTTTTTAGGCTTATCTACACTAGATACCAATAATACATATAAATAAAATAAAAAACTACAACTTCTATACAAGTTCATAGAGAAGATAAAGAATGATCCTTACAGAAAGTATGAAGTTTATTGATTTTAAAACATAAACTTTTTTTTTTTTATCGAGGCTCTCGATAGATTATTTATACATATTAAGTGAATTTCTCCGCCCTTGTGGCTCTAAGCACGCCTGTATTCATCTCCGCAGTCGCCAATAACTTTTTGAAGATCTCTGCCCTTGTTTGTAACTTGTAGGATGTTGCTAATGTCTTCTTCATCAAGAACAAGAGAAAACACAGCATTGGCATCTTTAATGTGTTGCGATAGACCGAGCCGAACACCTATCATTGATCCTGCCACAGCTGGCTGCAGTTGTGTGCAACAGTTTTTGTCAAAATGAAACAGATTGACATGCATCCTTTTCGAGTTTAAGTTATATACACCGTTAGTGTAAAGTATATTTTTAGGCTATCAGGCCATCCTAGTTTGCATTGACGGTGTATATAACTTAAACTAATTGTTCTCGTTCAGTACGCGAGAAAATGATGAAAACTGGAAAATACCTGATCCAGTATGAATCTCACAGCAACTGTTGGAATGGAGACTCCATGTTTGTTGGCAACAGTTTTCAGTGTCCTGAGCAACTCTTGAAAGAGGCTCCACCCTCCCCAAGCATCAACCATCTGCAATTGTTTTTTCGAAACACAGTAAATTTGTTGATTCAAATACCTCATATAATACAATACGGAACTATATCTTGCATTTCTAATGCCAATGAAACACGAAGGCACATAATACAGTTTGCTAAGCTGTGGTTCCCCAAATATAGGTGGATCTAGGATTTGAAGGTTATGAGTAATGAAGTTTCTATGTTGGCATAACACATTCAAACATTAAAGCGGAAAGTAGTTTTTCCAGGGTAATTATTACCCTTTTGTACTTCTGTAGTGAAGGAGTGTTCAATGCAGGGCCAGCAAAAGGTATCGTTAAGTTGGTATCGAGGAATTTTTCAGATAATAACCCTCCCATTACTGTTCCATACCTGCATTCAAACAAAATTTAGTAATACACCAGAGTCATGTTACTAGACAATCACATTAACCGATTAAATATAAATCATGTATCGTTCTAAGAGAGAGAGAGACGTTATAAGTTTGACTCCTGTAAGCTGACAAAGCTCAGCCATTTTCTGTTGAGGACGCATGTCAACAATTGAATGTTGTACCTGCAGAAATGAATCCTTTTACTTCAAAGCTGAAAATACGAAGTAAAGGGCAGAACAATGAGAACTGCCTAGAACTCGATACCTGATTGCTAACAACCGGAATCCCATTTTCCAGAATGATCCTTAATCTCTCGGTGTCAAAATTAGTCAGAGCAATGGTCTTAATCTTGCCTGCATGTAAGCTGTGTCAGTATGTAGCCTATCGACAACTCTGAGATGAAAGCTCCAAGACAGAAATAAACAACTAACCTTCTCCTTTGAGATCCGTGAGGTGCTTTAGTGCGTCTAAGTATCCAGGATTAGAGTAGTCCCACCTGGTTTTCAAGCAGAACAACAAAGAGTAAGAGAAACTAGCAGTTTTGATTCCTAATTATTTCAGTAGATGACCGTAAGGACTATGATGCAGCCTGGATTAGTGCAATAAGAAAAAAAATTCTTCTCGGATCCCAAGGGCCAAAATTTGTCTGATATGACTTGTGAGACAGTTCAACTTGAAGTTCATAAAGGTAAAGATTGCGATATACTACATATTCAAGGAGTGGAACTTAACATGGTGAAGCAATTTTGTCCACTTAAAGGATAACATTTCAGAAGGAAACATGAAAACTCATTTCTCAAGGTATTGCTCAAATGCTTCATCTCAAAAAATTGAAAACCTAAAGGAAACAAAATTCCATTACAAAATTATTTTGTATTGTACTCCCGTAAGAGTAGAACAAGATAACTGTTTCTTGACCTATTGACTTGTGCTACTTACAGTAAGCTCTTTTTGTGCTAAACCACTTTAAATCCCAAGATGATAAGAAGAGCTGTAACACACTTTGTGTTATTTCATATCTAAACATCAGATGAACCGTCTTTATTAATTTATCACTGCCATTTCCTAACACGTGAACAATGACATATTAACAAAGACTAGAGATGATTATTACCAATGAAATTGAAGCATGTCCAAGGCTGCGACATCCATCCTTCTTCTTGAAACATCAATGCTCTCACTGACAAAACTGCGTGTCATCTTGACTGGTGGTGGCACCCATTTGGTAAGACTGCAGGGAAATCAGAAGAATCACTTTACGGGTTGAATTCCTCCCTCAAGCTCAAAAAAATTCTATGTTACTACTAGAAACATGCCTTTGTTACTCACCCTCTCACAGTTTCTAGAAGTTCTGGTGGGCGCTCTCTACGTACTCTATTAATGAAGATGCCATAAAGATCTTCAGCAGGTCCATCTGCAAGACCAACAATGATAAGAAAACTTCTACTTACAAGCATTGAGTCTTTGTTATCCAACTCAAACACTTCTCTATTCCTACAAAATAAGTTCCGTTTGCATGTATCAACAAAACTAGATCGATTAATATAATACAAGTCACGCGCCACAGAGAAAACATCCCACCAGCATGAAATTACGACATAAACAAGAAGATTAATGTTTACATATATCAGCCAAGTCAAAAGTGTTAAGTCCAGCATCAGCATATTGAAGCATAGCATCAACTGCACTGTCTCGTTCAATTCTTCCCCATCCACCACTAGTCTGCCACATCCCATTGACAACTCTACATATATCCAGTGAATCTTTCCCATTCTTAACTATAGCCCGTTGCTTATCTTCACTTAACAAGCACTGGAACGGCCTTGGCGTTAATGTTCTTGCTTCATTTGCTCTAAAAGACGTAATCTTGATAGAGTTCAACGAGAACTGACGAAAACTGTTGTTCAAGAGCTCTACCATTCTTGATCAATAAAATAGTTTAAAGGGTAGTTGAAGAACCATCCACTAAAATGACAACCAAAATATGACTAGTCCACTACTTCATTTGAAATAAGGCTTCTCTTAAAGCTCCTTATCCATTATCTGTCAAAATGAACCTTGTTGGCAAGAGAGGACCATAAATGCAAACACAACAACATATGTAGTACGAAACTGAAAATTCTCAAAAGTAAAGGGGGTTAAATAGAGAAAATCCAAAAAATAACAGATATATGCAGACGTGTCCAAACATAACACACAAGAAACTCTCAAACGTTTACAAAGCGGCGGAATCAAAAATTTTATTAACTTTTCTTTTGAAATATTAAAAGTAGGTAAAATAAAATTTTAACGAATTCAAAATTCAAATCATACGATACTCATGCTCCCTTCATTTCAATTTATTTTAACTTTGACACAAATGTTATGCTAAAAATATGTTAATAGTTGGTAATCATAATCAAATTAAATGAAAAATTAAAACTAAATAAAAATAAAACTAAATAATTAGTTAAATAAAATATGAAAAATAACTTTTCTATAAACTAATTCATACAGTGGTCAGCCATGTCGAAAGTAGAAAGCCCAGCGTCTGCATAATTAAGCATAGCTTCAACGGCGTCGTTTCGATCGATTCTTCCCCATCCACCACTAGTTTGCCACATCCCGTTCAATACTCTGCATATTTCCAGCTTATCGTCGCCGTTCTTCAGCAATTCCCGCCGGTTTTCTTTCGCCGTCGTCGCTACCTCCGCCGCCGGTGACGGCGAGCAACACTTAATCGGAATCACACATTTTCTCTTACTCCTGATACTTCTACAGCTGCTAGCGTAGCTTAAAGGTGTGAATTTTTGGAGATTGAAGAATGCTTGTTGGGTAGAAACGGCAGTTGACCCCATTTTTGCTCTCCGGTTGGAGTTTCTACTGAGCTTTGAATTGAACCTTTCGTTTATCAGCTGAAGGTTCTGGATGAATTCTTGTGTAATGACGATTATGACCCTACTATATGTTGAAAGTCGAGATTAAAACTCAAAAACATATTTAAATTATTAGTCCATCATTTAAAAGAAATATTTGATATTATTTGACATGAAATTTAAGAAAAAAATAAATTTTTAAATTAAATTTAAGTGAAATGTATAAAATTATCTATTTAATTAAAATTTTGTTTTTCTTTATAATACAAATGATTTTTTAGTGAAAATTAAATATTATAGTAATTTTTCATATATGTTTATTTTAATTAAAAATATATATTGTATTAATTTTGTGGTGTATGCGCTGGTGTAGTTAAATTACTAAATATTATTATTACATAGAAAAAAGCAATTTAAAAAAAAAAGTGAAATCTAATTTGCAAAGTGAAAAGGAAAGAGAAAACTATCTTTAACGCTGATAGAAAAAAAAAAAGAAACTTACATAAATCTATAAAAACAAAATATTATCATTTAGAGCAATAATATTTCTTTTTTATTTGATCACTTTTAATTTTTATATAATATAAGTTTAATTCATATTATAAAGAATAATTTTTTATTCATATATAATACAAATTTTAATGATAAACGATTCATTTATTACACATTTGATTCACTTATATTATAATATGTCAAATTTTTACCAAACAAACATAATATATTTAAAAAATAACTATAATTCATATATATTGCATACATAATTCACTTTTAATACACATGACAGATTTAACATAGTATTGCTATAAATGGTAATAAATAAAAAATATTATTAAAATCAGTAATTATTTATTAAAATATATCAATTTATATAATTTTTTCAAAAAAATATTAAAAAAGTGAAAAAGTAAGAGAGAGAAAATTATATATATATATTATTAGTAAAGTATTAAATTTTATAAAATTTTGCAAGTCAAATACTTAATTAAATATATAAAATTGATGTTAAAATACCATTCACATTAGTACAAATATTTATACATAAAAAGGTCTACAATCTAAATTCTATCTATAATGAAGGTTTAGCACATTCCTTATATTTTCATCAATTTGGTTGTGTTTTTCTGAATCAGGTAATTTATATTTCTCTCTTCTCACCCTTTTGAGTTTCTTGCTTAATGAAGAACTTAGATTAATGAATCTTGAACTGAAATGCAGAATTTTTATAGCTTAAAAGTGTATTGACAGAGCTTGTTAACGATAAATTCCATGTATTGGGGTGGTAGTTTAGCTTCTTGAATGCTGAGTGTTTAGGATAACTTCATGTCCGCGAACTGTTTGACAATATGCTTCACTGAATAAATTACTTATTGAAATCTTTTTTTATAGAAAACGACCCCTTATGCTCCATTCACTTTGGATGTCGCACCCATGTTGGAATCTCCATAAAATACGCTACTTTTGGAGAATTCGACATGGACCCATTGATATTTTATGTTCGAGCAACGTTAAGGTACTTGTGGGGTTTGCATTGGATATGTTGTTGTTGACATTTGTGTGGGAGTTGTCTAAAGTTTGAAAATGGTGTGAAGTGTTTTTCATTTCAGTTGATTATCTGTATGATAATGTTTTAATTGATTTGGATTGTGCTTCAGTGGTTAATCTCTTTGTTGGCTGCTGGTTCCTTAACTCTATAAATTTAGAAGGCTATAATTTTTGTTTGGATGAGAATGAGCTGTGGCAATTGAAGTTTGTTCGAATTTGCGGATAATGGTACCAAATAGGAGATTACACTTACACAATGGAAAAACAAAAGATCTTTCTTTCCTACTCTCATAACTTACTTTTGGTTTGTTTTGTAACAAAGTGCAGCAGTCTGTTGCATAACCTTTTTTTTGGCCAAACACAAGAAATACAGTCGCCCACGTACCAAAGTACCCTGTGCATCTGTATTGACTTGGGATCTTGAAGAAACTCATTGAGGGTCTGTGAAAAATCACTTCTTTGGTGCATAGAATTGAACATCTGCTTGGCCATAGCAAAAGGAGGACACCATGGATGGTAACTCAAAACTCTTTGCATATTATTTCTCTCTTCAATGATTTCTTTTTTTAATTTTCCCCTTTCCCCAAGCTTTCATTTTGATTTTCTTGAACCTAGAGAAATGTTTATTATTCAGTAAAGTAGAAATATTACCATGGTTTTCTTGTGTCAATTGTCATTGGCAGATTACTCATGTGTTCAGAAATATTGGCTGGAATGGTATTACGAAAACTCATTCTTGCATTTGGTGGTGTGATATTGTGTTTTTCATTTGTACTAACATAAATTTATTAAAGTTATTTTCTTGCTTAAATCCAATGTTTTAAATAGCACACTCCAGGCGGGCTTAAGCCCTGGAGCTTCGTGCAACATGTTGAGATATAACATAATTAAGTAATTAAAAGTTATATTCTCTCTAACAATGTCTCTAAGCTTTTAGATAGAGATGGCCACACACTTCTATACGGTATGCACCTCTACATGGTATGGGATGATCATACAGTTCTACACAACATAAGTTGGTGCTTGACCTCAACTAAGCTTTGGTGCAAGAACCAAGGCATTAAGCGCCTCAATGCAAGGGGCTATTCTGTAAAGAGGGAAGCTCTAAAGATAACTATTACGTGAAAAATAATCAAATAATTGTTAATGATATAGTATAAATGGAGGTACTGGGGTCAGGGTCTGAACTATAGGAAATTAGAGATCTATAATAACAAAATTACAAAACTACACAGTGCTGTTAATTAGAAGTAAGCTTTTGTCTTGTATTTGGGTTCATAATTTAAAATGATGTTTAAATTTAATTGACACTATTTTTACTTCACATTTCACTTAATTACAAATAAGTCAATTTCTTTGTCCATATGTATTTTTATTTTTTTTTGCATAACATATAGTTTTAAAATCTTAGCATTTTTTTCTGTTTGTGCCTTTGGAAATACCGTTTGAATGAAAGAAAAGAACAGACATAAATAAAGGACCTTTTTAAAGAACTGCCGCCTCAGCTTCTGAGACTCAACATTACTTGCACTTCTGCATTTGGTTAATTATATTGTGAAAGAGGCAGTGCAAAGGATTCAACAGTTTGACTTATGCTTGATATTTTGTTATGTTTTGTCTTTTAGTTGATTCACAGCAGACTATGGAGGAAACCATCCTGGTGGGTGATGATCTGATGATGGGCCCTCCATCACCGGTCATTCCACCTGAGATAGCGTCTCATGTGCTCGAAGGTGTTGATCTCTGTGACGGAATCTTGAGAAATCTGTTCCTCTGTATGTCTTATTTTCCTCAATGATCCTTCTCGACTCATGTGGTTTAAAATACTCATCAAGTCAAGGTTTTTCTGATTTAGGCTTACAAATCAATGATATCGAGCCATTCTGTCAGGATGAGATTGCTTTATATCGGCAATGTGCAGAGAGAAGGGTGAGAATGATTATAAAGGAGTTAATCTTTTAACATGTTTGCTCATATAAACTTGATTTTCATGTATTTAAATGGGGTTTTTGGTTGCTTGAAGAAGTAACTTTGTTATGTATAGAGATTCTTATGCTAGTAAGAAACATAGAAAATTTCTAGTACATTTTTTTTCTTTTATATAATGTTTTCTTGAGATGAATTTAAATGGGTAACATGCTCAGTGAGTAACATATAGCCAACTTCGATTTTCTTGGGATTGAAGCATAGCTGTTGTTAATCTGAAGTTGTCATCTGTAGGATAAGGAGCTCAGACGACGCCTTCAAGATAGTGAACAGAAATTAGGGATGTCAATGCCTCTAGATCAAGCAAAGGAAAGAGCCACTCAACTAGAATCAGAAGTCACATCACTGGAGAGGTTTGTTAGAGTCAAAGTTAGTAATGATATTACTGATTCTGTCTTTTCCTTGGCAATGACTCATTAAGTATTTAGTCAGCTGAAATTTACAGGCTATCTTTGAGCATCAATGCAGCTCCTATGCATGAAATTGCCACTATCATGTTCGCAGTTTATTTATAGTAGTTGCATTCTAGTGAAACAAAAATAACATACTTTACTTATTCAT
Organism: Solanum pennellii; assembly: GCF_001406875.1. Classification (NCBI taxonomy): domain Eukaryota; kingdom Viridiplantae; phylum Streptophyta; class Magnoliopsida; order Solanales; family Solanaceae; genus Solanum; species Solanum pennellii. Next base: position 62,646,810 of record NC_028647.1, on the reverse strand, counting down.
TATGTTCGAAACAGCCTCCCTACCTGTCAAGGTAAGGTAAGGTCCCCGCACACACTACCCAGTGTAATCCAACAAGTGGGAACTAGGGAGGGTAGTGTTGGGAAAAAGCATACAATATTGGAATTCTAGTCTGTGGATACATAACTGCTCCTATTTAACATTTTTGTCAGATTTGACATATTTGATGGTATCATTTCACCTTAAAGGTAGTTGGCGATCCCACACTCATCAAAAGAAATTTCTAATGTCTGATAAGTCGATCAAGTCCTCTACTCCGCTGCTGCCCCTTCTCTGTTTGCACCATCTATGTAGTATATACAATAAGTATGTTCTCTAAATATCTCCTTTTCATTCTAGGCACTTAATTTTGGCAAGTGGAGTTGAAGGTATGGAAGGTTTTCGGCAACGATGGAGTCTACATGGTCGCGTAACTGATACCAAGTATGATAACTGATTTTTATGGTACTTATTTAGATTTTGTGAATCTGTAAATACTGTTCTATTTTCTTAAAGTAACTCTAAGCATGCCATTATTTGCGCTATATAACTATAACGGAGCGGAACCATAAATTTGACAGTCGTATGCTTTCAATTTAGTGGATCACAATCTGTCATGTCAAATAGCTAGACATTCTATCTCAATTTTTCAGTGAGAATCCTATATGCGATGGATTATTTTGAGCATCAACCATGGTAGTGTATCTTATTTTGCCAATTGAAGGTGCAGCTTTAACTTTGATTAACAATGAGATATGCATAAGCTGAATTTGGTTGGTAAGAGACTAAGAGATGAATCTATATTAAACTTGAACCTAGGTTGTTGAACAAAATCAGAGCCAGTAGGTCTTGGCAAAGTAGAGTTAAGCTGTAGTGTTTTTCACTCCGGTTCTTGAGGTTGATAACTATGCATATCCTACTTCCTAGTGTCAAAGATTTTGTTTGATTTTAATCCTCATGCAGGAGGAGGCTGGAGGCCCTGAAGGGGGGAATGGAGAACAGAAAGAAGGATGAGCCAGCTGAAAATATCTCTGCCAAGAAAAACTGGTCCTTCTGGTGGAAACAATAGTTACTCCTCCCTCACCATCCAACAAATTGTTACACTTTTATTGCCATTGTTGGTTTCGTTTTACACAGGTGAATCCAGGATTTGAAGTTTTAGGGTTCCTACAGCAACCGCATGTTAGTATACAATAATATTTGGGTTCACAGTTAAAGATAAATATAGATATTCAGTGAGTTTCTTGATATGTACGTGTTCTGTGCAAAAATATTTGGATTCATGTGAACTCATGTTATATGTTTGAAGTTGTGTTCTTAGTAGAGTTGTATTTCTAGTACCACAAAACATCAGTATCCCCTCTTTTCCTGGTTTGATGGTGTTCATTCTTCCAGTTATGTTAAATGAATGACACTATCTACTTAGTGACCAAAACTATGTTTTTTGTTATTTACTGAAACACAGCAACAATAAGTCAAAAGTACGATGTTTTCAGACATGAAAGCTTACAGACTTTCTCAAATGCAGTGGAACGATAACGAATCAATTCCAAGTAATATAATGTCATTACAAGTCAAAATTGTGACAAGATAACTAGTCCACTGTACTGTAATCTTGTATGAGACAGGGTTACAACTAGAGGTTTAGAGTCTAGTAGTGCATGAAGAAATAGATTAGTGAGTCGTTCCATAAACTATATATAGAATAGAGCCACATGAGTATGGAAATCTCATGAATTGTTTGGTTTGATTTCAACTTACACCTAATTTTAACAACCAACAAGGTCTGATACAGTTAGGTTCATCGTCGTTTACTAATCAAAAAGTAAAAGAAAGATGACTATGTACATTTTCACTGTTCTTGCAATATGAACATCATACAGCTCAACTCTTGTAGCATAAATTAAAAAAAAAGACGAATATTTCTAGTGCATGATACAGAAAATCTTGTTAAGATGTTGAATTGGTGGCCACATATTAGTAATTATTATCTGCATGCTTTCTGTATATAGCAATCAGTTCCCCACCAAACCACTAAATCTGGAACTAAGGATGGGTATACCGATGCAATACGAATCTTTTTTTTTCCTCTCCGAAGAAAGGGTGCAGTTGTATAGATAACTGGCACTCCTCGAGGGCGTAAGCCCATGCAGAGAGCTGAATTTCTAAAACAGATCAGCTCTCATTTCAAAGACTCCTCGAATACCTGGACGTAATTGTGTGTCAATAAAAAGTAAATCTTTGTTTTGGACGCCATGACGCAGCCTTGCACCTCGCAGAGCAGCCAGTGAATGTTAAGTGCTCAAACGATTTGTCAATGATAATGAGGTGAACTTATCTGATACTTGTAGTTATCTGGCTTCCAAAATCCAAGAAGTACATTCTTCGAGCAATTGGAACTTTTGATTTACGGCAATGTTCAAGAAGACTTGCATTTTATTGCGGAAATCTGAGACATCTTCCTTGCAGATAAATGATCCGGCACAAGCACAGTGATCTGATAAATGTGCAGCTTTAACCTGGTGACATTTTAGGCATACTAGATCCTGAAGGTGGTATAGCCTCTCTCTCTGTCGAACAATTTGAACAAGAGCATTTTCCATTGTTTCACGATCATAAGGTTGCCCACACTGGGGCACAGCACAACGCCACTCCTGAGAAATCAAAGCTCTGTCTCGACACAAGTCAAGGTCTCTGCAGTCATTGCAGTAACTGAAAGCAACAGATCATGGAAATTAGAAAGCAACTAATACCCTGGGAAGACAAAACCCAGCAGTGGCAGATACTCCCACCTGCTCATGTTTCAGGTTAAAGTAACTCCTATTTCCTCTACATTTACCTGCAAATGACATTTGGAAGGGTATATGATACAGAAAGACTACGAAATTCTGCCTCCGGAGCGAATTCCCTCACACGAACAAGTTTTAATAAATTTTTCCTCATGATCTGCATGATAAAAAGCAATAAACTAGTTAATGGTAAGCTGCAATTAAATGTTATTGTTGCAGAAGAATCAAACTGGTGAAATCCAACTTATCTTTAGCCATTAATAGACTGTCACACGCTACTTTAAAACACCACATTTCAATAGGTATCACTAAATAATTTTGCATAACGTGTTATGTGGAGCCTTCATGAAACTTATTGGATGGGAGAATGAGACTAAGCAATCGATGTACGTGTGGTTAAAATACAGAAACCGGAGTCCCCATGTACGCTAGACTAGACTTTCAGTGCCGGATGGAAAAAATCGATGTCAATAGGTTTTACTAATGCATATTTTGTTCATAGTAAGGGAAGCTAGAAAAACATTTAATACCAGAACTTCATGCTGCACATTCTGGTCAAGGGCCAAAACTGCACAGACATGCTTAATGAACTCTAAAGCTGGATCCCCCTTTTGGACATGGCTAATAGATTGTGAGTTTGCATCTGGTGTCTCCTGGATCTTCTGAGAGTTGTCCATCGCTTTCATTTGAAGATTAGGGTCACAAACAATTTTCAGAAGTTTGTCAGTGAAGTAAGTTCCAATCTGCAGGCAGAATTTTCTAAAAAGTTGAGTTCTCACACATTAAAGAACTCAGCACAAAATTAACGAAGACAAGGGATGCCTATGAATGAGTCCTAGCAGATACCTTCTTCTTTAGATCTTCTGCCATTTGCAAATCAAATGTTTCAGCATGTGCAGCAGTGATTGATGGTGTACATAAATCACCATCGCTAGTAGATGCTCGATGTGTAGCTTGTTCTTGTGCATATTTCCATGGACCATACATAAACTCCGAAACAATCAAAATGAAGTGATCCTACATGAAAGACCAGCATAGATTAATAAGGTAGAATATTTTATCAAGGAGACCGAGGATCAACTGCATTCTGTTGCAATAAACCATATTCGGGGTGTCCACTTGTATCTTGTTGCACCTTCATTCACATAATAAAAGCAATGTTCCTGTACGGTTTCTAGCTGGGGAAATACCTGAGTTGCCTTCGGTAAATTTTCTGCAATGTTCCAGCTTGACACGATATCAACTTGAGATTCACCACAAACACTTTCTTCACCTGGTTCTGAGTTAACTTCTAAAGGTTCATCACTATGTCTAGCTTGAATTCCGCCATAATTGTACTATCATAAAAGGAAAATTGTAAGATGGAACTTTAATAAATGAAGATAAAAAGAACATATCTGTTGTCAGAATCATCAAACGAAAGTTAGCTTACGAACTCTTTACCCAGAATAATGGAATATCCCATGAAGCAAGCAGCACCCAATTTTTTTCTATCCTATTTACAAATGAATTTTACCTACTGATATGATGCATTGCAATTTCATTTAGATGATCATATCTAAAAATCACTTGGGTGGCAAAGGCAATAGAAATCATCTCCCAGTACAAAGAAAGCTAGCTAGGGCATTGATAGCATGAAAATACAGCCAAGATTTCGTGGGCAACATATTCATCACCGTGAACTCAAAACAGGGTCAAGTAAATTAATGATTCGAAGAAAATGTGAACCATTAGGATACAGATAGAGACTCAAACAGATCAGCTCCTATCTAAAATTCTCAATGCATGTATTCGCATTGACTTAAACATAACAAAAGGATCTTTTGTGATTTTAAATGCATAAATCTGTTTCTTGGAGAAATGAAGGAAAAGACGGAACACGAAGCTAAAATGTTAATAACAAGAAACAAATCAAGTCAACTACCACAGCTAACCTGATCCATGAAAAGCAATGAGTGCCAAAACTGCAACGGCTCAAGTTCAATCCACTCAAACAATTCTCTGCAGATATATAAGAGTAAGGGAAGAAAGATCCCAAAAAAGTTAATATACATACATACATACATATATATATATATATATATATATATACACATGTATGTCTGTAAACAACTTTTGATTCAAGAGACTAACCTTGATTGTACATTTTTAATAACATTATCACAGTAGGCTTTGGCAGCAAAAATATCTGACTTCCCAGTGTCAATAATGATTTTTGAGAAGTCGGCAAACACAATAGCAGCACCCAATTTTCGGAGTTCAGCCACAAGCAATGCAAACATCTTTTGCATAACCTGCCAATTGTAAAAATATTAAAGCATCAGTTTTGATGAATGTAAGAAGAAATGGAGAAACCACGTGTGAATGAATTAGCATGCTGGGACACATTCCAGAGAAAATAAATGACATCACTGTCTTATGTTTCAATAATGTATTTGTTTTAGGAGTAAGAGAAATGACTGTCCCAGTACTAATAGCACGAAGGCACGTCATGCATCTCGACTTCCAAATTTTAGACAACCCAGAAGTTTCTTATTCAATATATTACCTTGTGAAGCATACTGTGAAGAGCTGGGTCATGCAGTCTAGATCGGGGGCTGCAATAGTTAGAAGGACAATATAGCATTAGCAATCAAGTAGAATTGTGAACAAAAGTGAAAGAAGCAAGCCGACCTGCAGAGCCATCGGTACAAATGTTGCAGCATGGCATCAGCAAATATGTTTCCTGATGTTACTGCATCTGTAAGGCACCTTTGAATCAACTGCTTAAGTACACGAAATGCTGGTGCACAGGATGTTGTTGCGTCAAAGAAGTACTGTTCATTAGTAAAATTCGCCGTAGGGTTCAAGTCCTGGTCCAATCCAAACAGAGTGCCTCCTTCCATTTCATTTACTTGGTTGCTTTTCAGTAGAGCATCAACAGCCAGATGATGAATCTGATCACAATACCAGAAATAGGAAGAATCTTTTAGCCATAGTGTAATAGTATTATCTGTGTATTGGGAAAAAATTTACCCGAGAAAGGAAAAAAAAGTAACTCAAAAAATTGATGGAAATTTTAACCTTCAGCTCAACAGTAACTTTTCTATATGCACCAGGATAAGTAAGAACTGGTTGATTCACCTGCTTTCATAAAGCACAAGATAGCATAAAAATGTGGTCAAGAAAAACATCAGAAGACTAATTCTCTTGAATAATCAGTAAGAGAATAAAGAAAGCAGATATTATTGTAAGAAGTTGATATGTTAAAGTTGACCTCATCCATAAACGATGATACTTCATCATTTATGCCTCCTAAGTCGGGGATTCCATTATCAGATATCCACAAGACCTGTGAGAATCAAAAAGATATATAAAATCATGCAAGGATATCTAAAAAAATGCACTTATAATGCACAAAAAAACTTAAGTTGCTGAGAGTTCAACACAAATTCTTGCTTGGAGATGTGCAAAATGAGATGAACATAGGAAACAAACAATTTAAAAGAGCTACATATGAAGGTGGATATAATAGAACTCTATATCATCAGAAAGAATAAACCCCTCATCAAGAAGAAAAGTGCAATATGAATGAGATAACCTGTTGCTGATCACGAAGTGCTCTGGAAAAGAAGATATCTGCTGTATGCATGAGCCAATCAACATCAAAATTCCCTATGGGAACCTACAAATGAGGCAATTGGAAACTTAACATTCAGAACTCTCTTGATTGGGCAATACTAGAGAGGAGAGAGTAAGAAAGAAATTACATGGGCATATCTTGAGAGAGAGATCCTTTCATTTAACCACTGGGAGGATGTCGCGCATCGCTGCATTCCAATCTTTGCTGCTACATTTTGCCAACCTAGTGCCTGAAATGGAGAATTTTTCATTGTTTCATTGAGTATAGATAAGGATCAGATGTACTAAGCAATTGCTCCTTCTTAATCAGGTACTATTAGCATTTGTTGGACCTGATATTGACTATCCCGAGCATTACAAGGGATACTGATGCAAGGAAAATCCTCCAAAGCCCGTATGCCAGACTTCAGTAAATGGGCATTAGGGCACTCGATCATGGCAACTGCAGGTCCATGATGCCTGAATGTCAACCAACGGATTTACATGAGACACTTACCAAATGATTGGAGCTAAATATAGAAAATGTTCAGAAAAAACTGAATCTCTCGTGATAGCTCAATTTCATATTTCAAGATAGGAAAAAATAAACAGAATATAAATTCGATAATTCCAAAAATATGTCATCAGTCGATTCCCCCAACATCCAAAAGAATAGTCATCACACATGCAATCATGGTAGTCTATTGTTATTGGTGCTGCTGAAGTTTACAAAAATCTATGTTGCGGGGACTATTCATTTTAGCTGCCACACCTTGTCAACATGAATCATACACTGGTACTGGTAAGGGTGTGGGATTCGTACCGGGTGGTCAATCAAAATTGGGTACTTCGACAACAATCCATGACAAAACTTGAAGAGAAAATGGAAGATTGAATTTTATCTGCTGCCTGCCATTGATTAGTGCCTACAATATTGATAAATTCTCAAAATAAAAAATTAAATTATGGCTGCATCCCACAGCCTTTTAGGATATTTTTATAGATCCTTTTTTAGAATTTTGAATTTGAGCCGGATCCCCGCACCCATATATGTACATGGATCCGTACCCCTGAATCTTACCTCTAGGTCCACAGTCGGATTGGTCCAATTGGATACCCACACCCAATCCTTGCAACATAGATAAACATGTCTACCAATGAAGAATTAGGATTCGGGTGATACTATAATGCATGTATTAGCAAATAACAAGGTTCATCAGATTCAATATGTTCAGAATTCAAGGAGAAATAATTCATTCCTCCCAGATAAGTAGCTTAGAACTGTCTATCACATATTGGTTGAGGAAATGGATCATATCTTATTATATTGTTTAAGGCAATCCTCTCCTCTAAACTAGCTTTTGTTGTTGAGTTGGGCCATAAGTCCAATTTCTTAAGATGTCATCAGAGCCACACGCATCCCTATGCAAGGTTGACCCCATGTCCCCCCACCCCCACTCACCCACCCATATTATGTTATTCACACTTTAGATGACCAGCCCTGAGTAATCGGGAGGTGTTAGTATCCCCCATTAGTTGAGAGGATGGTTGGCTGTTTTGGCAATCCTCACCCATGAGTTAACTCTTGAATTCGAATTAGGCCCAAGGTCCCATTTTCTAAACAAAGATAATATTGTGCATCAACATTTCCTGACATACGAATAGTAAGATATAATGTACAAAAAATGTACCAGCAGGCCACAAGGATTTGAAGTGAACCTACGGAATGTTGTTTAGGCTAAAGAAATAGTATACTATCAGCCACCAGACTGAAAAGGTAAGAAATAAATTTCAAACTTAATGATTGACAAGACGGCATATTAAGAACAAATAGAATGACAAAGATTAAGATAATGAAAAATAACCTATGCTCATTAACTGCTCTCTGTAGAATCCTCTCAGCATCCTTGATGTACCCGACATAATCCAACTAAAACAAGAGACAAAAAACAAAGAGGATAAGAATGAGAGCATAGCCAAACAGTTAATGCTATTTTGAGGAAACAATGACCTTACCTTGAAACTAATACCTTCCTTTTGTGTGATAGGCTGCCCAGAGAATGTTCGGCAAGCTTCATGAAAATGTCTTTCGAGAACGTTTTGTGATAATTCCTTGTTTTGAAATGGATTAACAACCACAACATGTATCATCTTGGACGCAGGAAAATGTCCCACAAAAATGGCTCGTACATCCGATACACTGAAATATAATTCAGATATTACATATTAAGTCTTAATAACTCGCAAAATCTGTAATGTGAACTTAAACAGTTGTGTGACTTAATCCAGAAGAAACAAGATTGTGTGTGAAAATCAATGCAGGATTTCAGAACATGCCCCCAATAGAAGTTAAACAATTAATATTGTTCTAACAAACTGCTTAATCAATGCAAGTGATGATTCATATGTTTGCTTACACATGAAAAAATTCAAAAATTGATTATTCAAAGTAAAATATTGAGGCTGACTTGGTGCATTTGGATTAACGAACGACAGGTTTTTGGGAAAATTAAGGGTTCTTTTTTGGACCACAAATGTAAAAACGTGCCTGTTTAGATTTAAAAAAATTAATAACTGGTAAGATTCTATCTTCAGCATTAAGGGCATTCTGCTACCTGCCTACCTCTGCACCAAAGACAGACCAATTCAACACTATTTTCAAGATTGAAGTTGGAAGTCCCCATCCCCTAAAATCCAATATGATCTCACTAATAAATGGGAATAATCAATCTAAGAAACAATCCAAAGAGCTAAGCAGCAAGCAATATCCAAGTCATTTACGTAGAATGAGGCGAGTACAGTTTCACTTGCTTGGTAACCTCTTTCCCCGTCAAATATAGGAAAGAATCCAAAGCATACAAGGATATTAGGCTTCATATGTTGTTCGGACGAATAAATTGGGAGGCTAGGACGAAATAACCTACCTTGAATACAAAATCAATCACTACACAGATTGGTTGGCCAACTTGTATGTAATTGAATAAATATCAAGGCAAATTCCCCTGATGGAAGTAAACATAAGGGTTCCTGACAAACAAAGCAACACATGGAAGGCTTATGGATGTAGTACTGGACAGCAAAGTAAGGCAAGAACTTTGGGTACCAAGTAAATTAATGGATGTAGTACAAGCCAGCAGAGGAAGGCAAGAACATTGGATAGCAAGTAGATTTAACACAAGACCAATTAGATCATCAATGGTTTTGGAACTTCTGAGTTATTTTTAGATTATTAGCAAGCACTTCAAATTTGTTTGCTGTGACTCTTAGAAGGAACCAGGTTTGGCAAGTGAACGGGTTTTACATGGTAATTGACAGGTGTCATGTCTATATAGTACCCAACAGTCGAGCATGGGTCATGCAAGAGGATCTTTTAATACATGGAGAGAACCTTTTATAGTCAAGTAAGGTTGTCAAATATATTCAAAAATTTGATTTGATGAAACAAACTGTTATATCTATCCTCGCATGTTTCCTTTTTAGGATAAGTATTAACATGAACATTGAACTAAACATAATATATCATGAATCATCATAGAACATAAAATATCAAACTTGAAATGGAAATCTTTCTGAAATTTTAAGCAGGCATATAATAGAATCAAAGGGGTCCTAACTTACCTATGATATAAGTAGAAGAAAGCTATTGACTGCTCCAAATACGGGCACTCAGTTGTTGTCCTCATATGCAGCTCACTCAAACTCCAACCATCTTGTGGATTCCTTTTCTTAGTTGCTTTATCAACTTTACAAACACAACCCATCTGAAGAATAGCACTGAACTCTAACGGAACCTTTGCTTCATATATTCCCTGATCAAAGAATCTCGTAAGACAATTAACATTCAACAAGAAGAGTAAGAGTTAAAGAGACAAGTTCTTTTTCAGTAAATATATGAGACCACAATCATGCAGTATATATTTTATATATATATAT